>NW_016017389.1:1106282-1328923 GCF_000320565.1 Sphaerulina musiva SO2202 | reverse complement strand
TCTTCTATACTAACTCTACTATCGACTCTATTATCGATATTTCTCCTACTAGATACCTAACGTTACGATAACAGTAGGGTAACAGTTAAAGGAAACTTAGTAGAATTAGTATAGAAGAGTCGACTATTGACTCTATTATTAATGTTTCTCTTACTAGACACCTAACGTTATAATAACAGTAGGGTAATAGTTAAAGGAAACTTAATCAATTTCTCTAAATCTTCTATACCGACTCTACTATCGAGTATTGACTCTATTATTGATCTCTCCTACTAGATAGCTAACGTTACGATAACAGTAGGGTAATAGTTAAAGGAAAGTTAGAAAAATTTCGATAATATAGTTAATAATAGTCGCCTTACTTAAGAACTAACGTTATAATAACGATAGGATAACGGTAAAAGGGAACTTAGTCGACTTCTTTAAATACTAGATAGCTAATGTTACTATAACAATAGGGTAACGGTTAAAGGGAACTTACTTTGTCGACTTCTCTAAACCTACTATCCCGATCCTACTACTATATTATTAGTACTAACATAGTATATAAATGTTAGAAACTTACCTTTATCGATATTTTACAAGACTACGCTACAAAATATAGTAGATTTGAAAACGAGTGCAGTGTTTTATTTTCGAGTGCATGCCAAGAACCGACGCGCGCGGCTTACCTCAGAACGAGTGCGCGTCAGCTGTACACGCCACGTTCTCGCGACAAGCACTATTTCCACCATGGGACTCGCAGATTATCTCGCGCAAAACTACCTCTCGGCAGAGAAACCGGCGAAGAAGCGCAAGAGAAAGGACAAAGCCTCCAAGGAAGGTCTCACAATCGAAGACGACGAGGCGCAAACCTGGACCAACCCCAATCATAACAACGAAGACGACGAGGACGCGCCCACGATAGTAGGCACATTAGCAGGGGGACTGAACAAACCCGCCAAGAAATCGAAATGGATCAAGATTGGCACCGAAGCACCCAAAGACTCGGAGCAAGCAGCAGCAGACGCCATCCTCGCAGATGCGCAAGCAGAATCACGCGCGCGGGCGCAACAGGACGATGATGACCCCACTCTCGTGGGAGAGAACGGCGCAGACTATGACGGTCCAGTGATGGCAAACGGCGCATTAGCAGGTCTGCAGACTGCAGCACAAGTCTCGAAAGCGTTGAAGAGGAAGCAAAAGGCAGAAATGAAAGCGATGCAAGATGCGGATCTGGCATCTGGAGGACTGGCACAGCAGACCATCTATCGAGATGCTTCAGGACGCATGATCAATGTCAAGCAAAAACAAGACGAGGCAGCAGAAAAAGCGCGAGAAGAGGAAAGAAAAGCAAAAGAGGAAGCCGAAAGCGGAAAAGGCGATGTCCAACGACGAGAAAAGGAAGCGCGAAAAAGAGATCTAGAAGAAGCAAAAATCATGCCTGTAGCCCGAAGAGCAGACGACGAGAAAATGAACACCGAACTAAAAGAAAGAGAAAGATGGAACGATCCCATGGCGCAGCTCCTCGCGACGAAGAAAAGCAGCAGCAGTAGTAGCAGCAAGACCGGCAAGAATAAAATCAGCGGGAAAACATACCAGGGAGCTTTTGAACCCAATCGATATAGTATCCGACCAGGTTGGAGATGGGATGGAGTAGATCGAGGCAATGGATTCGAACGCAAGTGGTTTGCAGCACGTAATGCAAAAAAGGATAAAGAGGCTTTGAGGATTGCTTGGGAGGAAGATCTTTGATGAGTACAGTAATTAATTAATTCAAAATGATGAATGAAAACGAGGAATTCTCGACGATATGACCCTCTTGCAATCATTAGGTACTATTACCTTACTAATGCTGCCGAGTACAGCTCAGAGGTACCTACCTTATATACTATTCGAAGCACTATAAGATATCCAGTTAGAGGTAGGTAGGTAGGTAGGTACATACCTGTACCTTACTAACCTACCTACCAGACAACATGACCTCTACTTTACTTTACTCTACTCCACTACAAGTACAGGTACAGACATTATCTCATCCCCCCAACTTTCCACTCCAAACAACACACATTACATGTATTCACCAACCAACCAACATACCCTACCCACCAAACAGACCAACTGTACATATATCGTCATATCCTTCCCAATCCCCACCTACCTGTACCATTGCATCTTTTAAAAGGTACATGTATCTCAATTACGTAAATACTATAGTCGGAATAAAGAAAATGGCTGGGTTGCCGAAGTGAAGATAAGGTACCTCCTATCTGGAGAACAAAAACAGGGTGAGTGGAGTGGGATCAGGAAAGTAAGTTGAAAAAAATCCGTCTCCTCCAGCAGAAAATGGTTCTATTCTTTCATCAAGTTTTGCACTCGTTGTGTGACGTCCTCATCCCATTCCGTAGCATTGCGAACTTTCCAACCTATGCCCGCATCGCCCATGCTATGTAACATCATACATGCTCATCATAACCCGTTACATCATGTACAAATTTTTTCACGTCCCAAAATCCATGTTGCAAATATGCACACAATCGGCTCAATGTCGCCGTCCATGAAAACGCCCTCATATGACCAAACCTTATGAGGTCCTTGCCTCAGTCGAAGGTACAGAACTCGCTGCCACCTGACTCGCAGGCTCT
Organism: Sphaerulina musiva SO2202; assembly: GCF_000320565.1. Classification (NCBI taxonomy): domain Eukaryota; kingdom Fungi; phylum Ascomycota; class Dothideomycetes; order Mycosphaerellales; family Mycosphaerellaceae; genus Sphaerulina; species Sphaerulina musiva. Next base: position 1,326,299 of record NW_016017389.1, on the reverse strand, counting down.
TCGCGCACCGTCTCTGGCTCTCCAGTTCTTCTCGTCCTAATCCTGAACAGATCTCTCAATCGTCTTCGTCTGCTAGTTTCTTCTTCTGGTTCACCAATATCGCTGGAGGATCCCTGTGCCTGCTCAGCTCCTCTTGCGGACGTACTCTCGCGATATCTTCTTAGCGCGCTGACGCGCTCTTCTCTCGACATTCTCTCCGGTCGAGGCGAGCCCAGGATACCGACCATTATACTCCTTCTCACCCGCGCGGCGCGGCTACCCTCTGCATGATCGAGTGGAGGCGCAAGTCTATCCGAAGAGGCTATCGGGTTTCCATGCTCGTCAACCTCGGCTGCATCTTCCGGGTTGTCGGCTGGGCGTAGGTCAATTCGACAGAGAGGACATGTACCGCTGACATTCAAGAGCCATGGATCTATGCATTCGGGGTGGAATCGGTGGTCGCATGGCAGTACACGCTGATCCTCTCCCACGTTGAAGTCCTCCGTACAAATGCTACAGCCTTGTTTCGATTCTTCTTCGGCATTTGTGGAGCTGCGCCCGGTGGCGGCTGCAGCGGCGGCGATGCCACTGCCCGTTGTTTTCAATGCCGCATCCTCAGTAGACGTGCCATTGCGTGGAGTCTCGCCATCCGGCGAGGCAGTCGTAGCAGCAGCAGTAGCAGGTGCCGTAGGAGTCGTGGTTCGATCGCCAACAGACTCCACTTGGCCGTGCTGGCCACTTTCGAGTTCTACTTCCGTGGGTTTGGCCGGATGATCAGTGCGATCACCCACCTTGACAATGGGCAGAGAGTCCAACATGGCTCGAGCGAGACCACGTGCTCGTGTCTGTCGTGGACGACCAGCCAAGTTGCGTGGCCCATATCGTTCTGGGTGTCGGTGCGCTCGCACGGCGCCCGTGATAATGATGCAAAGGAATAGCGCAGTGATCACGCCGGTGATGGAGTACAGAATGATCATGGCAACAGCAGTGCTCGGCGAAGGCCCCAGAGGGCTCGGGTTCTGGCCATTGGTGGTACCGCCAGGTGAGGTGCCGTTGCCACTGACGGCGTCCCTCGACATCAGCGATGCATAGGCCGTATCGGTATCAACTGCTGCCATGAGCGATTGCGAGTTCTCCAAGCTCTTCATAGTATACACGTTCGCATAAGTGCCGAAGCCCGAACCGTGGCAAGTTTGCGCAGTGGTAGAGTACAAGATGATGGCGAGCGCCCTTCTGGTCGTGGCGGTATTGAAGATGTACTCTGGGCCGATATTGCCAGACGAGGGATCACAATCGATGAGTGCGACATCGGTTGACTCGACTGTGAGCTGGTTGTTCGCATTGACCACGAATGTATGGCCGCTCAGACCTGCAGATGGGATGTTGTCTGCAGCAGCCTGCGTCAACGCGGTCACCAGAAAGGCAGCTACAGGAGAAGCGGTCGGCTGATGCCAGATTGCGACCTGGACGGCACCAGAATGGTAGGCGGGATCGGTGGTGGTGGTGTTGCTCGGAGAGAGGATCAGTTGAGCAGTCGCCGTCCAAGCCAAAAATAACAGCACGAATGCCTGCCATATCATGAAGTCCATCTTGTTCGCCGTTCCACCGGTGTTTGCGTAGCCGTGACGCCCAAGCGGCTTCGTTTGTTCTCGGATGCGGTGTCGTATGTACCGTAGCGTACAGTACCTGATCTGTACGCCCGCTTCACGAGGCCTGGAGCGTCGTCGTGGTGGCGGCAGTGGTGGTGATGGCGGCGGTGATGGGCGGTAGAGGTATCTAGATACCTTAGTGGGAGTGTGTGGTGGTGGTGGTGGTGGTGGTGGCACACAACACGCGCTCGACCATGTAAATAAAACGACGACGTAGAAGAACAAAGAAGGGAATCAGTGCGCTTCGCTTGCACGCCTTATCAGGCGCTCAAGACATGGCGATCCATGCTGAACGACATGGCCGTTTTGCAAGAGTTCGCTAGGCTCTGGGAGGTGAGTCGCCAAGGCACAAGTCGGCAGTGAAACGGCGTCTGCGCAAGAGTTCAAAGAGTGCAAGTGCTGGCTTGGTGTGAGACTTGGGACGGCGATTGGTTGTATTGGAAGCGGCTGTTTGGCTTTCCGTCTAGAACTACCTACCTCTTACAATTACATTTACCGAGTTCTTTACCTCTAGAAGACTATAGTACCTTAGAAGAAGTTATTAATGACGACCATAACACGATACAGAATCATGTTTTGCCCCATGAATATAATCCATCGATTCCGGCTTCCTCACCGTGCCGCGGAGTCGGACTACCTCCGGTATAAGGTATTGATATTTTACCGAACCGAATACATACCTGGTACCTTACCTAGCGGTTGTACCACTACCTTACTACCTTGGCAACTCGCCACTGCCAATACCTCGAGGTAAAAACAAACAGTAGCAAGTACCTCCTAGATGGTAGCCCGACATCCGGGTTTTTAGGACGGTATAAGTATGTAGGTAAGCTGATGGTGTATAACTCCAATTCCAACTTCCCGACTCCGGGGCCGTTGCTCACAGTACATACCTTACCTAGGTAAGGTATATGTCATAACGATGCAGGTCAGCTTCAAAGCCCCAAACTTGCCCCGGTCTAGGCCATCATTACCTTACATACCTTACGCTGAGGCTTACGGTACCTTACATCACATGACACCCTCTCTTCTCTTTCTCACTCATCATCATCATCATCATCTTCTTCTTCTTCTTCTATAAGCTACATACATGTACATCTAGAGAGCAACACAGTCCTGTTCCAAGCTGACTTCCCCCCTTCCCCCTTCCCTGTACCTTTTACAGTTGACTTTTTTGTGAAAATATTGTACAGACCTCGTATGTATGCCAAATACTAGAGTTGACGATCTTGGTCCCTTGGAAGTCTGGTAACTAATTCCGGGGATATCCGCCGTATTGCTATAAGCCTCACTACTTACCTTACGTACCCTACTGCCTCTCCTAGGTAGGCTTCTTCTTCTTCTTCTTCTTCTTCTTCTTCTTCTTCTTCTTCTTCTTCTGATGATGACGGATACTTGCAGTCTACGGTCTACTTGACTAAGTAGGTACATGTATCGGTAAGGAAAGGGTAAGATAAGGTAAGGTAGGTACTTTTCTTACAATCGCTCTCTCTCCCTCTATATGTGTATAATCATCACAACTAGCTAGGTCAGGTATCTTTAGTAGAAGGAAAAAAAAATCAAACTCGCTCCATCCATCAGCGCACTTTTTCGCTGTCTTGTGCCTTTCCTGTCGTATATTTCTCGTGAAAAAAACTTCATCTTCATCATCATCGTAACAATATGGTAGATCTTCTCTCCCTCTCTTTCTCTCTCTCTCTTTCTTCTTTTCGAGTTTCTCATCCAAGCCAAAAAGCAAAGAAAAAAAAAACGACTCATACATGAAAAGCTCTCCGAAGAGCATTAGGCCGTCCATTCTCCGCATAACTCGCCCGACGCTGCGAGAGATTCTTCTCATCCTGTTCAATCAAAATCTCCTCTCCAGTAACAGGATAATCCATTTGTGATTCGACATGAGGCGCAAACACGTTGAAGAGATAGTAAAAGACACCAGCGGTGATGAAGGAGTAAATGTATCCAATGGCGAACAAGTGTTGCCCACCAATGGAAACACTGGTGGTGGAGCCGCCGGATTTTTGAATATTGTCCACGAAGCCCGGAAGAGGAGGGATACAACCGAAGAAGAATGCGACGACTGCGCGCCAGTTGGAACCGAATTTGGGAGAGTATCGGTAGATTCCATGGAAGTTGTACATGTCGGGGACGGAGACGTTGGTTTTTCGTACGAAGAAATAGCTGGAGCACGAGTTAGCGATCAAATTTGAAAGAGCGCCAGAATGTGTGGTGTACGTACTCAGTGATGAGTATAGAGGTCATTGGGCCGAGGAAAATGGTATATCCTCCGAGGAAAGCGATGAATTTGGCAGCAGATGCGAGGATTTTCCACGGGACGAAAGCCCAGCTTCCAATCACAGCGGCAATCAGTTGACCACGACGAATGTTGATGTATTTGGGCCAAAAGGCCATGAGATCGTTGGCGGCAGAGATGGAATTTGCTGCGTTTGAATTTAGTCTCTTTTTGTCCCACAACACAAGTGACCGCGCCACCCAGGGGTTCTGGTGGTCGCAGCTGAACACGGAGAGCACTTACCCGAAATGTTGATACCCAAGGTAACAATGATCAATCCAATTGCCGCAAACGCTGCTGCAGCGCGGCTCCCATGGGATCCGTTCTCCAGCCACAAGTCGAGAATTTCAATAGGGTTCCAGATGATCTTGCCGTAGGCGGTCTCTGAGGCTGCAGCTGTAAAGATACCGAGGAGGCCAACGACGGTGAAAATGAATGGAATGACAATGACCTGGACATTCTGTGCACTGGGCTTATTGGAATACCGGGAGAAATCGGCAATGTTCAAGCCGAGGGTTGCGTAATTTCCCAGTACTCCATTGAGGTTGGAGAAAAAGGCCCATGCGAGGACAGAGCCGCTGACTGTGGTGCCCTTGGTTACGACCTCGCTCTGGCTGATAGTGCCGCCAGCCCTGCGCAAGGTGTCTCCGAAGATGGCCAGAAAGACAATAGGTGCAATGATGGACTTGAATCCGAAGAAGTACTGGACCTTGGTGTAAGGAATGCACAAGAAAGGCAGCTGAAGCAGGAAGTAGAGCAGGAAAGCGACCATTCCGCCGGTTGAGATTCCCTGTGATGCTTCTCCGATCGTGTCTGGAATGTTTTTGAAGCTTGGCCAGATGGCAGTCAACAGTACGGCCATGCACTGGCCACCAGTGGTGGTCTGAACACCAAGCCAGACAATAGCCAGCACGCAGCGGGAGAGGACGACGAAGTAGCTAAAGTAATAGCCGAACGGCATACGGGCGAGGACCGGGAAGGGAGTGTGGAGAGTTGCGCCGATTCTGCCGTTGATGGTAATGACCAAGCCCATGATGGCGTTTCCGAGCACACAAGCACCGATGGCCATTCTCCAGCTGAGACCGACGGCAATCATGGATGAAGCTGCACCGGCACCAGTCAGTCTGGGGCGCATATACTTGGCTGATACAAGCCTTGGCAGTAGTATGACACATCTACCGCCAAGAATAGCTGTACTTACCGACTTGCCAGTTCGAGACAGCCCAGGCATCAGCGCACCAGTAGGCAATGTAAGCCTTCCATGTCCAGGTGCGCTTGGAGGGAGGAATAGGGTCGAAATCGGCATTGGAGGCATTCTTGGTGGCAGCAAAACTGCTTTCCTCTTGGTGTACAGCAAGGCTGAATCCCGGTAGGCGGCTTCGAAGCTTTCCTACTTGGCCAGCGGCGACGGGGTGGTCGAAATCGGAAGCGCTCGAGCTTGGCTTCTCGGCGTAGTAGGCATTCTTCCCGTCGGAGGCCATTGTTGGGTGTTGTGCACTGGTGGTAGCGTACTTGTTACCTCAGGTAGTGCTTGCTGTGCGACAGTGCGGAGAGCAATAGGTCCAGATGAGGTCGGTCCGGGTGGTATATGTAGTCGCGTGCTCTTCGCAGGCCTTTCCCGAAGATGTCGGAAAAGTGAGAAGGTGACATTTCTGCATGCTCACTGGGCCGGAGTGCTGCATCACTGAATCTAGAGGTGGTTCTGTGGGTGGAAAGATAAGGCCGAATCTGCAGCCAATGTCGTGCACTCCTGGACATGTCCGTCTAGCCATAAGCAGGTAGCGTGGACTCCACTGTCGCGTGGGCAGTGTGCCATCTCCTAAAAGTAGGGATGCAGGTGTGTGAATGGCCGCGAGGGCCCGGTATAAGATCCGGTGGATTACTCGATCTCATCGAGCGCACTTTTCTCTCCCGGCCCGCGCCAATCCGATAGAACATCAACTTCTTACTACCACCTACAAAACTCTCCCGTCGTGTCGACACTCGTGAGTATTGTCCATCTCCGAGCAGGATCGCACTTCTGCACCGACGCGCCGACGGCAGCCTTGTCCACCGCGCCGCCGCTGCTGTCCGAGCCATGGAGTCGTGCGACGTCGTCTTAGGCGTTCGCCGATACCGTATGAGCAGGCAGGGTGCCAGTGCCATCATCCCACACACTCGAGTAAAGGGAGAGCTACCTCCTACACGCAACCGGAAATGTGACCATGATACCTCCTACGAGCTTCCTCAATGCTGCTCTATCGCAGGTGGGGGGAAACCATCCAAGTCTGCTCTGCTTCTGCTATCATCTATGGTCCAGCGTACTTCCGCGCCATAATTAGGTACCTGTACCTTAACACATATTACTAAGACAATATAGGGCACTAGCCTAGGTACGCTACGCTACCTTACCCTAAGTACAGTAATTTACTTAGCCTACAACTTCTCCTCCCAGTCCCCTCTCCATCTGTTATATCCCTATCAACTCTCTTTCTTGATCTTCCTTCAAGAATAATTTAAATTGTCAATCAGGTTGGAGAGTCTCTGGGCCCTTGGTACAGTCGTATCAATGACTAAGGTGATCATCGTCCAGTGCTCTCGGCCTCCTCATTTTTGGACAACTGCCTCCGCGTCGTGGTTCGCCCTCTTGCCTACATCTACCTCAACAGAGTCGTCTTGCTGCATTCGCCACATCTCCGATGCTAGGAACTCCCTGCCCTCTACCTAGCTGCTGTTGGAGTCTTTGCCTTACTATATCATGAACACGCTCTCTGTACGCTCATGCTGTCATCGGCTTTGCCCACTGCTTCCAGAATCCCAGCCGATATTGAACCAGGACCTGAGCAGGAGAGGGGGAACTTGTGCATGCGGCCATTGAGAGAGGGGCTCGGGTCTACATCAAGTCAGGTCAAGCCAGATGCGGTATCGAAATGATTCATCATCATTCGCCATTTGGTTCGACACTTCTACTTCGACCCCAATTCGCAGGTCTTCTCTTTACAAAGGCGCCAACAGCTCCAAGGTAACCTTCATGCCGCAAAAAGAACGCTTGCTTGCTCCCTTTGCTCCAGAAATTGATCGCGAATGATAGAGTGTGTATTGTCTGTTGATGGCCTCTGATGAAAGATCCTCCAAAGTATATGCGCTTCAGGTCGTGTCGCTCTGATTGGAGGAAGGCAATTTGTCCGATGTTGTTACTATTATGAGTCAGCTCAAATCCGGACCAGGAATCCTCATATTCCAGCTTACCTGATCGCATACAGCAGACTTCTACTGATGTCTTCAGGCTTGAACATCCTTCCATCACCTATGAGACCGCTCCCTACACTGTCATCACGGACGCCATTCTCCGTTTTCAGCTTCGGTCTCGTCAGCTTCTCGTTACTGCAACCATTGCCATCCTCTGCTAGCCTTTCCGCTTCTCTTTTCCGCTTCAAGACCTTGCCGAAAGACGATGCAATTGTCTTTTCAGATAAACCAATCTTCTCGTAACCCATGCCCTCGCCGTATATGTCACCGACGAGCAGGTCAACAGCTCCGTTGTCACCCTTATCGGCCATGTCAAGCATGTCGTCAAAGTTTCTTGCGCCAGTGAGAAGAGACAGAAGACCCCAAAGCGTTCCACCACCCAGTGACGTACCACCAATACGTTGGTACTCGGAAGGACCAGAGACTTTGATCATGCTCACCCCACTTCCAATGTTGACAAGCAGATATGGGTAGACATCGCTTTTGGGTTCCTGGAAGTGCATGGGTCCTCCTTCGCTCGTATCGTCATAAGTAAACACCTCGTTCGGGATTTGCGTGATGAAAAAGTCTAATCCTTTGATCAGACATTCCATTTCATCTTCACGCTCCACTTCAACGCCCAGAGTCGATCGAATCTTGTCATAGAACTTGTACGCGCCGCCACCGGTTGCCATGATACTGAGCTTTGTTGAGTTGTCCATTCCATTGGCTCGTTGATGCTTCGTCTGTAGAGTTCGGAGATAGTCGATGCAGTCATCTATCTTCTCCGTCTCGAATGAGAGAAAGGACAATCGGCCACCAGAAGTGGATTCATGTTCATTCTCGCGTGTGAAGTAGACCACTTTGGCTAAACTACCGCCAATATCTGCTGCAACATGTGAGACGACTGCTGTATGGTTTGGTAATCGTATGTCACGCTTGTGGTGCTGATAAGAGAGCTCTCCATCCGATTCAGAGTGGTCTGCGTGACTTGAAGTGGGCGACCTGTCGGGCGAAGAGTCTTCATCCTCGTGATCGATAATCGAAGCGCCAGTGACGTTGATCTTGATGCTTCCAGGCTGCGCTATAGCGTGCTGCATGTCAGCCGAACTCGACAGGCGTCGGCGTTTGGACTGCAGATGTCTATCGATCTCAGCAGCCATGGTGAGGGACAGTGAGACGCAAAAGGTTTGTGTCTGGCCAAGACGTGTGGTTCGATGTTGATATTCCCAGAATGGGCAAGAGCGTGAGTCGCGTGTCCTGTGACTCCAGAAGGTAAGGTCAGGTAGAGCCTAACTGAGGGAGGGAGAGTCGGTCTTGGCAAGTGACTGGCCTCGGAGGCAGCCGAAGAACAATGCCAACGCCAACTAAGGTATGCTCAGATTACATGTATGGAGGGAGCAAGAGAGTACCTGTACCGGGCAGGACTACAGTATGTATATACATGTTGTCATCACATGCGTGTTTCGACGTATTCTCCAGGAAGGATAAGACATGTCGGCTCGACGGGAGCTGAGAAGGCTGGGGAAACGCTGGCCGAGGAAGTGAGACCTCAGACGGAACCCGTGGACCCTGGGAGGCGTTATCGTGAGGCATTAGGTAAGCACATGTGGAGCCGCTGCCAGTGCCAGACATCTTTTGGAACTTCACCTGACACTCTCCTCCTCCTCCACCACCATCGCCATCACCTCCCTGTATTGGTACACTACAACGATGGGTAACGATGGTGGCAGTATCCCGACTCGACGCGAGCTAGTCAAAGAAGCGGCCAAGGACAAGACCACGACACAAGTCAAGGAAGTGCAGCACGAGCAGCAGGAATACTACTGGACCACAGATCCCATCTCGAGAGAACCTCTGACGCAGCCGGTGGTATCGGACTCTTCTGGGAAGTTGTACAACAAATCGACGATATTGGAATACTTGGTGGAAAGTGCGCGGAAAGAAGATGCCGATACCATCACGCAAGGCGCAATAAAGTCCCTGAAAGATGTGGTCGAAGTCAAGTTCGAGATAGACACGGCGGCAACGAGCAGCGTTGTGAAGGGAGAAGCGTGGAAATGTCCTATCACTGGCGATAAGCTGGGTCCGGGATCGAAGGCGGTGTATTTGGTCCCATGCGGACATGCCTTTTCTGGCAGCGCCATCAAGGAAGTGTCCGGGGAGAAGTGTCTGACTTGTGAGTCAGAGTACGCGACCAACGATGTCATTCCCATCTTGCCTACTGGAGCGACAGATATCGCGAGGCTAGCATTCAGAGTGAAGACGCTGCAGGAAAAGGGACTAGCACATTCGTTGAAGAAGAGCAGTGGTGGAAAGAAAAGAAAAAAGGGAAAGGAGGAGAATGGAGAGGTCGAGGAGAAGGTGAAGAAGACAAAGGAAGACTCAAGTGGTATCAACAACTCCTCTGCAGCAAGCATTGCGGCCAAGGTGTTGAAGGAGCAGGAGTTGAGCAAGAAGAAGAAGATGCAGAACGAGAACGTGAAGAGCCTCTTCTCAACGAGAGACCAGAGCAAGCCGATTGGGAAGAGTGCCGACTTCATGACGCGAGGCTTTTCAGTGCCTTCGGAGAACAAGCGATGAACGTGATATCGACAAAATTGTCTTGTGACGCTCATCGATCGAAACGCCAGGAAGAGAACATGATCCAAGCACTGTATGGGAAAAAGTCTGACTGCCGGGACTGAAGTCCGCAAATAGCAAGCAGAGTCCCTATCTGAATCAGAACCATTACTAGGGCTTCCCTACGGACTCTGCGGGCCCCGCTAAGCACTCTGCCCGGGTGTGTCGTGCTCGGGAAGCCCGCATAACCATTCCATGCGCTTTCTTCGTTGTGGTTGGAGGGATAGCGGTTCAGCTTTCTGCGTCCACGATGCGTTGCAACATCGCATCAACTTTGCGACCTCCCGCCTTGATAGGCACGGTCTTAACATAAGCATTGCTGTCGAAAGTGTGTTCCTCGTCTGCCAGCTTGTACGCAATGCGGACTTCAGTCAGATTGGCCTTCCCGAACATCAAGAGCATCTGGTCGAGCTCTGTCTCTGTTTGGCGCGCGCTCCATCGTGCGCTTCATGCAAGCACTGGTCTGATCATAATGTCGTTATGGCAAAGGCTGATGTACGCGAGACTGAAGCCGAGCCTGCTCGTGAAGAATGCGTTCAAGGGAATACGGCACAGGATGTTTCGAGATCCTCGGCTGCCACTGCGAAGGCAAGTGAAAGGCGAGTACGATCATTGGCATCGTGCATATTCTCTTGCATCAGCTTCGCCCTGCTAGTTTGCAGATGCTCATTCTGTCCCGATTGGTAGGGCGATGCTCTTGCTGCGATGCTACTCATGTGTATGGGGTCCCTCAATGAGCATCGTTTGGTAGCTCTTCGATCTTTCTGAAGCAAAGTATCTTCTGGCTGACCAGATGTGCTATCAGGAAGTTCTCGGTCCGGTATGCCCCTAATGTGGAACCACAGCACTACAATACCTTCTCCGTCCTGCAAACACGAATGACGGCTCGCAGTCTGTACTTGCCAATGCTCAGGTCTGGTTTTATTCGGACAAAATTCGGGTCGGTCATTTTGATCTCAGTTTGACGATCGAGCTTGTCTGACCCGCGAATCCTGTCGTTCAGCCGATGTTGAATTCTGTTTGGCATGTTTGGCGCTATGCTCACCAGGCTTGGCATTTCCACTTCGGCGTGAGATCCACATGTCGTTGTATCGTCGGTTAGTCTTGGTCTATCCTTCTCAGTTGGGTTGTTGGAGCGCCTCGGGTCATCTTCATCACGCACATGCCCCAGCAAGGATTCGTGCCAGCTGAAGTATCACTATAGATTTTATGTCACGCATGCAAGGCTGTGTTACTATCCGGCCCCCGTCGTGAAGAGCACTATTCGAAAAGCATTTTCGATTGAGACACAGTTGAATGTGCCGTGCGTAGTCCAGTGTAGCAGGGAGCGGTCGAGGTCAAAGTGCACTATGCTACGCCTGCAGAAGCATATGTAGGATTTTGCGTCATGCAGTTAGCCGACAGCCCCGCCCCGTCCCCTCATTGCTGATACTCGGCCACTCATCACTTCACAGTTGATCTCTGAATCTCTTGGCTCTCTAGCACATGTACTAAATCGTCGCACGCCTGCACCAAAGGCTTCTCAAGTGCTACTAATTTCGCGAATGCCTATCGACAATGCAATTTCTGGGCGGCTCGCCCTCGTCACAGGGGGTTAGACAAACCGGCTAGTGTCGAGATTTCATGCTGACCGAACTCTAGCATCTGGCGGCATAGGCGCAGCATGTGCTCGGGACCTGTTCTCTAATGGAGCATCTCTGGCATTGACTTACTACACTCAGAAAGGTTCTGTAGATCAATTGATCCAAGAACTGGAACCGCATGCTGCCGGACGCAAAATTACTGCCCACCAAGTCGACATGGTAAGCCATTGAGGAACTAAATCCAATTCGCTTTACACTCGTGACTCATGCCCACAGGCATCTGACATCGACCTGACCAGACTCTACGCGGAGATCAAGGCGCAGCATGAGCAAGGCCCAGATATCTTGGTGGCGAATGCTGGCTACGGAAAGCGGGTGTCCGATATTCTCGACATCGACGTAGCCGAATGGGATTATACCATCAACGTCAATCTGCGCGCCAGTTTCGTACTGACCAAGTTGGCGGTCGCACATATGAAGGAGAAACAGTGGGGTAGAATTATCTACATCTCCAGTATTGCGGCCGGGGGGACTTCGATCAACGGCTGTCACTACTCTGCGAGCAAAGCAGGGATTCAAGGATTATCGAAGAATCTGGCGATCAAGCTGGCCAAAGATGGAATCACCTGTAATGATGTGGCACCAGCAATGATTACAGGAACAGGCATGATTCCCGATGAGGATTTCTTGAAAGGCACTCCGGGCGACGTGAAGAATATTCCGGTCGGTCGCGCAGGCTCCACGCAGGAATGTGCGAATGTGGTCACTATGCTTGCTAGGACTGGTTACATGACTGGACAGAGTATTCTGCTATCAGGCGGGTTGAAGTAGGCGTAGGTCGAGGAGAGGGTTGTCTCGAGGCGAGGGATCAAATGTGGGACATCCGCATTGATAGAATGCATTCTGCTATAAGCTACCTGCAGTTCTAGGTTAGGTAGGTAGGCTTCGAATTAGCGCAAATCTAGCCAAAGCGTCGAATATATTCACTAATGTTTCTATAATGAAGTTGACACGCCAAATCTCGAGGAAAATGTGAGAAGTGACTAGAGTAACCTGACTGTACGAGCGGTTTTGAAAACAGCTTAGCGTGCTTTGCGCGAACCTTGTTTCTTCAACGTCACTGACTTTGAGCACCACCAAACAACATGAACACGGGAAAGAACTTGAACACAGCAATTGAGCCCTCTTTGGATTTTCATCATGGCCGACAGCTTGACTGCGGCCTTGAATGGCTTGGCACTCTCGTCTGAGGGTTTAAGTGAAAACATTGACGACTTGCTTGATCAGGCCAAACCCCGAAAACGCATACGGAAGTCGCCACAGGAAGTGAAGGCCGACCTCGAAAGCCAATTCCTTACACCATCCACGTCGTTCAGTCCCGAGTGGCTAGATCGCTTGCAGCAGCGATGGGATACACCGACGAACTACAACGAGCTCTTCGCCATAGGACCAACCCAGACCAGGACAATCATTCGTTTCACGAGGGAAGGCCTCGCAGGACGCGTCACGGGCTATAACGAGGTGACTGTACCGGCCAACAGTGCGACAGCAAAGAACTCTACCTCTCTTCTACGGAAGCCTGCGAATCGTGCCGACTTTGTGCGAGGTGCAGCTGGCTACTACCCATTCGCACCGGGCGGTCTTGATGCTGTTGAAGCCACAGCCGCTCTCGAAGACGAGCTCATCCAGAAACAGCAGGATACTGATGGCTCTCGTAAATCTGAGAAATTAAACAAAATTATCAATTTCGCTGCCGAAGGTGGACTGCTGGAAGTGCCCCCGGGCTTCAGCCGAGGCCTGCGCGTCAGCGACAAGCCCAAGCAGGACGACGAAGCTGCCAAAGAAGTCGAGGAGGCTTTGGAGGAGCAGTCTGATCTGCCAGAGGCTTTTAGAAATGGAGTTCCGCTGCCCAAGGAAGAAGATGGTGACGTTGATGAGGAGCTCGAAGATGGTGAGGCCGAAGAAGATCTCGATGCGCTTCTCCCTATCGAATTCCCTGCCCTGGCGGCTCATGGTCCTCTTGCCGTTGCGCGTAATAAGCAAGGTGGACGCGAGTGGGCGCACATGGTGGATGTCAACCGCGATATCACTAATTTCCGAGAACTTGTGCCTGAAATGGCGAGGAATTGGCCATTCGAGCTAGATACTTTCCAGAAAGAGGCCGTATATCATCTGGAGAACGGAGACTCTGTCTTTGTTGCAGCCCACACCTCTGCAGGAAAGACTGTCGTTGCAGAGTACGCTATCGCCTTGGCGGCCAAACACATGACCAAAGCGATTTATACGTCTCCCATCAAGGCGCTCAGTAACCAGAAATTTCGCGACTTCCGTTTGGAGTTCGATGATGTCGGCATTCTGACAGGAGATGTGCAGATACGACCGGAAGCTAGCTGTCTGATCATGACCACAGAGATCTTGAGGAGTATGCTCTATCGTGGAGCCGATCTCATTCGAGACGTGGAATTTGTCATCTTTGATGAGGTACATTATGTCAATGATTCGGAGCGTGGTGTTGTTTGGGAAGAGGTCATCATTATGCTTCCGGAGCATGTGACCCTGATATGCCTATCTGCAACTGTGCCAAACACATACGAGTTTGCGTCCTGGGTTGGCCGCACCAAGAAGAAAGACATCTATGTCATCTCCACCCCGAAGCGGCCTGTGCCACTGGAACACTACTTGTGGGCAGATAAGAAGATGCACAAGATTGTTGATGCCAATAAGCACTTCCTCGAGAAAGGCTGGAAAGATGCCAATGATGCAATGAGCGGCCGGGACAAGATCATTGCAGCAGAAGCCAAGGCCAAGGAAAAGGAAGATGCTGCTGCTGCTGCTGGTCGAGGGGGACGAGGTGGTCGTGGTGCCGCTCAAGGCCGTGGAGGTCAGCAAAGGGGAGGTGGCAATCAACGTGGAGGCCCTCAGCAACGTGGACGAGGTGCACCTGCCATCCGTGGACAGGGCAACATCGCACGTACTGGGCGTGGAGGTGGCCGAACGACAGCAGCCCAAGACCGGAACATATGGGTGCATCTCGTGCAACATTTGCGAAAAGAGGAGCTGTTGCCTTGCACAATCTTCGTCTTCTCGAAGAAACGATGCGAAGAGAATGCAGATGCGCTTTCCAACCTGGACTTCTGCACAGCGACAGAAAAGAGCGCAATTCACATGATCCTGGAGAAGTCTCTGGCACGACTGAAGCCTGATGATCGCACCTTGCCACAGATCCGGCGGATGCGCGAATTGCTTGCCCGTGGCATTGCAGTCCATCATGGTGGTCTTCTACCTATAGTCAAGGAGTGCGTGGAGATTCTATTCTCCAAAACTCTGGTCAAGGTCCTTTTCGCGACCGAGACGTTCGCCATGGGTCTGAACTTGCCTACGCGAACAGTAATATTCTCTGGTTTCAGAAAGTATGACAGCAAGTCGTTCCGCGATCTCCTACCTGGAGAGTACACGCAAATGGCTGGTCGTGCCGGAAGAAGAGGACTGGACACTGTCGGCTATGTCATCCTGGTCAGTCCTGGAGCAGATGAGGCTCCGCCTGCAGCTCGTCTGCGACAGATGATGCTAGGAGAGCCGACCAAGCTGAGATCTCAATTTCGCCTGACCTACAATATGATCCTCAACCTGCTTCGAGTGGAAGCTTTGAAGATTGAGGAGATGATCAAGCGATCGTTCTCCGAGAACGCCACGCAAGCACTCTTGCCTGAACATCAAAAGCAAATCAAGTTATCAGAAGCGGATCTTGAGAAGGTCGTGCGAGAGTCTTGCGACATCTGCGACAAAGACATTGACGTCTGTCAGGCTGCGAGCGTCGAGTACGAAAAGCTGACTGCCAGTCTGCATTTAATGATGTTGTCGACGCCTGTAGGCCGCCGAATGTTTCAGCCGAAGCGATTGATTGTGTTCAGAGGCAAGAACAACGTTCGTACTGCTGGTGTGCTGCTTCGCGAAGGAGCCGCGAGAGGCTCGTCACCTACAGTACACGTCCTCGAGGTGCTCTACCGCAATCAACGCAAGCGACAAGACCCAGATTTCCTGCCATTCCTGCCGCGATTCCGCCGCCGCTTCGTGGAGCTACCTCAGAAGGAGAACGAAATGCAACTTCGCACGGTCACGATCTCTCTCGACGACATACAAGCGCTGACCGGGACGCATATCTCAATGGATGTCAGTGGGGTGCTCCAGCACGATCCAGAGGCTCTCGCCAAAGTGAAGGCCGAGCTTCTTACGACTTGCTCATCATGGACTTCCTCATCGTGGAACGAGCTTGACTACTACAAATACCTCAAAGATATGAACATCCGCACCCTCCTCGATGACCGCAGCAAAGCCGCCTTCGCCGCTTCGGAGCGCGAGTGCATCCAGTGTCCCCACCTCCCCAAACATTTCGCCATGGCCCACGACCAATGGATAATTCGCGACAGGATCGACTCCATTCGCCAGCTCATGTCGGACCAGAATCTTCAGCTCCTTCCCGACTACGAACAACGCATACATGTTCTCAAGGATCTCGGCTTCATCGACGATCAGTCGCGAGTGGAATTGAAGGGCAAAGTCGCGTGCGAGATCCACTCTGCGGACGAATTGGTATTGACAGAACTGGTGCTCGAGAATGTCTTGGCAGACTATGAACCGGAGGAAATCGTCGCCCTGCTCTCGTCGTTCGTCTTCCAAGAGAAGACCGACTCGGTACCAAACATGACGCCGGCTCTCGAGAAAGGCCAAGAGACGATCATTGCCATATCCGAGAAAGTCAATCGTTACCAGACGCTGCATCAAGTTATTCTGTCTTCGGATGATAGCAACGATTTCGTGAGCCGGCCTCGTTTTGGACTGGTGGAAGTCGTGTATGAATGGGCGAGGGGTATGCCGTTCTCGAGGATTACCGACTTGACGGATGTGTTGGAAGGGACGATTGTACGAGTCATCACGAGATTAGACGAGACGTGTCGAGAGGTGAAGAATGCTGCGAGGATCATTGGCGATCCGACACTGTTCACCAAGATGCAGACTTGTCAAGAACTGATCAAGAGGGATATCTGCGCTACGGCTAGTCTGTATATGTGAGATGTGCAGATGCTAGGAAGGCTGGGTGATGGAGTGGAAGAGCCATCGCTTCCGGGACAGGTGAGTAAGGCGGCGCCGAGCCATCACCGTGCAAATACATGTAGAGGAGGGTCCACAACGTGGCCTGTCAGGTACAGTACCTCCATCTCCAGTAGGGGGAGTACAGAAATAGAGAAGCCTCAAGACTGCAAGTCGCACGTGTCTAAGACATCCACGCCCACTAAGCCCTTTCTCCATTCTCGCGTGGACGCCTCTGACGTGTGCAAGGCCCCCGAAAGTGGCATATGCCCACCTCCATGTACCATCCCGAAGAAGCCATGACAGCCCTGTGGCTGGTCCGGATATAGGGGTCTGTCTGCAGAAGGGACTCATGCGGGAACAGCAGCTCCCTTTTACCTACGCTCCATGTACCTACTAATCGATCAATCATGAACCGAATCATCAGTACCTTTGTCTCTCGACTGAGGAAATTTTGGTACGACGACGAGTAACGTGCGATGGTGGCTTCCAGTCAGGATTCCCCCCGATGATTTCAACTTCTCTCATTTCACTTGGTTGCGTGTCTTTTTACTGCCCGCCCTGGATGTGTGCTTCGGGAGGCACACGGCCACAACCACACCTCCACCACCACCACCACCAGCCACCATCGCAATAGACGCCTACCTCATTAATAATGATTCACCACACACACCCCCCCCCCCCCCCCTTTCCGACCAACCACCCGAGCGCATGAAGCGCAGACACATACATACATTACCTCCCTTACATGCCTGCGCCGTCATCGGTGTGGTGGGAGAAAGGGACGACGATCTTTTTTAAAGCCACGCGAGGGCCACATGGAACTTCATCGGCGGGTGCTTCCTTTCTTCATCTCTTTTCCGCCCGTCTACTGCCACTTTCTTTCTTTCTCTCTCTTCTTCTCTCCTCTTGCGTCAGGAAAGTGAAATTCACGGGCGAGGCAGTGAGGTGGTTATTGTTGCCGAGCATCAGCATCAGCAGGAGCAGTAAACGCACTTCCCACAACCAGAGATCCTGGTCTTGGCTGAAAAGTAGAGAATACTTGGGATTGGGCAGCTCTTCCGCCCGCTCTCCACTTCTCTACAACTTTTTCGAGAGTGACTGTCGAAACCCACCTCTCCCGCTGCCTGTGCCTTGTATAAACCAGAAAAACATTAAAACACTCCCCTCCCCCCTGGACACCTCCATCCCGCGTGGCAGCTCTCCGCCCGACTGCTGGAGAACCACGCTCAAACTGGCTACGCGTCGGCCATAGCTGAGCAGTCTTGCCAACGATTCACGATCAACAAACACACCTGTCTGCCCGCCCGCCCGCCCGCACCCACGCACCCACGGACGCACGCCCGCCCGCACGAACGCAACCTCGCAAACACGCCCGCACGCACCCACCCACCATGGACGCTGTCGCCTTACGGACGCGTATCCAGGCCACCCTGACTCCCGATGCCGACGTTAGACAGCAGGCCGAAGTCGAGCTGAAGTCGGCTGAAGAGGCCACCGGCTTCCTCGATGCCCTGCTCAACATCCTCGAGGCCGAGCAGGACAACGGTGTCAGGCAGTCCACCGCCATCTACTTTAAAAACCGCGTCAACAAGGGCTGGGCCAAGGTAGACGAGGTGCAACCCACATCTACTGCGATCCAGGAGAACGAAAAGGCCGCTGTGCGCCAACGACTGGTTCCCGTCATCGCCAAATCCCATCCGAACATCCGCCCCCAGCTCATTGTTGCCCTGCAAAAGATTTTGCACTGCGACTTCCCCAAGCAATGGCCGGACTTTGTCGACGTCACCAACAGCCTTCTCCACTCGCAAGATGTGTCGTCGGTCTTCGCCGGCTTGCAGTGTCTGCTGGCCATCTGCCGAACATATCGATTCAAGTTGGGAGACAGTAGGGGCGACTTTGACAAGATCGTGGAGGCCACCTTCCCCCAGCTCTTGAACATCGGGAATAGCTTGGTCAATGAGGAGAGCCTCGAAGCGGGAGAGATGTTGAGGACAGTGCTCAAGGCCTACAAGCACGCGATATACTTTGAGCTACCACAGCAGCTACGATCGCACCAAGCCATGGTGGACTGGTGCACGCTATTTCTGCGCGTCGTTGCAAAGACTCCGCCAGCCAACTCGATGATGGAAGACCTGGACGAGCGCGAGGTCAATCACTGGTGGAAGTGTAAAAAGTGGGCATACGTGAATCTGAACAGGCTCTTTGTCCGATATGGCAATCCGGCGAGCTTGCAAAAGGGAAACGGCGAGGATTACTCGGCAGTTGCGAAGAGCTTCATTGCAACATTCGCTCCAGAAATATTAAAGGGATACCTGGGCCAGATCGAGCTCTGGGTGGGCAAAAAGATCTGGCTGAGCAAGCCATGTCTGTCCTATACGCTGGGCTTTCTGGACGAATGCGTGAAGCCCAAGGCCATGTGGGATCACCTCAAGCCACACATGCCTATTCTGATTGAGCATCTGATCTTCCCGGTCTTGTGCCAGACCGATGAGGATCTCGAGCAATTTGAGGAGGAGCCTGCGGAGTATCTGCATCGCAAACTGAACTTCTATGAAGAAGTATCCGCACCAGATGTCGCTGCAACCAATTTCCTCGTGACACTGACGAAGGCGCGAAGGAAGCAGACTTTTGAGGTGCTGGCATTCATCAACAACATTGTGAACAAGTACGAGGCTGCTCCAGATGATCAGAAGAACCCCCGAGAGAAGGAAGGTGCGCTGCGTATGATTGGGACGCTCGCAAATGTCATTCTGGGCAAGAAAAGTCCCATCGCAGACCAAGTTGAGTACTTCTTTGTGCGGCACGTCTTTCCAGAATTTCGCAGCCCCCACGGCTTTCTGCGAGCTCGGGCCTGCGATACCTTGGAGAAGTTTGAGTCGCTGGACTTCAAGGATCCAAACAACCTCTCCATCATTTACCGCAACATCCTCGAGTCCATGGCTGATCCAGACCTGCCTGTACGAGTCGAGGCTGCACTCGCACTTCAACCTCTCATCCGTCACGACCCTATCAGGGTGATGATGCAGCAAAACATTCCACAGATCATGCAGCAACTACTCAAACTTGCTAATGAGGTCGACGTTGATGCACTTGCCAATGTCATGGAGGACTTCGTTGAAGTCTTCGCTCAGCAGCTCACACCTTTCGCTGTCGCGCTTAGCGAGCAACTCAGGGACACGTATGTGAGGATCGTACGGGAACTCATTGAACGAAATCAAGGAAAGGATGGTGAAGACAACTACGGCGATTTCCTGGACGACAAGAGCATAACAGCACTCGGTGTATTGCAGACGATTGGGACACTGATCCTCACGCTGGAGAGCACACCCGACGTCCTCGCACACTTGGAGCAGATCCTGATGCCTGTCATCACGATAACCCTTGAACACAAGCTGTACGATCTGTACAACGAAGTCTTTGAAATCATTGATAGCTGCACATTCGCCGCCAAGGTCATTTCGCCAACCATGTGGCAAGCTTTCGAACTCATCCACCGGACCTTCAAGTCTGGTGCCGAGCTCTACCTAGAGGACATGCTTCCTGCGCTCGAGAACTTTGTCAACTACGGATGGCGGCAACTACTCGAAAGTCCGCAACACCTCGATGCGATCGTGGACATGGTCCGCACCATCTTTAAGGACGACAAAGTGGGGGGTGTCGACCGGATATGCGGCTGCAAGCTGGCCGAAATCCTCATGCTCAATCTCAGGACTGGTATTGATAACTACGTCCCTGAATTCATCCAGCTAGCCATGACTGTGCTTACCAATGACGATCTCAAAGTGAAGTCCTACAAGATTCACCTGATGGAGATGGTCATCAACGGCATCTACTATAATCCACGACTTGCTCTGAGCGTGCTGGAGGCGAACGGCTGGACGAATAAGTTCTTCAGCTTGTGGTTTTCCAGCATCGACAGCTTTACACGTGTACACGATAAGAAGCTTTCGATTGGCGCCATCACGTCGTTGCTGTCGTTGCGTGGCGATGAAGTGCCACAAAGTGTGCAACCCGGGTGGCCTAGACTGCTACAGGGCGTTGTGCGCCTTTTCCAGACTCTTCCTGCTGCACTCAAGAACAGAGAAGAGGCTCAGAAGGATGAGGATTTCGGGTTGTCTGGTGACTACGACGACGACGAAGAGGTAAGCATACCATCATGCGTGATATGGTACATAGTACTAACGTCTGTCTAGGAAGAAGAGGAGTGGGAAGCTGAAGACTGGGAAGCCGAAGAGACCGAAGAGACCACAGACGTCAAAGACGAAAGCACTGCGTATCTCGACTTCCTTAGCCAGCAAGCAAGCAAATTCAATGCAGCAGTTGGCGAGGACGAGGGCGAGGACGAACTAGAAGAGGAGAGCTTGTTGGAGACGCCACTGGACGCAATGGAGCCGTACCAACTGTTCAAGCAGACGCTGGAGAGTGAGTTGACACCTCTCTCCGTCTCAAGAATGTTACTGACCTTTTCCCAGCGATGCATACCACACAGCCACAATTCTACACCCAGCTATACGGCATGCTTGGCCCAGAAGAACAACAAGTCGTTCAATCTGCCATCGAACAAGCAACCAAGATCCAACAGGCTCAGCAACAAGCATCTGCTGGCGATGCTGCCACTCCAACGCAGACTAATGGCGGTGCCTAGGGGGCGGCCCTGTGAATCCTGGATGGCTCTCGTGTCGCCTATCGCTACCAGCTGCTCGATTTTCTTTGATAATAGTAGTTCAGAAAGAGCGCAATTCGGCAGTGGATACACTCGAACTCTCCAAGATCATGAGCAAAGTGGACAATGATGGGTCTGTGAGACATCTCGAGATGCCATGGGCGACGCGTTACTCCTGCGCGACCACGAAAGAGACGAATGGCTGCATTATTTGATTTGCAGAATAGCAATGATACCCAGATGGAAGTGAATCTTCTTCCTCGCGAGAGGTTTATTCATCGTATCAAAGCGAGCCCCGCTTTGAACGTTGGGAAAGGAAAATAGGTGGATATGAAGTAGGTGCCCATGAGGGATGAAAGTACGTTGTTTCGAGATTTGATAGCGTTTGCACTTGAATGGAAAGAGCTTTTGACTCTAATCTCGACGCCATACCTCTCACTCACTCATAGTACGCACCTTGGCGTCTCATCAGGGGGATGGGGAAAAGAGGCATCACCACACACCCACTCACTCATGACCACTTTTTCATCGTCGAAACAGGTTCACACATCAGCAGCCATTCCCATTCCCAGTCGATATTTCATGACTGATGATAATAACCTCCTTTCTCGCCGTGTTTGTCCGAATATTCATTATCCATTATTCATTCAACTCACTCCTTTTCCTCAATGTTTTTCCCCTGTCCGAGGGTGTCCCTACAATCAACAATTGCCAAAACGAAAAAAGAAAATGTCAAGAAATCAAAATTAAACCAAAATCACTGACTGGGAAGTACCTACCTACTTGGTAGAAGAGCATTATTAAATTGGATGATGCGTGGGTAGTAGTAGGTAGGCTGTTGTTGTTGATTTGCTGAGGATGATTTGCTTGATGATAATAATTAAGAAGCTGTTGTTGATTTGCTGATGATGATGAGTATCGAGTGGTTCGAGAAAGGTGATGGATGAGGTGGATGGATAGATAGATAGATATATGGAGAGAGACAGAGACGGGAAGAATTCCTATACAAGGCAGCGGTGTGGTTGGTGATTTAATGATCGAATAGGCAGGCAGGCAGGTTTGATTTGTTTCTTTGCTTCGAGGGTGTTTGGCGCTGAGTGTGGGTATCAAGCTCAAGGCGTTGCAGGAGAAAGAACGGGTCTGCTGATGGTAGGTAGAGAGACTTGTGGAGTGTGGTACGACTGGAACGTGGAAAAGGGGGATCACTTGTGGTGTGGGATACGGGATGGAAAAATTTCCCCTGTGCTCTGGACATGTGTTGGAAGACATGATAGTGTCAGCTCGCGCGAGAAGGTAGAAGACTTATACGCAGTTGTAAGTTTGGTTTGTTTTGAGGTTGGTATGCTCGCTCTGACGTGGTTTTCTCGGCCTACTCGTGTTGAAGACTTTGACTGTGTAGGTAGTAGTGCACACCAAGCTGTTCCCCCGTCGAGCGCGGGCTGGTGCTGTTTGCCAAGGAAAGAGAGGTCCTCTGCAGTTCTACTCCGTCGACTTTAGAGCAGAAAGCAATCGTAACTACCTATCTTCGAGTCGTCGCTCGGGGTGGGCTCATCCGTTGCACATGGATGCGCGAGCGCACTGTTGTCTCTTTTTGGGAGCCCGTCTTCGTCCTGAGTCTCGACCAAGCTGTCATGTGTTTAGTTTGGATACTCCGGCAAGCTCGCTCTGCCGACTTCAGCCATCTCCCGCCAAAAACCCTCAGGTGGAACCACGACGCCATACAAATAAATTTCAAGATCAAAGACTCTGATTTTTAACCATTCGTGTGCACCGTTTGGCCTAGTGTTCAAGGCTCCGGACGAGTTGGCTTGGCTCGTGGTTGGATGATGATGATTGGAGCCACGGCTCTGCAAGGCATGGAACAGATCTCCGAATGTAACGCCATCCTCTGCGGACTTTTGCACGGCCCAGCGCATGTAACCAGTGTCTCTTCTTTCCCGACCTCCAGGCTCTACTTCCTCCTTGGATTGCCAACGACGTTTGATCACCACTTTCTGACATGGCGGATCGGTGAGTTGTGAAAGGAGCGAGCTTCGTGCAGGTCGACCTAGGTTCATTTTATTCATTGTCTTGTCGGATATTGTAAGCTTCACAGCATCCCATACTGGCCACGGGGCAATGAGACAACCAAGTGACTCATACGGAGCGGCGAGAAGAGGGTTGATTATCACCGGGTTTACGACGACCGGAGTCTCAGTGCCTGTGTTGAGCTCGAGAAGCGGTGGCGTCTCGGCAGGGACAACCGAACAGTCGTGGTTGCTGACCTGCCATGCTTGCTTCGGCGTTGACGGTTTGATCAGCAACTTTTGCAGGATCGCGATGGAGGTCCTGACGAGGGCATTCCATTGTTGCGAGACCCGGCACGCGCTATAGACTGAGCGCGCCGGCAGGAACAAAAGAATGATTTCGAGCAACTCGGCGGTATTGAACACAGCTCGACGTGGGGCATCAAGGCCCATCAGCCGTGTGATTCGGGTCGGGGTTGTGATAGGAGCTGAGCGGGCGGAACTAGCCTTGCGCCGTGGCGCGGTGTAGTCCATGTCGGCCGTGATGGCATCATGCGCTTTCCGCTTCTTGTTCGCCATCGTGGTGGAGGGGGGTGTCTGTTGTTAAGTTGAGGTGAGGAAGTTCTTGTGGTAAGTCGCTTCGCCAATAGTGACTTGCTGACGGAACATGCCGTAGGTAGTGAAGCAAGTTCAGTTGTCACAACAACACGTCCCATGTTTCACGTTCTTTCACCTACTCGCCATTGAAATATTACTATCGTAAAGCTGTTCTCCCACTGGCTTCTTGCAGTGCTTGTTTATTACAAGTACTCTCGAGTCTCTCCTCCTCCTACAATTGCCATAGCACAGTCAGTCCGTGGGAGGGACAAGTGGAAAACACTACACGTTGGCGAAATGGAAGTGATGGACGGGTTGAGGACGTGATATCGTACCTTGAGATTCTTAATGAGTTCAATACTAAAGTCGTCTCCTCGTGAATCGACATGCCTCTACAAATGAATTGACATCCTTTCCTTCGCCTTCGCTAGTGAACGTCGCGCCCAACACTGTAAATCTCCAGATGGCTTCGGATCAGTCTGTGAACGCCCCACTGCTGCTTATGTATTCTTCAGGGCCTCATACTGCAAGGTAGACCTGTGATCACGGTGTCCGTGACGTTAGCAGTCACGTCTCTCCAACGCGTTCGTGTCCATGGTCCACAAACTCCACTTTACAGGCCTCCTTATGGTCTGGATGGTGTACAGCAAAGTGCTGAGGTGCAGGCGTGATTACATCATTGTCGTGCTTGACCTCGCTATGTTGCTCGACATACACTGGTGGTGGAGCCGAGCTGGACGACTCGCCACTGTCGCCTCGTGATCGATTACCATCACCGGAAAGGTATGTGGGTGGTATACGCGGTGAGCCAGTAGGAGACGGCTCCTTCAATTGTTCGGCTGCTTGGCTTGATGGCTCAACATGTTCAAGATGTTGCGAATTAGACTTGTCGTCTGACTCAATCATCGCTGTCAGAGAGCGAAAGTTGAGCATAGGTTCGCCGCCGGCCACAGCATTCGTCCCCGACCTCGTCGAAGTGCTCTCCAGCTGTCCAGCGCTGACATCGACGCCAGTAGCATTGTGCGAGGAGAAACCCGAGTTCTGGCCCGAGTATGACGACGCGACGGAAGAAACGCCAGACGTTGCTGATGTATCGCGGAGGTGTTGGCCATGCTTAGCGGGAGCCGGAATTGGACTGGAATGGGACTCGAACCGTGCTCGCTGAGCTTCTAAGTGCTGCTGTGCACTTTCGGCAGTGGAAGGAGATGATGGACGCCGATTTAGCGTCGAGGTGGGCTCTGTCAAGGGGTTGAACCCAGCAAAGTCATGAGCAGGCTGCTTCCCTTTACCCTGCACTTGTTCCTCCGGTATCGTGGGTTGAGCACCTAGATTACTTGTCGAACGCACCATCCCACTAGTGCCAGCCCAACTGCTTGCGCTTTCGTTCGTACCAAGTTGATATAGCGAGCCACTTCGGCCCGTCTTCTTTGCCATCTTTTCTGCCTTCTTCTCCTCTTTCTTGTCCAACTTCGCCTTCTTCTTGGCATCTTTAGCAGCCAGCTTCTCTTCTCGTTGCTTCCGCTCCTCCTCTGCAGCAAGAGACAGTCTTATTGCCTCCATCATCATGAGATCTTCCAGATCTTCAGCCCTGGTGCGTCGGGAGCTTGTTCTACCACCTGCGATATCGTTGCCTTCACCCTCGTGTGGCGATCCACTGCCACTAGCACCAGGACTATCTCCAAACAACGTTCTCCGTCGCCTGCCGAGGCCAAAGCCCGCACGACCGGTTGAATCTC
The DNA here is from genome assembly GCF_000320565.1 of Sphaerulina musiva SO2202. Classification (NCBI taxonomy): domain Eukaryota; kingdom Fungi; phylum Ascomycota; class Dothideomycetes; order Mycosphaerellales; family Mycosphaerellaceae; genus Sphaerulina; species Sphaerulina musiva. Next base: position 1,300,879 of record NW_016017389.1, on the reverse strand, counting down.
CTTGTCCGCCAAGCATGTATGCAGCATTGTGCAAAGCAGTAGCTGCTGCCGATCTTCGAAGCGCGTTTGCTCTGGCATCTGAGAGCTTCTTCGCCCAGTCCGGCCGTACAGTATCAGTAGTGACCACCCCAGGCGCATTGGCTGACAGAGACGTAGCCCTACGACGTCCTGTTGGCGCTTGCAGCGAGGTAGAAGATGCCATTGCGGGGGCCTGAGGTCTCAATCCGGCATTTTGGTGTGCATATGCCAATCCACGTCGGAATGATGGTGGCTCGTATGTCACGCCAAAATGTGGCGTTACGCAAAATGGACAAGCTGCCTCTTCGGAAACAAGTTGTTCAGCTTCCTCCCCTGATGGCCGTTCTTGTCCAGGCTGTTCGTGCTCAGGTGGATGTGGGTCTGGCCGTTTGATTTGTACAAAACATTCTGAGCAGATGTCCTGATCGCAACATCGTGTCCTGTTGAGATATGGTGGATAATACATGAAGCATATCGGACACTCTATGGCATCTTTGTAGAGATATGCTTCCAGAGGCTGTCCATTGACATTCGGATCATTAGGTAACCGGACCTCTTGCGGGGTGAGGTCTGATGATTGGTTCTTGGTTCCGCTGGCCAAGGATGCGAGTGTTTTCGCTCGACCTCGGAACATAGAACTTCCAGCATTGGTGGGCGACGAAGGCCTCGAGGAGAATGCGGGATGAGAAGCAGACAGCGAGGCAGACACGTCTGACTGATATGACTGTGACCTGCTGGTGATCGGTACGGTTAAGCTGTTGACATTCACATCAGAACGAGGACTCGACGAGGCTTGAGAAGCGGTCCTGCCCATCTCTGGCGGCACTTCGTCCGCAGCTGGTATAGGTAGTCCCTTTGCAGCGGCGACTAGCTGTGCTTCTGTCCATGCATCGGAGTGGTCATTCAGTCCTCTCCAGAATGGGGCCAGCTTCCGCTCGATCTGAAGCTGTCTCACAATCTGTTTGTTGAAATCCTCGGGCCCAACGTAGACGCCTACAGTCACGAGATACCCTCCATCCACGTGTTCCTCTCGCATACTGCGTTCCCGTTCCTTCAGCCGTGCCTGCCGTTCGCGCTCTGCTCTTCGTGCCTCTCGTTCCTGCTTTGTTTCCCGAGGCCGCTCTGGCTGTGCCGTTTCACCGTCGCCATCTCGCTCACTGCGCCCAAGGCGAAGAAACAGATTCTGGCTGCTTCCCCGAGCACTGGCGACCCCGCTCGCCCTGATGTATACTCGCCGTTCACCGGATGGTTGTTGAGGCGCTGATTGTGCTTGGGTGGTAGCCTGGTTTGGTCTTGCGGACCTGCGCTCATCTTTGGACGAGCTGTTGCCCATTTTGTCGTCAGCACAGCGCGGCCCCTACTCTTTCTCAGCGCAGCATCCAGTCGAGATATCGTAAGGATGCTGGAGGTGGAGATGGCATTTGTCTGCTGCTGCTGCAATCGGTGGTGCAATACGAGTGCGTGAACAGATGAGATCGGAATAGAAGTAGACGACGACTAGCCCACGCAGCTCAGGCAGCTGTTTGATGGTTCCCTGTAACTTGGATAGTTTGCCGGTTCAGCACGTGCGGCCGTTTCGTCAGAGCGTACCCAGTATGAGGGGGTGATGCCGGCGGATGATGTTTCAGCGAGAGCGCTACACCATTCGTTTTAGCAGGAGAATGGGTAGGTAGTTCATAACCATATCAGTGCGCGAGGAGCAGCGTATTAATTGACAATGGTAGCCCGTGGCCGGCAGGCAGTGAGAGTCGCATAGAAAGAGTAATAGTACATGTGCGAGTAGTGAAGTCTGCGAGAGTAGCTGATGTCACTGGACGCGCATGCCATGGATTGCAGGTGCCAAACGATGACAAGCTCTCTCCCGCTAGAACTAGACTAGACCATCTCATCATTAGGCTTCCACGTTATGGAATGCCTCCAGTGGTGGGCTCATGACATTTCCTCAACATGTGCCCAACAGATTGTGCCTCCGCCATGCACAGTACAATCATCATCATCATCAATATAAGGTAGCACTAAGATAATCACCATCATCATCAGCAGCAGCAGCAGTCCACTGCATTGGTCAACGGGATATGAGAATAGTTCACACATCGCCACAACTCAATCAGCGAGACCGTGTCTCACGAACTACTTCTTCGTTTCATCCACGCAGCCGCTATCGTCGATAGACGCCCCATCTGCGCTGCAACATAAGGCGCTTGCCTATAGCGACAACAGTCTTTCATGCGCCTTAACATTATGCAAGTCATGCTATTCCCTGCCTGCCCGCCTGAAAAGGTCCGGGCTGCACTTATAGCTCCTCCATATTCATGCATCTATACAATTTCAAGGCCTCCCGGTGTGCACATGGCGAGATGTGTCATCGCTCGAGCGGGGAGCCAAGGTCGCGTCACTACCTTACTTGCACAGGGTGTCAGAGCATCTCATCAGACGGTGGTGAGGCTGCAGGAGTGATCGGAGCGATAGCGACATCGTCAGCGGGTGGCAGCACGCTGTGCTGCTGCTTTGCACGCTTGTTTACAAAGTCTTTGTCGGGACTGTCCCAGCAGAAGTCCAGAAACTCGTCCAGATGTTCCTGAATGCCATCTGCTAGAATCTGAACCGCTTTCCGGCGATTGATGCTCCATTCGTGGTCGCGACTCCATCGGCCAGCCAGGCGTGCCGTCTCCGCGCCGTTCTCCAGGCCATCCAGTATACTCCGCCAGACGCGCATTGTCTTGTCGAGCTCGCTGGCTTTGCTGACTCCCATGACAGTGACTCCGAGCCTGTTGCCGCCGATCTGCGCGTTCGACTCCCTCTGCCATGGTACGCCAGAAGCGGGATCACCGCGAGAACCAACTTCAGCCCCAATTTTCAGCCAACTTTCGAGCGCATAGCGGATCGCAATCACTTCCAGCTTCTCGTCATGCCTGTCGCAAAAGTCGCTGGCCCGCTTCACGGCCGCGCGCATACCGTCACTAGCAGGATGCCAATTGCCCATGCTGCCCACGGGTACGCCCTCTCTTCGGAGCAGTCCCATACCTAGCGGTGAAGCATTGGGTACCACGTCCACGCCTGCTTCGCGCAGCTCTCGAATGCCCTGCGTAGCGAGCAATTGATTCTGTAGTGTAAAGTTCGCATACGACATCACTGCATCCAGTGGCTCGCCTGTTTCCCTCAGCACTCTCTTCCCAATCGAGCACAGCACAGGAAGAGGATATCCAGATATACCAATATACTTGATCGTCCCTTCCTCGTCACGTATTCTCCTCAACTCTGTGATAGCTTCCATAGCCTCATCTTCAGACACAAACTCCACATCATGGCAATACACCAGATCCAGGTAGTCGCTCTTTAAGCGCTTCAGACTGCGCTGCACACTCTGGTATACCCACTCCCTCGAATAGTCAAACTCATCACTCGCGAGCCTCCCACATTTCGTGATCAGGAAGAAATCCTGCCGCGGGAAGTTTTCGCGCACGAATTGAGTATCGAGGGCTGCTCCCAAGATCTCTTCGGAAGGACCGTAGTATGGCGATGTATCGAAGGCTCGAATGCCAAATTCTAGGGCTCTGCGAACGAGGCCTGCGGTGTCGAGATCGTATGGATCGGGATTGTATTGGTAGTTGAAGGTCGCGGTACCGAAGATCAGAGGGGGCAGAACGTCTGAGAGACGCTGCTTATCTGTGCTGGACATGGTGGTCGCGTGCAAATCCTGGCTGCAGGCAGACCGACAGGCAGGCAGCAGGGTGTGTGATTTCGGCAGTCGAAAGGCGAGGTGTCAATAATCAGAGGTGACAGCCAGTCGGTAGTACTGATGAAGAAGTAAGGTAGGTAGCAGAGGTCGCAAGAATCTCTTTCTTCTGGAGACAATGAGGACTGTTTTCGCAGTGCTGAAGGGCTGTATAACAAAAAGAACTGCGGCACGGAATAATAACAACACACGGCAGTAGTCTTGAGATCATCGAAGAGTCCCAATCGCCGCAATCTGGACAAGGCTAGTTAGTCCCTTACCTCCGCTCCGATGGCAATTTGTAACTACTAGGACACACCACCGCCGTCGGCTTCGGGTCGTCGGTAGAGTGGTGTGGGTGGTGTGCTTGTTCCATACCGGTTGCGTGCTCGAGTCTCTCTCTCTCACTCACGAGTCAATGATAGAATAATTAGGCGAATGCCATGGTACAACCCGCATATCGATGACGAGTTATGCAAGGAGTGCAAACCTAGAACTACTGCAATTCACCAACAAGGTTCCCGAAGGGCTGCAGAAGCGTCTATTTAGCCTTCTGATTGGATGCAATGGCTGAATTTAGCCTCCGAGGGCTGCATGTTGGTTGAGGACCTGCGTCTATTATATCTCACGCAGCACGTGGCTGGATGTTTGGACAGAAGGACATGGGTGCCCTGGCATTATGTGATATAAGTTATATAAGATAACAGGGGCCACTGATTCCTTAGTATATATATATAGAGTTAGGGATACCTACCCCCCTCTTTTCTCTTCTTAAGAGGTTAGACCTCGGACCTTAATTAATCTACTTATTAATTAGTATTCTATCAATCTTCTTAATTAGGTACTAGTATAGTATATAGTTCTAACAGTTATAAGCCCGGCTTGCTCTATTTGACCTAATTAAGTACCTAAGATTAGCTAAAATCCGCTATATTAAGAAAAACCCGAGGACCGTATACTATTACTTTATACCTGCCTAAACCCGTTTATCTAGAAGAAGAGAAGAAAGCCCGAGCCTATTAGATTAGCTTATAATCGACCGATCCCCGAGTCCTAAGTTTTAAGAGGTTAAAGAAATACCTAGTAGCTCGTATCCTAGGTATTAAGAGTAGTTTAACGAATTCAACGAAGATACTATAGCTAATTCTCCTAAACCCTTATTATTAACGAAGATACTATAGCTAATTCTCCTAAACCCTTATTATTAACGACGACGTCGATTGCTAAGCTACGTACCTAGTAGGACTGGAATGTATAGATTACCTATATTAAGAGAGAGGTAGTAAAGCTCTAGATATAGGCTAATATTAACCTAGAGACAGCTAAGCTAGATCTAGAAAACCTAATATAGCTTAAAGGACAACCTGTCTTTGACTTTGTATCTCTACCTACTAATGTTATCCTAATAGCTCTTAGTCTAGCTTAATTCAAGTATAGGTATAACAAGGATATATAGGAACTTAAGTAAAGAGGGTATTAGAAGATTAAATCAATTATTAACTAGTCTCTCTCTATAGACCTTTAATATAGGATAATCAATTATAAGACAATTAGGTAGATACTTAAGATTCTCTTAGAATATACTAAACCTAATACCTTTACTACTACTTAGTTATTAAAGAAAGAGTTAGAAACCCTTTTTTACCTACTATATAGAAAGTCTATTTATAACTATATATACCTTTAGTTCGTTTGGTATAGAAAGAGAGATACTATTAGTAAGCAAGCAGATAATAAATCTACCTAGGTATAGTTGTCTTCTATAGCTCTAATATATAGAGACTATATAGCTATAAGGACAGGCAGGCTGCTTAATAAGCAAAATAATAGGGAGGTAACATCTCTCTATTTAGAATTGAGAGCCTAGTAGTCCTACTTTCAGTATAATAGTAATACTAAATTTAAGAGCAAGTATAGAACTACTATTACTAGTATCTTATCTGCTACTACAGCCGAATCTTTATCTTTAACTCGATTATCCTCCTCTTTAAGAAAGCTCTGCCTCTATAGTAGGAACTATATATAGAAGGAATACTATTACCTTAATACCGAGTATCCGAGGCCTAAGGTATAGAAGCTAAGAGATAATACTAAGAGGAAGATTAAGAAGAGATTTAAAGAAGACAAGGGCTTAAAGGAAAGAGTAGACAAAGCGATTTAAGCTTATAATACCGCTTAAGGTTAAGGGTCGAGGGACAAAGATACTAAGAATAAGTTAGGTATAGCCGTAGAGGTCGAGGACACTACTACTACTACTACTCTAGAATCGACCTTAACCCCTAAGGCATCTGTTAGTTTAATTAGCTACTATACCCGCCTTTACAACGCTATAATTCTAGATAGTAGTACTAATGTTTATATTATTAACGAGGCTATAAGGGCAAGGATCGTTAAGTCCGAGTTACTAACCTCCTCTAATATAGTAATCTCTAGGGACAAGAGATACTAACCTAAGGCAATTGTAGATACTACTATTAATCTTAATATAGGTAATAGAGTTACTAGGAAGCTTACTCTTCTTAAGGCAAGGCTTATTCCGGGATTCTTTATAAGTTTGGTCTTACTATAGATCCTTAATAAGAAGGGTATTTACTATAATACTAGAAACTGGCTAGATAGGTTAATTACTAGCTAATTATATAAGGAGCCTAGGCTCTAGGCATACCTTACCCCTAAATACAGTAACAGATATAGTTACTAGATTATTAAACGGTTGCCTATACTAAGAAGTATTGCTAGAACTACTAGTTTACCTAGAATTAGTACTAGAATTAAGGAGGTAAAGTCTGTATATACCCTATACTCTAAGAATATAGGGAAGTTAACCTTACCTGCCTTAACGTTACCTTCTAGAATAGAAGAGGTAACTTAAACTGCTACTACTATATAGTCTAGTTATAAACTACTCCTACCTTTAATAGCAACGGCTAATCAATAGTATTAGTTACTAGGCTACCTATCTATAAGGGCTATTAAGCACTTAGAACCTATATCTAAGGGTTACTAGGTAATTAAGTTAGAGAAAAAGACTCTAAATAGGGTTAATTGTAATACCTACTTACTAGCTAAGGCTAAAGCAGTAATTTCGAGAAGGAAGGACAAGTATAGAGAGGTACTGCCTAAGGCAGAGAATACTAAGATAGCTATCTGTTTATAGGACCTAATTAATATACCCCCTTCTCTCCCTAGACTAAATAGATTAGTCTTCAAGTTTTATAGCTACTAGTACTATAACTAGGAGGGCTATTATATTAGTAAACCTATAGCAACTAAGCTACAAGCAGTTACTAAGTTTAGAGGATATTTCAAAAGGATAGAAGTGTTATTTAATACTAAAACTATTCTAGTTCGCTCTAATATAGAGGCTACTATTAGGAAGAATACTAGAAAGGCTATCTTTAGGTTAGGTATTACTACTTTGCCTACTACTACTAATACCTCTGCTTAGAATAGAGTAAGTAAGGTTACTAGAAGAGAGATTGTTACTAAATCTAGGACTCTTAGGATTAATAGCTATTTGCCTAAGAACCTTTGGCTATAGCTTATAGATTTAGTAGTATACCTTCTTAATAGGACCCCTACTACTAAGCTTAATTAGATAACTCTATTTAAGAAAGTTATAACTAAGAAGCCCTTCCTTAGCTATCTCTACCCGATTAGTTATAAGGCCTTTGCTCTCCGTAGAGATATTGCTAAGAGAGACAAGATAGAGGAGAGAGCTTATATTAGTTACCTAATTAGGTATACCTCTACTAATATTTTCTGGATTTAGATACCTTTACCCCTAAATAAGGTAATTAGGACAAGAGATATAGTGTTTAAGGATAATAAGAGGTATAATCCTCTAGATATTAATAGACAAACCTTAGGAGAACTAGTTCCTACTACTATTTACTAGACTGTAATTAACTCTATTTTAATACCTAAGGAATCATTAACCTCTAAGGGTATAGATAACCCCTTTCTAGCTAATAATATTCCGGTCTTTACTGTCTAACCTTAGGGAGGTAGTAAATAGCAGGGAGGTAAGATACTAGAATAGGAACTATTATACCTAATACTACTAGAAACACCCGCTAGAGATGAAGACAATATAGCTACTAACTAAGTTAGTCAGGCCCCGGGGGCCTTACCGGGTATACCCGCTTCTTTATTACCCTCCGCTTTTTCGGTCTCTTATTAGTACCCTGCCTTAGATAGGGAGGTAGAAGAGAGTACTTATTAGTATAGTATAGACAACTATAGACGATAGATCAACTATAGAACTAGACGGTTAGAAGAGTACCTAGATAAGTTGAGTTATATAGCTACTACGTCCCTCTAAGTCTATACTCTACCTACTCTTAAGGATCCTTACTAAGTGACTAGTTTACTATTACCCTCTACTAATTAGAGAGAGATAGAAAGGTATATCTATTATTAGCAATTTAGATAAGCGGTATTTGATAAAGCTAGAAAGCTTATAGGCAAGAGGACATTTAGGGTATTCTTTAGTTATAAAGGCTATAAGGTACTATTAGTCTAGGTATTTACTTACAAAACAGACCTCTTAACTAGTAAGATTCTTAGGTACAAAGCTAGGCTCTGTATCCGTAGGGATCTTTAATTGCTATTAACCTATAAAACCTATACTACTATACTTAGTTACAAGGTATTTAGGGCTATTACTACCCTAGCCTTTATAAGGAATCTGAAAACTAGGCAATAGGATATAGTAAATACCTTCCTAAATACTACTATCCTATATATAGTATACTGTTCTATCCTAGAAGGAATAGAGGAGTATAGATTTAGACTAGATACCTACTTTATCCTTAAGAAGGCTCTCTATAGATTAGCTAAGTTACCTCGCTTATAGTATAACCTATTTGTTATAAGAATAGAAGACTATAGCTTTAAGTTAGTTCCTAGAATTGACTGCCTAATAGTAAACATAGATCTTCGTCTACTTATAGTTTTCTATATAGATAATATTAGGTTGATTTATAAGAGGGATAGGGAGGATTAAGCTATCTTGTTTAACTAGTACCTGCTTTCTAACTTTAAGGTTACTTAGAAAGACCCCAATTTCTTCCTAGGTATAGAGATAGAGGAATTACCTAATATCCTAACTCTAAGCTAGACTGCCTACTTAACGAAAATTAATATTAAATTTAGTATTTATAAGAGGGCTCGATTTCCGGATACTCTACTTCCTACTAGACTTATACTAGTACCTACTAGTAATACTACTAGACCTAACTTTATTAAAGGATATTAGATAAAGATTAGTTCAATTAGTTATACAGCTGTTCTAGCAAGGCCTAATATAGCAAAGGTATATACTACTCTTTCTTAATTTCTGAAGAATCTAAGCTAAGCTTATATAGAAGCTACTAATTACCTAATTGCCTACCTCTATAGTACTAAGGACATAAAGCTACACTTCTATAGAGAAAAGCCTAAAATAGAACTATATATAAATGCCTTATTTAGTAATAACCTAGACAGGAAGAGTTTATAGGGATTCTTAATAATAATGTATAGTAGTGCTATTAATTAGCAAGCAACTAAGTAGAAGACAGTTACTAAATCAACCGTAGAGGCAGAGTTATTAGCACTCTTATTAATTGCTAGTAATAGATACTAGTAGACTCGACTTTTCTCGGAATTTAACAAGGTATTTCCTCTAGGAAATAAGGAACCTGTTAAGGATAGAACTAAGGTTTTCTATAATAACTAACGTATAGTAGATATCGCTAATTACAAGTATAGCTCTCTTAATACGGCTTTAAGATATATAGATATCTATTAGTACTAGGTAAGGTAGGAAACTATAGTAGGACGATTAACCGTAGAATAGATTAGGACTACTAAGCAACGAGCTAATAGCTTTATAAAGAACCTCCTAAAGGGGTTATTCTAGTTATTCCGGACGAGCCTAGGGCTTAGGTAGGTAAGGATATAGATATAGTTAATTATTAGATTAAGATAGACGGTTACTATATCTGTTTTTTCAGCTTTCCTTATATAATTAAGCTAAGGGAGGTATATTTAGACAGAAGGATATAGGTGCCCTAGTATTATATAACATAAGTTATATAAGATAACAGGGGCTACTAATTCCTTAGTATATGTATATAGAGTTAGGGATACCTACCCCCCTCTTTTCTCTTCTTAAGAGGTTAGACCTCGGACCTCAATTAATCCACTTATTAATTAGTATTCCATTAATCTTCTCAATTGGGCACTAGTGTGGTGTGTGGTTCCAACACTGGATTTTGGTCGTTTTCGGAACAGGATGCGTGAATGAAGGAGATAAGAAAAATGTGTTTTCGATGACCGAGCCGCGAGCGAGAATGGTGCACTGGGATCAGCTGATCGGAGTGACAATCATCATCAACAACCTCCTTGCCTACACTGCAAATTAGTAGTTTCTTGTACTTAATTACCTCCTACTACACACTTCGAGATTCGGAGCCCGATTCTTGCCCGCCCATAAGCCGGTAGATAGGAGGTATACAAGGTCAGGTACCTATCTACCTTCAGCCTTCAGGTATTGATATAACTAACTTGTCAACGTACCGTAGTGCCGCCTACATTGTCTCACCTCTGGCATATTGTCCCTCTATTCGCAGATATTACCTACGACTTTGCTATCGCTGTTTCCGAGCAGAGCCTTTTACGAAGGACGCTGCTCAGATGCCCAGTATCCACGAGTTCATATATTTGACACCACACGCCGCCCTTCCACCCTATTTCGTGTAATACATATACAGTACCAAGCACCTACATGAATGATGTCTCTTGGCACGAACATACCCGATCCAACGTCACGTTGCCCAGGAATGGCAGCAGAAAGCCGTGTTTTCAAGGCAACGTGCATCGACATCATGTATCTTAGGCCAAGGTGATCATATTCTAGCCTGATCGGGTTCTGCTCAAGCTTACCTTACCCATTGCCTCTTGTCTCTTCAAAAAATATCACGCGGTACTTCTGCTCAACATGTGCCTGTCATATGCTTGCACGCAACGTATCCGACCCTGAAATTCCCGATACTCAGGTTCATCTATCCAAGACTGCGTCGTTTGCAATCCCCTTTCTGGTCCCAGTATTCAATAATCTCAGCAGCAGGAGGAAAGGCTGAATCTGCCGAATCTGTGATGCTACCTTACTTGTTTATTCGTTGCAGATGACAGAATGTTCCTGGAAGTATGTCTCGGTCAGTTTGACTGCTGTTCATGAAGGCGCGAGAGCGGCGTGCGACCAGCTCAGGCTGGCGTGTAGACACGGGTCAGCGAGCTGGGAAGGCTTCTCTGTTGGTCTTGAGGGAGAGCAAAGGAAAGGAGAGTATGTTGGTGGACCTATCAGAACTGGAGGCGCTCTGTGATATGCCATCCAGTCAGCGAGTCAAGCGGTATGAGGTGGCAGTAGGAAGGATGTCCCCCGCCCCCCGCTAGAGAATCACTGCGTATCCTGCTTACATACAAGGGTAATAATCTTGGAGGAGCCATGTCTGCTTCGACCTACCTCCTATTACTCTCTGCTGCCTTGACTACTATGTCGTGGCGTAACGCTATTGCCGAGGTAGGATGATCCTGCTAGCGGATACACGTACTGTAGCCCTGATTTACATGTGTCTATCCGCAGGGGCTTTGCTGTATGCAGGTGAAGCGATCATGTCGTCAGAATAGGAGGTATCAGTGCCACGTTTAGAAGATACACGTACGTCCTGTACTACATGTATACCCCATTCGTCGGCCAGGATCTACCTGAGTTGAAATCAAACAAACGCCTCTAAACGGGTACAAAAGAACAGCACAGGTGCTCCACCTCATATCAAGCTAGATACTTCATCAGCTCTATGTGATAGCAAAGCACAATAGATTTAATAGCAAGATGTCCACTTCCGACTGGTCTTCAATAAACGGTGCCTCGGTACCAAAAGAAGACCCTTCAACAGAACCCTTCGCCATAACCGCACCACCCAAGACAGACATATGGCGTCGCTCAGAAACGGACGATGTCTTCAATGCGCCCACCGTCTTCCAAGAGCTGCCAGCATCACAGTTCAAATCCATCGCCGTCACCGTCTACGCTCCCTGGCACACTCAGTACGATCAAGGAGGTCTGGTTATAGCTTTCCCATCTTCTGCAACACCTAGTCCCGAAAGGGAGACGAAGAAGGCCGAGAATGAAAGTCCTGAGAATCCTGTGAGACCGAGCAAATGGATCAAAGCGGGCATTGAGTTCTTCGAGTTGAGTGCTGTGTTGGGAATTGTTGGGACGGATCGTTTCAGTGATTGGAGTCTGGCGCCTATGAGTCAGGAGTTTCACCAAAAGGCGAGATTTAAGATCGAGCGGAAGGAGAAGACTCTGTGGATCTATGCGGCGCAGGACGGGGTGGAGAAGATGAAGGTAAGTCCGACTACAATTACGTGGTTCTTGAATACATGAAATTGATGTTTGGCCTGTTCTTAGCCGATGCGGGAGATCAAGTGGGCTTTCATGGAAGGGCGAGACGAGGAAAAATTGTGGGTCGGCGTATATGCTGCAAAGCCTACGCCCGAGGATGGAGAGGATGATGAGAAAGGTCTTGAGGTGACCTTTTCTGATTTGGTGATCGAGAAGGAGGAGTAAGCATGATTCGCATGATGTATCGGCGAGGCATTGACGACTCACGACGTGCTTCGAACTGAAGTACATCCAGAGGTGCAAGACTCTGAGGCCGGCCTGCAACGGCGTCGTACGGGGCCAAGCAAGATGGTCGCCGTCAGCCTCTCTGCGATATAACATTAGCTAGGCTGCCTCGAGCAGGCTCGATTTATTAGGCTCGTGTGATCAAAGGTGTGCGGTCATAGCACAGGCGTCCCACTTCTCTCCAAATCGCTGGAAACTGTGCAGCTAGATGCAGATAGAATTAGTAGCAACAATGATGAAAATCCTCAGGCCTTAGCAGTGCAAAAGCCTGCTGCCAAGCGGTCAGGACCTGAGAAGATGTTGATTCTTGTGAGCCTCTTCTCCGGACCGCCTGGAAATTAGGATGCAGTCACTGGATGTCCGGTCAGTTGGGAACTGATTTGTTCTTCGTAATCACAGGATGCAGGCTACGCCGTGCTAAGGTCTCGTATCATCGAACGCTTGAAGGGCAAGGGGAGTGATGCAGGAATGCACATTGTGGTTGGTACTCTTGTTCGTTGTGTGCGATGAAGCAGACCACGGTGCACGGCTGGACATCGTCTTCGAGCATACTCCCAACAGTTTGCACATATAGTCGCGTCTGATAGGTTGTTGTCAGTGAGTCGTGAGTCGCGTGGAAGGAGGATTGTTTCTGGGCCAGTCAATTTTGCCAAGACACCACAAATTCTACGATCCATCCCACCTCGCAGCGGCAACACACACAATCACTCTCTACGGCAGCACGACAAGTCAGATACCTGACTCACACAACACACCACACGCGTGCATAAGAAGGCAAGGGCCGCCCGACTGCTTCTCACTGATATCACCTCTGTCCGCGATGTCTCGATTCTTCCACGGCCAAGACAGCTCCAGCGAGAGCAGCTCCGACGAGGAGGAACTGTACAGCGACGAGGAGAAGGCTGAGGAGGAGAGCAGCGAAGAGAGCTCAGAGGAAGATGATGATGACGATGATTCGTCCAGCAGCGATGATGAGGGTGGAAAGACTGGCGCCAATCGTTTCTTGCGCGAGGTGTCATCGGAAGACGAGGAGAGCGACGAGGACAAAGTCACAGTCGTCAAGTCTGCAAAAGACAAGCGACTTGACGAGCTGGAAGGCACGATTCGACTGATTGAGAATGGCGAGAAGATCAGCGACTGGAACGCCATTAACGAGAATTACGACAAGATGAACCGCCAATTGCCCACGCTCATTCGTGATATGGACGGTAAGGCACCAAAGATGTATGTCAAGACCATCGCAGAGCTAGAGACGCTCGTGGCCGAGGCATTTGAGAAGCAAAAGGTCACACCGGGCAAGAAGATGAACCCCATCGCACAGAAGGGTCTCAACGCGTTGCGCCAGAAGATCAAGAAGAACAACCGTGACTACGCCACAGAGGTAGAGGCTTTCAGGAAGGACCCCAATGAGTACATGAAGGAAGATGTGGTCGAGGAGCCAAAGGCACCCAAGCCCAAGAAGGCCAAGACCACGCTCGTCAGCAACGCGGACGCACTGGAGGGCGACGATGACGGTTTCACCATGGTCGGTGCCGGCGGCAAGGCCATGGTGTATACACCGGAAAGCATCCTCAAGCACTTGCGCTCTATTGTGGAGTCTCGTGGTAGGAAGAACACAGACCGTTTGGAGCAAATTCGCATCATGGAGAAGCTCTCAGATGTGTCTGTCAACGACTACCAGAAGATACGCGTGCTTCTCACACTTATCGCCACCCGTTTTGATCTGACCTCTGGAACTGGCTCGCAAATGGCACAAGAGCAGTGGAAGCTGGCTTCGCAAGAGATCGCACAACTGCTTAGCGTTCTTGAGAGCAACAAGAACATTGTAGTGATCGAGCATGCCGAGGAGTGGGAAGACGATGAGAAGCAGCCAACTATTACCGACGATGAGATTTTCAAGACTCCGGGCAGCGTGATCTCTTTCGTTGAGCGTCTTGACGATGAACTAACACGAGTCTTGCAACACGTCGATCCACACACCTCCGAATATGTCGAGCGTCTGCAAGACGAGGGCATTCTCTACTCCAACATTGTCCGCGCCTCGATCTACGCCGAGCGACTGAAGTCTCTGCCGAAACTGGATGCCTCCCAAGAGAATGTCAACCGTGTCGTGATGCGCCGCCTCGAACATGTCTACTTCAAGCCTGCACAGGTCGTCACGATCCTCGAGGAGAATAGCTGGAAGGAGATCTCCCCCAAGCTCGACTCGACCATCACGCCTCGATCAAAGAGCGCAGACATCACTACTCTTGTCGAAACTCTTGCAAGCTACCTTTTCAAGCACGCTGAGGGTATCATCAAGGGACGCGCCATGCTCTGCCAGATTTACTACCTGGCACTGCACGATCACTACTACCGTGCTCGTGACATGATGCTCATGTCGCATTTACAGGAGACCATCGGCAGCTTCGACGTCAACACTCAGATTCTCTACAACCGAACACTTACGCAGGTTGGTCTATGCGCTTTCCGGGCGGGACTTGTCTACGAATGTCAAACTTCCCTTCAAGACATCTGCGGCAGCCAACGGCAAAAAGAGCTTCTGGCTCAAGGTTTGCAGATGCAGCGCTACTCACAGATCACCCCGGAGCAAGAGCGCTTGGAGCGACAGAGACAGCTTCCCTTCCACATGCACATCAACCTCGAACTTCTCGAATGTGTCTACTTGACCTGCTCTATGCTTCTTGAGATCCCAACGCTCGCACAGTCTGGCTCATCGCCCGACCTGAAGAAGCGTGTCATTTCCAAGTCGTACCGACGTATGCTGGAATACCACGAGCGCCAGATCTTCACAGGACCACCTGAGAATACCCGCGACCACGTCATGCAGGCGTCGAAGGCTCTTGCAGCTGGCGAGTGGAAGAAGTCCGCCGAGTTCATCACCACCATCAAGATCTGGGATCTTCTGCCGCAAGCCGAGCAGATCAAGAAGATGCTCGAAAGTCAAATCCAAGAGGAGGGTCTTCGAACGTATCTCTTCACATATGCTCCGTTCTATGACACGCTCTCGATCCAGAACTTGGCCGACATGTTCGAGCTTGAGCCACGAAAGGTTGCCGCGATTGTCAGCAAGATGATTCACCACGAGGACCTCGCGGCTGCACTGGACCAAGTCAACAGCGCCATCATCTTCCGCAAGGGCGTGGAGCTCAGCAGACTGCAAAGCTTGTCGCTCACACTTGCGGACAAGGCGCAGAATCTCATCGAAAGCAACGAGCGTGTACTGGAACAGCGGACACAAGGTACGTCGAACGCATTCGAGCGACAACCACAACGCGGTGGCCGTGGCGGTCGCGGCGGAGGTCGTGGTGGGCGAGGAGGCCGAGGTCGTGGCGATTTTGCTGGTGGTCAGCGCGGTGGTGGATCTGGCTTCACCGGTGGTGCGCTTGGTAATGCGATCAGAGCTCAGTAGGCTTTTTGCACGTCGGAAGTAAAAGTGGTAGTAGTAAGGTACGTAGTACCTATGTTGGCGTTGTTGTTATTTTATACAACAGGCACGGATAGCATTGCTGGCATGGCACGGCATGGCGCTGTGATGTTTTTGCAAACTTATGCTTCTGAAATATATGAAATGGAGAATTTCAGTCTCAAGGTCTCTTCTTTCTTGGGAAGCGCGCACTCTCTGATACGTCAATGCTGTTTGTGACTGCGTAGGTACCTTACTGTCGGGTACCATCCATACAAAACACGCTATGAAATCAATTGGTGCTAGTCAACCAACCAAGTATCATGTACAGCAAAGACGAAAACTTCTTGATCGCATCGGTGAGTCGCTACGGATCTCTTTGCTCTGCATTCTGCTCTGCATTCCGTTCTGTTCAAATAGTCGCACTACTCATGTAATGGCCTTGACCTCCATCGCTCAAATGGCAACGATACCAATCTCCTTCGCCGCGTTTATTCTTCTTCTTCTTCATCTTGTACATCACAGGCAAAGAAGGCAGAGATTTGCCCATTCTCTTGAGTACAACACTCTGGTGTTGGTTTTCAGCATTCTCGCTTGGAGACGAGATTGGGACTGTGATTGAAGGAACTGTCTCGTCTGACACTGGGCTTTTCTGACTGATTGGCGAAATGTAGGCTGCCGCTGGTAAAGAGGGACTGCTACCAGCTTTTGGCGGCACCATTGGCGAGATCTTGAAGTGACTGACGGGTGAAGGGGTGCGTGGCGGAGGGTCTGTCGCATGGAAGGGCATGGGAAGAGCATTTTCGAGCGTTTGAGCGATGGTGCTGGTGCTGGGTGTTAACAGTGCCGCGAGCGAGTCACTTCTCGCTGGGCGTCCATGCTGTTGGTACAGAGCCTCGTCGTCTGGCGGGTGGAACTTGAAGGGCGAGAAGATGCTTGGAAGGTCCAGGGTCGTGTCCGGCTCCGAGCGTGTGATAATGTTCAGGCCAAAACGCGAAGAACCTAGCGGTTTGTGCGTTGGCGTCTCTGGCAGCGATGTGGCTGAAGATATCGTGCTCGCTAAGTACATGTCAGCCAAGGAACAATTCTGGAGAAGCACTCTAGACTTACGTATTGAGTTTGACTGTTCTGCCTGGAAGTGGATGAAGCTGCCTTCGATGGGTCGACTGATCTTGATCTTGAACGCTGGTCTGCCATCTATGGATTGGCGTTCTTCAGATGTGTCTCTTCGATGTGTGTTGTCTGGGCGAGATATCAGTCACATGGAACCCGACTCGATCGTCCGGACAACTGACACTTGCTGTGTTCTCCTCGCTTGCGGCAATGTTGGATGAGCCTGACGAGAAAGATACTGATGACAAGCCAGAGTACTGCACCAGAGATGGCGACCCAGCACACGTTGAACCAGCGCATAGCATCGTTCTGGTTGTCTGGACGAATGAGGAGGAAGGTAAGAGAAGCAGCGAGTGAGAATGCAGCGGTGAGGAGAGCGAGTGAAAGATAGACGTAGGCCATGTCGTCGTCGTAGTGCAGGCCGCGGGCGACGCGCGATCTGTGGTCGTACAGGAAGAAGACTGTTGCGAAGTCTGAAGCAAAGAAGACTGAGACAGCAGCAATGAAGAAGTGATTTCGGTAGACATCTCTCTGGTGGCTGGTGACAATAGCCAGTAAATTTGTTTGTTGGCGTGCTATTGTACTATTGTGTTATTGTGCGCATGTCAGGCGGCAATCCTGGGCAGGCGGGAGCAAGCGAGGTTTTTGGGTGAAGTGAGATTTCTCACTCGTGACAATGTTGTGTGTGAAGCCATGTGCGAGGCAACGGTGGACAGGGACCTCCTCGGGCGCACGCACATAGATTTCGAGTGTTGTCGTTGTTGTTGTTGTTGGCCGTGGATACCTGCTTGTCCCTGCCTGCCTGCCTGCCTGCCAGTCTGTCTGGCTGCCACTGGGCGGCATATATATCACCTTCTCGTCTGCTTGGAGCGGCGACCTGGACGACCCTGTTCTCCCACGTCCATCTGCAAGCAGCAAGCCCTATCTGGAGGCCCATGTTGCCACAATGAGCGAGAATCAAGTAGTAGATGCCTATATGTATCCGATCGATGCTCATCGCTGCTGCTCGAGAAAGGCTTTCCTGTTGGCTTCAATCTGCCTGATCATGTCCTGCTTCTTCTTCCCCATGTGCTCAGCTCGGTGCTGCCACCAAAAGTACACGATCGGCGGAGTGGCCAGTAAAAGGCCGATGGCAGTCAAGTAAAACCATTTATCGGAGCCTCGAGGCGGCACAGTTCGATTTCGGGCGGCGAGGGCTTGCTCCTGTTGCTGCAGCTTGACCAATGTCTGGGAGTCGATGCCGGGACGGGCTTCGTGTTGGGAGGCGAAACTTCTCAGTCCCAGTCGGTGAGAACAACGTGAGCGAATCTGGCGTAGAAGTGGTAGAGGAAGCATGGTGATATGCGGTGGATTGGATGTTGACTATACCTAGTCACCTACATGTACCCTACCATCGAACACCTGGAGATGCATCATGTCCGAGGGCGGAATCTTTCCGTCATGGACATATTGGCGTCAACTTCCTCGTTGATATCGCACCTGTACCTTGCAACTACCTGTAATTTTACTGATTACTCTTCTCACTCTCGTGTATTGAACTACCATCGAGCAGCATCCCGTACACTATTACACCACATTCATCTCGACGTCGACGTCCGTTCGGTGGACTTCCCATGGCTGCTCACTCACTCACTTCTATGAACCCACTGGGGGGAAATATCAATTCATTCCGACTATGGGAGCGCCCTACAGACTACATGTACATGTAGCCGCAGACTCGCATTACTCTGCTTCTTCCTCCGTGGCGAGTTCGCTTGCGGTCTTGAGCCCAACGCAGGCCGGCCAAGCAGGCCTTCAAGCATACTTACTAGGTTATTCTACTGTATCGCGACTAAGCATTATGCTTCTGGGCATCATAGTTCGCCAGCAACATCGCCGACATCTTGAGACGGACCGTCTTCCTTTTCTACGCTATCCTACATATTGTCACAGACGAGAAGCGGTACCAGCAAGCCCTAGTCAACAATTATCAAAATGCTGTTGTTCGCTTCGAACATGCCTGCGCTCAACCTCACTTACATCCACCTGCCCGGATATCCCACCTGAATTCGACCTGCTTCGCCGTGGTACTACTTCGGGCCTGCTAGACGAACACATGCTAACGCCTACTGGTTCGCTTGGCAGTGCCAACTTTTGCAACCCAATCATGCATTTTCTGTAGAATACGGGGCCGATAGCGGCTAACTTCACTTCATAAAGCTTTCGCGTTGGATCTGATAAGATTCGAGGACCGTTTGTTGTTCCTTTCTCTCTCCCTCTCTCCCTCAATACACAATGGCCCTTGGGCACCCACCACCGCTTGCTACAGATCCTATATCTCAGAATGACATTCCAATGCCCAAGAAAGAGCCGGGTGTCTTCGATATAGCTGCTGTCTCTGACGATGCGCTCTCTATTCGCAGCGCCCGTGGACGCTCCACTCATGTTCCAATGCGGATGAAGATCATTGCAGTACTCATGGTATCCTTGATTGGCTTTGGGTCCAAATGGTCTTCTGGGGTGACGGGAGCCATGAAATCGACGTTGAAAAAGGTGAGTATTAGTGAAACGATTGGCGTAAAGACATATTGCTCATGCATGGTCAGGAATTACATATCGACAATACTCAATACTCCGTGCTGTACGTACCTTCTCAATCTGAAAGCTCCCGAAGAGACGTCTGAGACGAGACTGACTGCAAGTGCAACGGCATCAGGGAAGCATCTCAGGATTTCATGGTCACAGTGCTGATGTTGTTCACTGGTCTGCTGACCGATCGCTTTGGTGGTGCGGGCATCATGGTGTGGGGGAACATTGTCTACAGCCTGGGATCAATCATCATCGCAGCAGCAACTACTGTCCGCAGCTACAAGTTGATGATTGGCGGCATCGTGGTGCAATCCTTTGGAGACATCGCAACACAAGTGGCCCAATACAGGATCTTCAGCTCTTGGTTCGCTCCCTCGGACGGCTTCGCTTCCACCCTCGGTCTCGAACTTGCAATTGGCAAAATAGGACAATTCGTCGGAACCGCCACCGCGAACCCCATCGCCAAGGGCACCGGCGACTTTAGCTGGGTTTATTGGACTGCCGTTTTCATGAACATCTTCACCAATTTCGCCACGGGAGCTTTCTACTATTTCCGAAAATACTGCGACAAGCACTACAGCGATGGCATCGAAGACCCGGCCACGGGAGAGAAACTTCGGGAGAACACGAAGAAATTTGAAATCAAAAAAGCTCTGCACCTTCCCATGGCCTTCTGGGGCTTCATCTGCTTCTCCACCTTCCAGACATCCATGGCCGTGGTTTTTGCGCAGAATGCCACCGAATTGGCCGAGCAGCGATTCGATGTCGACGGCACCAAAGCCGGTTGGTACACTGCATCAGCGCGATATCTCGGCTTCTTCCTCGTGCCCCTCCTGGGAGCCTTCATCGATTGGTACGGCAACCGCCTGACCGTCCTCCTCATCTGCGGCCTCACCTGCTTCTGCGCCATGTGTCTCGCCGCATTTGGGCCCACAGTCTCGGGCACTGCAGCCGCATTTGGAGTCTACGCGATCGGATCGACATTGGGCCCGACATCCATCATCGATGGTGTGCGAACTTCCATCTGGTATCAGGATACCTTTGGCGTAGCATACGCGATCAAAGTCGTGGTCAACAACAGCATGAACATCGTCATCCGCATTCTCACAGGAGTCATCCAGGACCACGATGACAATTCCTACAATCACGTCGTCATCGTCTATGTTATCTTGGCGGCGGGCGCCGTGGTCGTCAGTGTGACATTGTTCGTTTGGAGTTTTTTCACAAATGATTTGAGAAGATTGCAGTGGACGAGAAAGGAACGACAACGCTCCGGCGAGGAGATTAATTCGCAGCGCGAAGCGTATGAGACGGGCAGGAAATTGGGGTTGAATCGTAAAGTCAGCGCGGGATTTTTTAGTGCGTTGTTGGTGTTGATTCTGGGGGCTTGGGCGGCGTACTTTTGGGGGTTGGCGACGGGGAATAATTCTTAGCTCCCATGGAAAATACCTCCTAATTGAATAATATATGTGTCATCAGAGACTGACTATCATGTTCTATCCAGTCTTACGAAAATATCACGCTTCCAATACCAGTTGTGTGTGCAAATCGCTTTCTTGAATTCCTTCAATCTGGATTCTATACTACCTGCCAGCCATCCAGCCTGCCTGCTTCGACTTCAAACCCCTCCTTCTCAAAAGTACGATGAGTTCCTCGTTTCGCTCCCTCGAAGGTCCTGCGTCTTCATCAAAAAACGCCATCCCTCTTCCTCTTGCCTCCAGACAGGGAAAATATTGACCCTCTCAGCATCAAACTTCAAAAAAATGTCTACTCCTCTCTCCAGCCCCCCCAATACCAGGGCATGCCATTTCACGGACCTGAATTAGCTGCCAAACCTGGAAAGCCTACTTCCAACGGAAAGGATTTGGATACGTTGCGAGAGGCGCTAGCTTCGGCCAGATTTCCTCCTCCTCCTCTCCTCTTTCTCTTCTTCTTCTTCTTCTTCTTCTTCTTCTTCTTCAACCCCAAGTGGAGGGGAAGTGGAGAAAGAGAAGGGATTCGGACAGGTTCGTGATGAGATTCGAAGAGAGTCTGAGGTGCTTCATTTCTCTTTATTCATTTCCAATAAAAAAAAAGGGGGTTTCTGACCAAAAAAAGTCTGACAATCAAAAATACAAGAGAAGATTAATAGAAACCCCTCTCTCCTTCCCTTTTTCCTCAAGACGGCGAAACTTCCAACTCCAAATTCTCCCTCGCCAAATCAACCAACATATCCAAAATATCCTGTTCGTATGCCGTAAATGGGAAATGCTCCTCAGCTTCCAAACAGACGACATTCGAAGCATGAATTGTCCAAACATCATCACGTTTAGATAATTTCCCTTTGCCTCTCTCCCTCGGCTCTCGCAAAAACGCCTCAAAGGTTTGGAAATTGAATTCGTCCTCGTCGTCTTTTGTCGCTGCTAACCAGCCATTGAACCATAGAGGTCGACCTTGACGATCGAAATGTAGGAGTTGGGGGGAACACATGGCTTCTGTCTTTTTCTTGTTGTTGGCAGCAGCGGACGTGTGATTCAAAACTCCCATAGTACCAGCCACACTATCATGAAAAGCATACGAGGAATCACCAGCAAGTTCCCAACTGAGCCAAAAAGTTTCTTTGTCGCCATAGACCATTTCGTAAACTCCCTTTTTGCCGGTAGCGGGATTTCCATCGCGATCGGGACCATTGAGTCTGGTGGCGAGGAGTAAAGGAACGAAATGTTGCCATTTGTCGATGAGGAGGACGCCCGAGTCTTGCATGTGTCCGCTTTCTCCTGTCCACATGCGACTTTTTTTGACTTGGTCGGAAATTGGATTTGGAAGGATGGATTTTAGCCAGCCTCGTTTCTTTTCCGGAGAGAGATTGCGGTCTTTGAAGAAGAGGGCTCCTGTGCTTGTGTATTGTTCGTCGTCGAAGAGGGTTTGCGGATTGGTGAAGAAGAGGGCATCGGCGTCGACGAAGAGGACTTCTCGGAACGAGGACATGAGAATTGCAAAGGGCTTCATGGCCCAGCCTTGAAATACGGGATTAGCTTTTTTTTTTTTGGTAGATCGATCCGCAGAGCTGTCGCCGCCCTAAGGGAACTGAGACTTACCTTTCAAGGTCCAGCCCTCATCATTCACCATTTGCGAAAGATCTCGCGTCAACACCCCCGGCAGAGCTTCCAACTGTTCTCGATAGTCCTCACTGAGATCCTCGTCGCCCAGGTAAAGCACCTCGATGGGTAAATCACAGCCCAGTCTCCGAAAAGAAGGTATCGTAGTGAGCAAATACTGCGCTTGAGCATCTCCCGCAGTCAGCACCATTCCCTTACCACCACTGTAGAAACTCGCATGCAGTGACATGTGATCCGCATAGAAAGCCATGGTCCAGGGAAACAGGCCAGCGGCGAATTTGTTCACATATGCTCGGAATCGATCGTAGGTATGTACGGCGTCGGCGAAGCTCGCTGCGGGGAGATTCATGGCTCGGAGTTGTGGGATTACATCTCGTAGGAGTAGCTCATGGCCATTGGGTACAAGATGTAGTGTTTCCCACACGGAGAGGATTTCTGTGAATGCTCGGGTACGATACGCCAGGTCTCGGAGAAGTGCTTCTCCGGTTTCGGTGAGGGGAGAGAGCAGTCCTTTCATGCGAACTTCGTCTGGAATGAGATCGTTGAGACGTGAGATAGCATTTTCGATGCTGTTGTCTGTCGTCTTCACATTGGAGATGGGTCTTTGATGCGGTGGGCTATTCTTCTTCTTCTTCTTCTCAGCGACCGGTTGCTCGGGCTCCCGTACTGGAGCCTCTGGTTCCTCCAGAGACGCCTGCTCTTCGCTCTCGAGAGGTTCCTGGTCTGGCGCATACCGAGGGATTGCATCGGCCTCTCGAGCTCGATACCCTCTCGTCGGCCTCTCTCTGATCACGGCATGAGATTCAACAGAGGTAGGAAAGAAGACGAGGCCCAGCAAGGCGAGAAGAAGGGCGCATGCTACGAGGCGATACATGACGGTGCGTCTCTTGTGTCTTGACCAGTATGGCAGTTGGAACATGACCCACAGAGAGAAGAGGGAATAATGGACATGGACGTTGGGAGATAAAGGAAAAGTAATATTCTGGAAATATTTCCTACCTGTACCAGCGGAAAATCAGCAGCTCGCTGCAGGGCTGAAGACGTGTTACCTCCCACTGCGTGCGGGAACGCCATGATTACTGGCGTTTTGTGGCTGTTGTCGATCCGAAGTCAAAAAAGAAAAAAAAAACATCAAAAATAAAGAAAAGAAAAAGGAGATGTTCATCAAGAACGGTGTGCACGTGAAATGGTCTGTGCTTCCACCAACTTTCACATGCACAACTCAACTTCCCAAGTGTGTGATCTGCTCCTTGTATTCAATGCTGTAGCATATTGAAATGCGCCCACGATAAACCACCACAAAAACACTCTTTGACTCGCAAATTATAATGGCTTCCCAAGCACTCAGCCGCGCGGAAATAGCCACCAACCGTTTCGCCGTTCTCGCCACCTATCGCCATCTTCTTCGCGCGACGAAAATAGCCTTTTCAGGTAGGTACCATACAACAACCACTCGTCCCTTTGCTTAAGAAAAAATTCCATGAACTTGCAAACAAGACCATTCACTCACACATACCCTTTTCCCTCATCCTTCCTGCAATGATGATAGAAGACGACATCATGCTCCGCACCTCCCGCGCCTTCGCTCGCAGCGAATTCCGCACCGGCGCCAAACTGATCCCCAACGGTCCCGAAGCTGCGCAAGGCGTCGAACATGCGCAGGGCGTGGCGCAGATTTTGCGAGAGAATGTCGTGCAAGGGGTGAAGGTCGGGGAGGTGGGCGAGAAGTATAAGTTGAATATACATGAACATACGCAGAGGTTGGATAATGATACGGCGGGGAAATTGAAGGGGACGACGAAGAGTTTTAAGGAGGTTAAGAGTGAGAGTTTACTATGAGAGGGGGAGAGAGAGAGAGAGAGAGAGAGAGAGAGAGAGAGAGAGAGAGAGAGAAAGAGAGAGAGATCAGGAGGTGTGTGTTGATATGATATGAGATGGGCTAGGACATGCTCAGAATACCTCGGCCCAGCCTGTGAGATCGAGTTCAGTCAGGTCCATGCATTGGTATTGTGGCCAAGGACGAGAGAGAGAGAGAGAGAGAGAGAGAGAGAGAGAGAGAGAGAGAGAGAGAGAGCACGTAGATGGCCTCTCAGGTGCACCGCCGACGCGCATTGAGCGATATTATGAGCATGCGGACCACATGCTCCACTCAAGTGAGAACTGTACATTGTGTGACAATTGAAGGCTCAGCAGCAAAGAGACCTCGTCAGAACATTACTTGTTGTGTAGTACTACTCCACGGCAGGTTGTGGATATAAAACGACATTCTATTCAATGGAGCGATGCCTGGCGGGGGCCTTCCAAATTTGCACATGAGGTGCAGAGCATGTTGAATCGTGTCCTGTGTTGTAATCTGTATGTACCTATTATACCCTGTGTGTCTACGGTACGCCACGAGAATTCGCAGAAAAATTTACTCCCAGGTACCTGTCATAGCACTCATAAATCATCGATAGATGTACCTTCGAGCCTGACTGCCCTCACCATCCGAACTTCTCAACGGCGATTTCAACGTTCCTCCCTTGCGCCACAAGTCTTGCACATGCATTGTTGGCATCACGATTCATGCCATCGGGTCCTGATACCACCACACCGATTTGATCTCTCACTTCTGCAGACAGCTCGTCAACAGTGTCTCTGAGCAATGCTTTGACATCGGGCCGCCCAGATTTCCGACTGGGGGGCGGCATGATAACGTGGCATCCCAAGTCTCGCAACTCATCGAGGCGTTCGTTGCCGATCCAGGAGACGTGACTGGCATCCTGCACGATCCAGATCAGACAGACCTTTTGACCACGCTCATCTCTCCGATGCAACAGATCCCAAAGCATGGGATAAGCTACTGCAATACCACTACCACCAGCCACTATCATAGCTATATCGCTGGCTCGCAGCATCTCAAGCGCGTGCAGCGAGCCATAAGGTCCGTCGAGTCGAATTTGAGCATCACCGTGTACTCGAGCATGATTGAGTAGGTCGCGAGAGAAGCCACCCTTCGCTCGGATGATCAGGTTGAACCATGCATTGCCGCTTCGGTCTTCTCCAAGTGTTGGCGCTGCGCTGGCGATAGTCATAGGGTGCGACTGCAAACCATGTTTCGTGCCCAATGCAGGGACCGTCAGAAAAACATGATGAGTGGGTTCCCATCCATGCTGCATATCCCTTGCGAAAAGGCGCTTCGCAAAGCCAGACATACCAGTGCTCGACTTAACAGGCCAGTTCGCAGAGACCTTGACTGTTTCTCCATCTTCCATGACCTGCAGATCTGCTCTCAAGCTGAACGACTTGAGACCCAGTCTCCAAACGATCCTATCCGCAACGAATATCAAAAGTGCAGAAGCCACATATGGCGAACAATGGGGATGATGCATC
Source organism: Sphaerulina musiva SO2202 (assembly GCF_000320565.1). Taxonomy (NCBI): domain Eukaryota; kingdom Fungi; phylum Ascomycota; class Dothideomycetes; order Mycosphaerellales; family Mycosphaerellaceae; genus Sphaerulina; species Sphaerulina musiva. Next base: position 1,274,909 of record NW_016017389.1, on the reverse strand, counting down.
CAGAGCGTTCCTAAGCCCACAACCTGCAGTACGATATGTGAGGCCAAGAACAGCTCGTAACACCGCTCCCGAAATGAGCTCAGACTCGTCAGATACAGCACTTCGTACGCAAACCAAGCTCCAATACCCCAAAGGACAAGATGAATGGTTAAAAAGTCCCAGAGACTAAAGTTGAATGGCTCTGGTCGCAGGAAGTTGTACCAAGCGCTCAGCATGCCACCAAAGTGCACTACTGCGAGAAAGCACATGAACTCGCCTTGGCGGCGATGGTAGAGATTCAAGTTTTCGTAACTGTCGCCTGTGAGCTTTTTGAGGGGCTGGTTCTTTGCGGCCAGGAGGTAGAGCCATGGGAGGTTGGCTACGAACATGAGTCCAGCTCGATCACTGACGATGTCGATTGAGGAGAGGTGTCTAAAGTCAATCTTGTAGAGGAGATAGAAGAGATTCAAGCCGAGAAGGAAGAGTACCATGAGGGTTGTGCTGTTGTTTGGTAGAACTCGTCGTAGGAGAGGCAGTGGCTGGGGTTGATACATCAATGCTGCTCGCAGCCAGCTCCATGGTTTGAACATGCGTGAGGTGTCTCTGGGGGTCGTACGGGACGAGCGATCTGCACGCGCCAGAAGAGGGCTCAGAACTCCGATGTCATCTTCCTCTTTCACGGCTATGGCAGGAGGAGTGGAATTGCCAGTCCTACTGCTACTGCTGGGAGAGCCCACACGCGTGCTCGCAGAAGAGTTACTTGACCAACCCTCTGCACATCGCTGAGCCTGAGAAGCAGCACGTGCAGCGTATGTCTCCGTGCCAGCACCGGCGATCCTCTCACTCGTCTCTTCAATCTCAACATTGTCACCTGTGCATCTGCTGCCAGCACATCCATATTGCTGTAGGCCATGCTCGCGCCGTTGTCCCTTCCTCCGTGACCGACTGCTTCTCTGGTACCATCTCCAAGCGGCAGCTAGGAGTACAATCACCAGGATTACACCTTGATATGTGAGGATGAGTACCTTCGAGAACGCAAAGCTGGCGATGAGTCTGCGAAAGTGCTCTCGGCCTCCTTCGGCGGCGGTGGTCACTTCTTCGGGGCCTGTCAAATCTGATAAGACCGGGCCAGATCTGATAAGCCGATGAACTTCGTGGAACAAGGCAAGGTACGGGTACTCCATTGCGCAACCCCTATGGTGCTGGCGGGTGAGCACCTAGGAGGTAGGAGTACACTGTATCATAAAGAGCTTCACATCATCGTCGCCGCCAGCGTGACACGATCTCGATGACAAATATGATCTAGCGCGATGCCAAGTGATGGCCGAGAGGTGCCTATGTCCGCGATAACGAAAATCCCGCAGTACACTGTACGATCAATGCACTTGAGAAAGTAAGGTAGTACAACGGACATAAAATATGCGTTCACTATTATTATGCAAGATGTGAACATGGCCAGCAGTAGACGAGGGGCTGCATGGCCAATCGGCAGCATGAACATACATCCTCGGTGACAGCGGGCTGCATGTCCAAGCAGATGGGAAGCGCAAAAGATGTATGAGAGGCAAGAAGTAAAACTGGGTATCACATTTCAAGGTATGCACGACGTCTTGAATTCCGTACGAGCTACCGACGCCATTCGCCTTGCATTGTTCCAAATGCCCATGCCATGCCGCTCGGCCTTCCATACGTTACGCCGTAAAGTACTTTTTTTGGTGTCGAGGCACATATACTTAGTTCATCTGGCGGATGAGCTGGTTGATGTACTCCTCACGGTTACCGAGGTCACCTCCCTCAATGAAGTGGAGGAACTTGCGCTTGTGGAAGCCACCGGTTGGGTTCGAGAGCTTGAATGGCCACAGGAAGTTGGAGGCCTGCTTGAAGTTTGGTCCGACTTGGTAGATCTCGTGGATCAGGTCTTCCATGCAGACAATACCGTATTGGCCAAGGTGCTCCTCAATGATGGCGTTGTCGGTAAGAGGGATGCGGTGCTTCTGGCTGGTCTTGGCGTATCCGCGCTTGTAGATGAGCTCACGAACAGACTTCAGGTTGGGGTAACCGTAGGCGACGAATGGCTCGACGATCTTGAGCATCTCAGAAGTGGCCTTGGTCAGGCGAATGAAGACACCGTTGTTGATCTGAAGGAGACGGAGAAGCTGGAGGGTCTTGCGCTTCTTGGGGTCGATCTTGTTGATACCCTTGATGCGGACAACGAAGGCGAGCTTTGGCTGGGCTGGGACGTAGTAGGAGCCCTCAGACTTGGCCACGCGCGAGAGACGAATCTTCTCGCGCTCTTGGTCGCGGTACTCCTTCACGTAGGACTCGGCACGCTTGAAGATCTGAGCACGCTTCTCCTTGTTTTGCTGTTTATTAACAGTCAGCAGGAAATTCCCAAGTGCCCATCGGAGTGTATCCAGGTGCGATTGTCGTCACGATCAGTCCCGAAAGATGGTTAACAAGAAGACAACATCGCCCGAAAGCTAGTCTCTAAGTGTGGATATTCCTTCATCATTGTGCACGGGGCGGAGGCGATAGTGTCGACTAACCTTCTTGCGGGCATCGCGTTGCTCGGCCTTCTCGGCACGCTCCTTCTCCTGCGACTTGCGCTTCTTGAGAAGAGTCTCTGGCACGAGGATCTGGTCCTTGGTGGCGACCGAACTGTGGAAGAAACGTCAGTCGGCCACGTGGCTATGTTGCTCGAAGCGAAGAATTGCGGCACAGTGGTCTGCTGGCTCTCATGCATTCTCCGCTGAGCACTCAATGAAGAGTGACTTTGATCGGTGCGACAAATCGCATCCAACAAGACCTCGCCAGGCGAGAGTGCCGACCCTTTCGAGTGGCTATGGCAGGAGTTTCCTCGCAGCCGACCGCCTCACATTCTGACGAGCCACAGTGTGACTACGCGCAGGACTGAGACGGAATTGGAGTATGTGTTGTGCTGCTTTTCAGGCATTTCTGCCACAAGCGAGCATTCTTTCTGAGCGGCGGCGGGCCGACTGTGCTGCAATTCTTCCGCGTTCAGGTATGAACATACGTCTTAACCTGCTTGGTTGGGGCCATTGTGAATGATCGAGGTGGTCCTGGTCGAGAGATGTCGGTCGTTGGGCGATGCAGAGAAAAAGAGTGCAGACGCACAGGTCGAAACGAATTTGTGTGGAGCGGGAGATTTCGGCTTTCTTGGCGGCTGCCTGAATGCCTGAATTCAGGACTCTCGAGTTATGCGATCTCTCACTCCCCCCGCGCCAAGTCTTGAGCCGACCACGGCAACATCATCGAGATAGAGAAGAACATGTAACCTCAGCCATGTCGTCTAACCGGCGCGGCGTGGGTCTCTCCGCCTTCTCTAATGCTGCCATCTCTTCCGACAAGTATGCCGCCCATGGTGCGTCGCTCAAGTCATCTCATGCCGATGCACTCGCCAACCAGCTCTCGGTCTTCCAGGCCGCGCTGCACAACTTCTCCCTCACGCATGCCAAAGACATCCGCAGCAATCCCATCTTCCGTGCCGAGTTCGCGCGCATGTGTCATGCCATCGGTGTAGACCCTCTGGCCGGCAGCAATGTCAAAGCGGCAAAGGACGCAAGTGGGAAGGGTGGGAGTGTTTGGGCCAAGATGCTGGGGACGAGCGTGAATGACTTCTACTTTGAGCTCGGCGTGCGCCTGGTTGAGGTGTGTCGAGAGAGTAGAGCGGAGAATGGCGGGATGATTGCACTTTCCGAGGCCAGAAAGAGGATTGCTGGGGGCAGAGGCTTGGTTGGCGGAGGCATGGAAGTCACTGATGACGATGTGCAACGCGCACTGGAGTGCTTGGAGCCGCTCGGTGGGCAGTTCAAGGTGGTCACGCTGGGCAGTGTCAAGTACATTCGCAGCGTGCCGAAAGAGCTCAACCGCGACCAGGCCACGGTCTTGGAAGTCATTCAGATAATGGGCTTCGTCACTGTCTCTATGCTGCAAGCAAACTTGGACTGGGAACGTGCCCGAGCTGTTGCGGTCATTGACGACTTGGTCACCGACAGTCTAGTGTGGGTCGACGACCAGGCTGAAGAGGTCGAGTACTGGAGTCCAGCATCTATGCACGAAGGCGGCTCAGGACTTGTCTCCTGAAGAGATCCACGAGAACGTTCTGATGTCCCATGGAGCTCTGCAATCGGTCTCGTTTGCAGCAACCTGAAGCTCCAAGCTTTCTGCACACCAGTTCTCCGCGTCTCGACTTGACAGTACCCGTCTCAAAGCATGCTCTTCTGACTGAATCTATCCAGCACGACTCTCGAGATTCATAGGTCGCTGCCCGGCTGGAGAGATACATATATATACTCCAGCACAGACCAGCAACATCGACAAAGACCACGCGCCTATACAGTATTCACACCGGAACAAAATCCGCTCAAGAGCTTCATGCTCTGTGCCAAAACAGCAACTCATTGATTTACGCCGATTGCTACAACGCCGGTGAGCATTCGTAGAGCAGCCAGAACTATGGAAAAGTCGACATCCGTCTCGACATCTCGAATTAGACTTGCAGTCCCCGCAAGGGGATGGATTGCCTGGGGTTTTTGTCAAAATCAGGACGAATCTCGTTGCAGGAATCAGTACGATCGAAGACGTTATTGGATGGAAAGAAGTCGCCAAGGTGATTCGGATGCCTCACAATTGACCATACCCCGGGTCTAAGCAGAGTACTGCGTTGTTTCCCATGTTACTCCTGCGGAGGCACCAGCGACACTATTCAGGATATCCGCGCGGAAGGGCAGCGGGAGTGGAAGTGAGATGGCAGTTTGGAGAACATGTTCAATGAGTGGCCATCAGTATTGAGCTAACAGTGTAGTGGCACGAGAGCGAAATGTCAGCAGTCAGAACGCCACGCAGCTTTTCCTTCCTTAGGGTCGTCTTGCAAGAGACGCTGGTCATGGTGAAGTGTTGTCGAACCACCTAATACTTCGCCAGCTTGCTTTGAAGTCGCACGATCGCCTCGAGCAGCCAGGAACTCATCCTTCACGTGCACCATCAACAGCCTGTGATTTGTCGTCTTACCGTTTCCAGGTGCGGCTTGCTTCACTTGTGGAATGCATCCTCCACGTGTGGTCCTCCCAAGGCTCTTTGTGACCATTTGAACGCGGAAATCTGCAGCGGGCAGGCACCACTCGCGGTCATTCCACAGGCAGGTGTTACTGATGAGGCTCTTCCACTAGGCCTTGTCAGCTACGCGACTACCTAACTCTCGCGATAAGGTAGAAGTAGAATAATGTACCTTCGGCACAACACAATCCGGACATAGACGACTAGAAGAAGAGGAAGCAGAGAACATTCCAAGACGAGACCGACCATGCGGCTCCACTCTTTGCCACGGATCTCAACCCGACTGGTCAAGAATCCCAAACATGAACATCTCGCCACCACAACCACCACCACGACCACCTTCGACAGAAAGGCTACCATCAGCTCTGCTGCGGTGAAGAAGAACAGACGCATCTTTAGTACTCGAGCGTCAATTCCAGAGCAAGAACGTTCAAATTCCAAGAACCAAAACCCGGCAGGATTTGACGTGAGATAGATAAATATATCAAGGCGCGGAGTAGCACTGCTGACGAGATGTATAGGTCAGCTCGAAGGTGTTTCCTGTCACTGGCGCTGGTGGTGGACTTGGTCTGGCCCAAGCACGATATCTCGCAGAACACGGAGCCCAGGGTAATCAAGACTGCACCCAACGACCTTGCAACTTATGCTGATCGAAGTCAGTCTACTGCTTGGACGTCAAAGATGCACCATCTGACCAGTGGCTCGAAGTCCAGGCTTCTGTCGCAGATCAGGGCAAAGGTGGGATGAGCTACATACAGCTCGATGTCACGAGCCATCAACAACAGCACTCGGCGATGGCCACGATTGCAGATATGCATGACGGCATTGATGGTGGCTATTTCGCCGCTGGCATCAACCACGTCGCTAGTCTCCTCGACTACGCTCCAGGAATGGCATCGAAGGCAAGATATCGAGCTGGATCAAGATGGGTGTGTTCCTGACACGTTGCCAGGTCATGGACATCAATTTTCACGGCGTCCTATACTCAATCCAAGCCTGCGCGAAGCAGATGATCAAGCACAAGAAGACTGGTTGCCTGGTGCCTGTAGCATCCATGAGCGCCAGAGTCGCAAATCGCGGCTTGTGCTGCGCACCCTATAATGCATCGAAGGCTGCAGTGGTCTCGCTCGTCCAGACTTCGGCTGCAGAACTTGCCCAGTACGGCATCCGCGTCAATGCCGTATTGCCAGGCAACTGCCTCACTCCTGTATGTGTCTCCGGGTGGCTGCACGGTCCGTGTTTGCATGCATCGCTGATGTTTCGGGCTAGATGATTCGTCAGAATTTCCAGGATCAGCCACGACTTGAGCAGGAGATGAAAAGTCAGAACATGTTGGGCCGCCTGTCTGTCCCCGAAGAATACAACGGCACAATACTCTACCTCCTTTCTGAAGCGTCTACCTATATGACAGGCAGTGCGGTGACTGTCGACGGGGGTTATACTGCTTGGTGAGCTTGGCTTGCGATGCTGGCTTGCCGTATGAAGTTCAAATACTCGTGTGATGGACATGGCAGGCCATAGAACAGCAAGGATGTTCCTCGGTCTTCTTTAGCGAAGTATGGTTTTGTTGAAGTCATGAAGAATAGTGCCGGACACAACTAGTGCAGTTCCCTTCTAACCAACATATAGTGTAGAATCTGCCAAAGATGAAGCGGTTCAGTCAGACCAGATACAGTAACTAAATGTACCCTAGCACGCAGTGCGAAGTGAACCCAAGCTCAACGTCAGTAAGGTATTGTTCGCAGGCAGACATTCCATTGCATTTAGGTCCCATGCATCGTTAAGCTAAAGAGAGAGAGAAAGAGAGACATGATGAGCTCTCTCACGGCCACCACTATCCGAAAAACTGCGAGCAAACGTCCATTTTCTGCATGGACTTGTGGATACCTACATGTATCTACTCGGCTCCACTCCGAGGTAGCAACGAGAGTTCCATGCCTTGTGAATGTGCTCATCACAGGCTTTGCCACACATATGACGAATGATACCTACCTGACCTTGCCTTACCTTGATACATACATGTACAATAAAACAATTCGGCCGATTTATTATTTTTATCGGCTCTATTCCAGTAGGTTAGGTATATGTAATACCTAATGCTAGGTACATGTAGGTAGGAGGTAAGGTACCTAATTCTGGAATACATCTAGGAGGTAGCTTGCCTATGAATTGCCTGCCTACCTAGGTACCTGGTAGAATACCTTACCTGAAAGGTATCTTAGGTTTCTTTGGCAACTATATACCTTAGATAGGCACTAGGTAGGTAGACTAGGGAAAGCAGAGTTGGGAAACTGTAAGCGTCCCTGGGGATCCTACATTGTGCAGATGGATGGGCATATACCTAGCTGCGTAGGTAGGTACTTGTGCAAAACACTCTTGGGTCTAGGAGGTAGGTAGAGGTAGGTACGCACTTGGCGTTTAGGTTGGAAGGAGGAGGAGGAGGAGGAGGAGGAGGAGGAGGTCTTACAGGTCTGTTTGGCGTGCACGCGTAGAATTACTACAAGTAGCTGGGCTGAGTTGAGCTTACAAGCTGTAGGTATGTATAAGTTACTGTCCCCACTCGATGGATAGGTATATCTTGGTGGTTTAGATGTCGCTTATAGGGCCGGATAAGCTATAGCTGAATAATTGGACTGAGTACCTTATAGGAGGTACCTCAAGAATAAAGTAATTCAAGGGCTCGAGTACTGTGGTCCGAGGTCGAGGTAATAGGAAGTACAGTACCTCCTAGTAGTACTCGATAGCAATAGGGTTAGAACTGCAGATTCTGGCACAGGTCTCGGCTATTTTTCAGACATTTCGGACATATTGCGAGACTGCTGCATGTCGAAGCTCATTACAGCTTGCAGCTCTTTCAGAAACCGGACTACTGACAAGGCACGTGTACGAGAAAGCATTAGTTTGAGAGCTATAGAATCAAAGTTTGGCGCGAATGTCATCAAAAGAATCTCGTGGGTTGCAAATCTAGCCAGCCTAGTTCTTCATTTGACTAGTTCTTCACTTTGGACAGGGAGGCTTTGTTTTCCGAACGCGTGTGATGAGAGTAGGGCCGGGGGAAGATGAATGAATAATGTGGTGGTGTGGTGTCCATGCCATGGCAGGGCAGGGCATGGCATGGCACGGCATGGCATGGCAACAAAAGACCCTGGCCACAATGATGGTATAGACGGGCGATACTTTCCAGATCTCGGAGCGACGTGTTGCATGGTCTTGCGGGAAGCAGTCTGGAACGCGGTCGTGAGTGGCGGATAGTAGTCATGCTGTCCAGGATGGAGCCGTCGGCGTGGGTTAAGGTGTTTCAGGGTAGAGGATCTAGATGCCTATTGGACTCCTGGGCACACGACAGAAAGCAGATCTCGAGTCCCTGATCACCGTGCGCGCCAGATCTGAATGGGGCCGCCATGTTGTCGCCGTCGTCGTTGTTATTGTTGTAGGATGGTGTTGTGCAAGTCGTCGTGGTCACTCATTCACTCACTCAGTCCAGGGGGAACATACATATGCCCCATAATCATACCTCACCTACAGGAGGTATTATGGAGCAGAGCACAGGACGGAACAAGGTTACAAGGCACTCACCGCGCCCGCACGGCCCTTCTTCTCGAGCGACGTCATTGAGCACGCTACTTATACCGCAAGGCTATATGCAGGGTACCTAGGGTGGATAGGGAACCACCAGCAGTGGAGTGTCATCCTCTTTTTTTTTCGCTTTTCGCAGATCCCATCACAGTATTATTCACCTCAGGCTCCGCCTCCTCCTACCTAGTCTCTAGATGTACCTCTTAGTAGGCTTATCCTAATTCCTACCTGACCTTACCCTACCTTACGCTCTGTAATCAATGAATAATCCACCTCTACCCTCCCAACCTCTCGTCTCGCCTCCCCTCCCCTTTTCTACCACATTACCCTAAGGTACACCTACACCTATTGTACCTCACCTACATCACCTAGGAGGTACATCACGCTCGCTGCTCCCCGCTGTCGCCGCCGCCACCCACCGGGCCTCGCCGTCTTGAGCCCCGAGAGTGACTCTTGCATTCCGCGTCGACGAGAGTAGTCTAGCCCATGTCCTGCCTTTCGCTCGGTGCGCGACGTCATTTGCTGCTGTATTCGTTCCAGACGCTCTGCAGGTGCACTCTTACTACTCTGCTGCTGCACACTCGCCTCACACCCGCATCCTCGTCGGCCACTGTCTGCTAGGAGGTACCTCCTAGTCTACATACAGTACCTCCCTCCCGCCCTACTAAGGCACTACCTACATACCTACATAGGTACCTTACCTACCTACCGCCTACAGCCCTCAGCTACCTCCCTTCTCCTCTCCCTTCCTGCTTACCGTAGTCGGCGAGAGAGAGAGAGAAGAGAGAGAGAGCAAGCAATGCTTGAGGGCCGCTGCCGCCATCGAACAACCTCACCTTCTTCGTCCCTCGCGTGACCCTTCCCTCCTCGACCCTCTCGTGTCTACCTACCTACCTACCGTACCTATTCTCCTCAGGACGACGACATTCGACCAACGCACGCACGCACGCACGCAATCACGCACGCACGCTCGCTCGACCCACTCTTCCTCACGGCACCCAAACTGTGGTGCGGTGCGCCGTGCCACTGCAGCTGACCACCGTTGCGGTCATCGACTATCGATTACGCCTCCCAACACCCTCGACCGACGGACAACATGACACAGACTGCAACCTCCCCCCGATATCACTCCCAGCGAGCCAAGCAGGCTCGCTCCTCCACCACACCCGCCGGTAACCCAGACATGGCTCCCTTCTTGTCGCCGCGCATGACCAGCCCTCAGCGCCGCAATGCGCCTGGCACGCCCTCGCCCAACTACTTTGGCTTCAAGGCCGACGAAACTTCATACATGAGTGACAACCATGCCAAGAACAACTGGAGTCCGCCTTCCTCCACCGTCCGTTCGACTGCCGCATTGTCACCCAGCGTGGTACCGCTGGATCAAAGTGCAGAGTATGAAGCCTTCAAGAAACAGTCGGAGGGCGGCAAGGGCTTCAGCCTTGGTGGCGGTCTGAATACATACAAGATCAGTCTTCCAGGCTCGGGGTTTAACCCCAATCCTAGCCTGGTATCGAGGCCTGGTCATAGCAGAACGACTAGTCGGGCCTCCGTCAGTCAAACTTCTTCACGCCAAAGCACAGCGCCACGAGAGATACCCGTATTGGCGGCGTCACATCGCGCCGTGTTGGACGCATCGACGAGTGAACTGTCTAGGTCGCCCAAGCGAACGCATAGTCCGAGCTCACATACAGAAAGCAAACGCCGCGCCTCGCCACCCATCCTGGACAGCATGCACCATGCCATGTCACCAGGCAAGATGGACGAGTCCTCACCGAAGCCTTCTGACGGTGGTAATATGCGATTACAGTTGCCGCTTGACAAAATGGCACAGTCATATAATCTTCACAAGGCTCGTGCAGAAACATTGCCCGCATCCATGGATGCGAGCGACGAAGTATTCGCCACACCCCAGCACATTGTGAACCTTCTCGACACCCAGAACGAGAATATGTTGCTTCTGGATCTGCGCGTACAGACACAGTATGCAAACTCGCATATCAGTTCAGCGCTCAATTTGTGCATACCCACAACATTACTCAAACGACCGTCCTTTAATGTACAGAAGCTTGCGGACACTTTCAAGGATGAAGAGCAGCGGGCCAAGTTTGAGAATTGGAGGAAAAGCAGCTATATCGTCGTGTACGATGCTAACTGCGCTGTGCTCAAAGATGCGACCATTTGCCTCAATACGATCAAGAAGTTTCGCGGGGAAGGCTACGATGGTACACTGTACATTGTGAAGGGCGGATTTCAGGAATTTGCTAAGCGCTTTCCCAAGTATGTCGAGAGTGGGCTGTACTCTGCGACAGGGGATTCTCAGGGAGTCAACGGCGATGGCCCGCAAGTGGCGCCAGCCGTGGGAGGATGTCCCATGCCCTCGACCGACAATCCAGCTAACCCGTTCTTTGGCAATATCAGGCAGAACATGGATCTGATTGGCGGCGTCGGACAAATTGAGCTCATGCATCCAGCGGAAGAGACGAGCTCTGCAGAGGATGAATACCCAGAATGGATCAAAATCGCGGCGGCCAAGTCAGACAAGGGAAAGAAGGTGGCAAATCGGTTTGAGCAGATTGAGCGTCGGGAGAAAAAGCGCATGGAGGATGCACTCTCCGGAAAGGTTCACTTTGGCACTCCCACGAAGCAGGACGCCTCAGATGCAGTCCGCATCGCTGGCTTGGAGAAGGGCAGCAAGAATCGTTACAACAACATCTGGCCATTCGAGCATTCTCGCGTGCGTTTGCAGGGCATTCCCAACCATGGATGCGATTACTTCAACGCCAGTCACATCAAAGCCTCGTGGAGCAACAAACGCTACATCTCGACACAGGCACCCATTCCTGCCACATTTAACGACTTCTGGAATGTAGTGTGGCAGCAAGATGTACGTGTTGTAGTCATGCTCACGGCCGAGAAGGAGGGTGCTCAAGTCAAAGCACATAACTATTGGGACCAGAGAAGCTACGGATCGATACATCTGGACTTCTTGTCGGAGAAGCGTGCCTCGCTGGAACCCACTCGGATACGTAAGGCGCATCAGAAGAGGCCTTCAGTGCAGCGCCAGACGACGAAGTCGCAAAATCCCGGTGTGCCCCTGGCCCCTATCAACAATTCGGACGAGAAGATCGGCAACAGTGAACAGCCATTTGTGATTGTGCGCAAGTTCACCATCAGGCACGATCGCTTTCCCTTTGAGCCCATGCGAGAAATCACGCAGCTCCAGTACTCGAGCTGGCCTGACTTTGGTGCTCCCGCGCATCCTGCCCATCTTCTCGGCCTGGTGGAACAAACCAATGCCGTCGTTCGCGCCACGAGCTCGATTGCACGGGCCGGCGCAGCAGAGGACAGCGAACGACCTGTTCTTGTGCATTGTTCTGCTGGATGCGGACGCACAGGCACCTTCTGCACTGTCGACAGCGTGATTGACATGATCAAGCGTCAGCGACTCAGTCGCGAGTCATCGCGAGAGAACACGCCCATGGACATTGACCCGAGCCCAAAGCACAAGAAGCAGTCCCGAACAGATACGGAGCGCAATGATGCGATGCGGAGAGGCAGCAATGGTGGATTCTTCGCTTCCCAGCATCCCGAGCCCGAGGGCAAACCCGAAAGCGCTTGGGTGACGCGCGACGATGTGGATCTGGTGGAGAAGACGGTCGAGGACTTTCGGCATCAGCGCATCAGTATGGTACAGAGCCTGCGACAGTTTGTGTTATGCTATGAGAGCATTATGGAGTGGATGGTGCAACAACGAGAGACTCATAAAGAGCAGGGACAATTGAGCAAGTCATAGGAGAGTGCGACAACTCCATGGATGGATGGGCTGCTCGTCGCTGTGGAGCAGAAATGCGTGAATCGGGAGGAAGGGCATTGCTGGGACAGCGTTCAGAATGGCCCATGAGTTATAACGCGACCCTTTTCACCCCTAAAGAGTGCACGTGTGGAAATGGCGGTTCCTGTGTCCAGTGGCTCTGTGCATAGCTCTGTGCATAAGTCCGACATATGGGTGTGCTGGTGAGGGACCACACCTATAGGTATTTATCTTCTTCGAATGCATGGTGAGGCCAAGCGACCTCGCATAATTGCAGGACTATGGTTTACTACTACTACTACTACTACTACTACTACTATTAAACGCTCCATTATCTATGGTCGATTCTGACTGAATCTCTCTCTTCCCACGTCTGCTGTCCCTTTCAGCCCCCTCGCCCTCCCATGACCACAGGGGATATTATACAGTATATGCAGGGCCTGCCGCCTATCACGAAACTCCCCCGTCCGATATCAGATGCAACCATTATGTAAGCAGTCTTCTTGTTCTTCAACGGTTCACCCGCTGCTCCAGTTCGTACTATCTACCCGAGTCTTTCTTTTGACCAATACACTCGATCCTTTTACTAACAATGTCTTTTCTCTCTGCCTCTCCCCGGGAAAGCACCGCGCGAGACAGCCAACAGCCACGGCCACAGCCACAGACACTGGCCCACTACCAACCAGTGCGTCCAGCCGTCCACTGCCCAGACGGCAGGCCCACGTACCGGCGACCGAGCTCCCGGAGTGGAGTTCCCTCCCTCGGTTGCATCATTTGCATCAAATTGCATGCAGTCGGCCTTTAATTATGTTGTGCACATAAACGGACTGGGCCTCAATAGTACATGTATGCATGCAGATGATGCAGTGTATGCACACGGCCGTTGCAGGCCTTCTCCACACCTATGCTGGCCCTGGGCAGTACAATCGGACTTCCTCCTGTCCACATGCAACACCCTTCTCCCGAGTGCCGTGGCCCATGACGAAATATAGCTTCACTTGCACCGCTGCCTGCTGCACAGCTGTATACTGCCGTGTACAAACAAACTGCCGGCCAGGGACTGCCTAAGGGGGGGTGATGTGTTTTCTAAACAAAAAAAAGACTGCCCTGAGCAGATATAAACCGGCAATGCATCTGCCACTGCGGATTTTTGGGAACTGCAATCATCGATATACGCAGACACGAACATGGCGTGGATTTCTGAGGATGTCGCCAGGCAAAAATTGCTCGTCTTCGGGCTCCTGGCCTGTCTGATTGTGTTCGCTGTCACAAAGATCGAAAAAGTGGTCCGCGAGCGGAAGTTGCTCCCTCTACCTCCAATGCCACCGGGCTTCCCTCTTGTTGGAAATCTGCCACAACTTCAGAAAGCAGGCAAGACTCGAGAAGAACATCTCCTGTTCCAGCGATGGGCTGAAGAATATGGGCCACTTTACCGGGTTAAAATCGGGCTCTTTACGCAGTATGTACTACTACTACTGCTACTACTCGCCCACATGACCGACTCGCTCACCCACGCTGACCTCTTTGCTCTCGTTAAAGGTACATGGTCAACACCGATCTCGCTGTGAAGGAAATCTTCGACAAATCAGCAAGACAATCCGCCGATCGCCCTCCGACCATTGTCAGCAGAGATCATATCAGTAATGGCCTCAGTCTGTTGACACTCGATTCCAGCAGTCCCCGGTGGAAGCTGCAACGTAAAGTAACCTGGTCGAATGTGGGAAGCATTGCGCGCGCAAACGAGGGCCTTCCGTACCTCAATTTTGAGACGTTGAAGTTCTTGCACGAGGTCGTTTCGGACCCCAAGCTCCAAACATCCAGCAATGCGTTGTGGGGTGCCGTGAAGCGTTATACTTATAGCAATTTCGCGACTCAGATGTTTGGACTGGAAATACCAAAGTTGTCAGATCCCTGCATCGAATACATCCACGAGACTGCGGAAGCACAGGTTCTCGGCACGATACCTGGATACTACGTGGTAGACATCCTGCCCTTCCTCAACCGACTGCCGATGTTCTTGAAGCCTTGGGAGCGCAATGGACGCGAACGTTTCCGTCGGGACATGCGTTGGATCACCGAAAAGATGCACCGAGTGCAAGCCATGTCCGATAAGGAGAGAGCTCTCATCAAGGACTCTCTCATGTGCAAGATTGTCGAGGATGAAAAGCACCTCGGGTTCGATACCAAGGAAGAGGGTGCCTATGTATGCATGCAGTTGACCATTGCCGGGTCCGACACCAGCCAGGCTTCGCTCTGGTGTTTCCTGGAAGCCATGATGCGCTTCCCAGAGGTGCAAGAGAAAGCATACAAGCTCCTGGATGAGGCCATGGGCGATCGCATTCCCGTCTTTGAAGACCACGAGCGTGTCCCGTACATTCGATGCATGGTCAAGGAGACACTCCGCTGGCGACCCCCCGTTTCTCTGGGCCAGCCACATTGCACGTCGGCCGACATCACCTTTGAAGGCATGCGCATCCCGAAAGGATCTTTCCTGCATCTCAACGCCTGGGCAGTCCAGCACAACCCCGACCGACATCAAGATCCCGAGCGATTCTGGCCCGAACGATATCTCAATGACCCCACCTCGACCATGGAAAGTCTCAACAACCCGGATGCGACCAAGAGAGATCACTTTGCCTTTGGTGCTGGTCGCAGAGTATGCTCGGGCTACAATGTGGCCGAACGATCTCTCACCGTCGCCATCATGCGCATTCTCTGGACTTTTGAGGTGAAGATTGCGCCTCATGCCAAACTTCCCTTGGACACTCGAGACTGGTCGGGCTTATTTCCAGGCACTCCCGGTGAGGATATGCCTGTCATGCTGGTTCCACGAAAACACAAGGTGCCCATTATTCAAAAGGAATTTGCTGCTGCTCAAGCCGATCGTGCTTTGTTTGTAAGTTTTCTTCCTCTTCTTTTTGTTCTTCCTCAAATCACGTTTTCTTTTTTTTTCCGCGATATGCTAACCATCTTTCTCTCTCTCGCACAGCAATCTCTAGACGGGAAATGATGAGTTTCGTCAAGCGTTATTGCCATATATATCTATCTATTTCATATACTTCTTTCACGACCCAAGCGATTCACTTTTCTTTTTCTTCTACATTATCATGATTTTTGCAATAGGTAGCTGTATTGAATCTCCAACCCATCTTTCATCACTACAGGTACATAAGGTAAGGTACCTAAGAGGTAGGTAGGTAGGTAAGGTAGCGTTATGTAACCTGCTCTCTATGTAGTCTCTACGAAAGAAAACACCCCCTCTGAGAAGAAAAAACTAACTACTACCTGTATCTCATCTTCATCTTCATCTTCATCTTTGTTGCATAGCGAATCATCATAATCATAATCATAATCATTATGAATAATAAAAATAAAATTCAAAGTAAGTCACAAGTGAAGTCTCCTACTCCTTACCATCATCCCAGCTTTTCATCGATTTCGCAACTGCCGAGACATACCATGTATCTATGTATGTATCTATGTATATCCCCGCCACGATTTTTCTATAGCATACGTACTGTACAGGCCTCCCTACCCCTACCCCTGCTCCATGCCCCTGCTTGAATGACTAGGTAGCTAGGCTAGGGCCAAGAGATAGGAGGTACAGTAGCAGGTAACGGCACTTGAATGTTTGATTGTTTTCTGTTTGTTTGATAAGGAAGACTAGAGTATCCCCTCTTTTCTTAGGCGCAAGGCGGGCGGGCGGAAAAAATCTTGGCATTGGAAGGTTGTTTCCACTCTTTGAACTTTTTTTCTTGGCGGATACCTATCTCCTACGGCACGGCAGATGGAAAATTTTGGAGGTATATGCTTGGAACTTCCTTATCTGGTTTAGTATCTAGTTTAGGAGGGGAGGAGGAGGAGGAGGAGTTGTGTAGAAGAACTGATGCCGTGGGGTCAAGTACATTTACAGCTTTTTGTCTATTTGCCGAAAAAACTGCATCTACGATTCTACATACAGGTAAAGTGTGGCTCACGTAGCCTTGGCAAAGACAACCTCCCTCAATTTCCCACTCAATTCAATCGGCACTTGATCCCCCGGAGGAAGCAATTGCGTCGCAAGCATACCCGCAACACCGACTTTGCGATTAGCAAACCACGTCAAATTGGGCATTCCCCACCAGGAAAGGGTCCCCGCAGGCAAAGAATCCGTATCCTCAACAACGTAAACGCCACTGAGGCCGAAATCCATCTTGCGCAATACCTCGTCGCTCGCATTTGGTGCGAGTCCTGTCAAGGGAGCCCAGATGTGTTGACTTTGCAAAAGACCTTTCCACGCGGGTGAGTCGACGCCGAGTTGTGGTGTGAAGAATTCGTCTGCTGTTTCGGGCTTCAGCAATTTGGGTTGCGGGGATATGAGATCGGCGAGGACGGCGACGTAGTCGTCGACGGTGCTGTAGAGTCCTATACCGCCCATGTCATCTGGTGCGGGGCGTGGCAGGATACTGCCTACGGGGGCGAGTCCGCCATCTGGTGTCCGTACTGCCATTCCGGCCTCGCGAGCTTCGATCTCAGGATGCTCCCAGGGACGGAAGGTGGTGCTGTTTCGGCCGAGAGGCTTCCATATATTCTCTTGCAAGTAGTCTTCGAATGACATTTTGTTTAGACGAGAGACTAGTTCTCCAGACCATTCGAAGCCCAGTCCATATGCCCAGGATTGTCCTGGTTCGAACACGACGGGTTGGTCGGCGAGGTTGCTCATCTTGCACAAATTCGTCTGGGGACCTTGGCCTCGAGAGGCTCGCCATACGAATGAAGTCGGGTCGAACTGGTCGTAGGCGAAACCAGATGTATTCGTCAAAAAGTGCCGTAGCGTGACGATACCCTTTCTCTTCTCCGTGATAATTTGGGGCAAATCGCCCTTTTCAACTCTGCACTCTCGAGTCAGACTTTGAGGAGAAGAAGCAGCATCACGGACTGAGTTCAGACAGCTTACCTTGCCTGGCCTGTAGGTTCCATATGATTGAATGGCTCACTCAGAGATATCACGGGTGCATCCTTCAACTCCGGCAGCCATTGCGTTACATCGTCGTCCAGCCCCAAAAGGCCTCGATCCACACATTGCATAGCAGCAATACTAGCAATCAACTTCGAGCACGATGCAATAAAATAAACCGCATCCGACCGAATCGGCTCATCAGAGTTGAGCTTCTGGCGTCCAGCAGCCTTTTGATAAAGGACATTGCCTGAGCAGAAAACACCGTCAGATCTCAGTTGTCCCTCTCGCGTAGAATGATGAGTGCGTGTGTAATAGCCATTTAAAAAAAGACCTTACCATTTCGATCGACAGCTTTTGCTGCTACGTTGACTAGGCCTTTGTCATTGGTGACAATTTCCTCAAAGAGTGCATCCAAGGTGGCCATGGTGCATGCAGGTCGGGAGGAAGAAATGATATATGGATATCTAACAATACTTCCAATGAATGTGGACAGAGAGCACAGCTGTGCTGATCATGGCAGAGCAATCACATGCTTATATGTAGGTATATGCACTGTATAAGGTACATAAAAGGTATATGTAAGGTAAGGTAGGGTACCTATACACAAACATACATATCCACAGGCACACGTTCAGATTATGTAGCTGGAGTTTATTTTTTATTTTTATTTTTTTGATGCTCGGGTTGCACAAAAGGAGGAAAACCTCGTGAAGTGTCCTTGCGAGGCTTACGTAGGTACTAGAGTTGCCTCCATTGGCAGAGAGGTATGTACAAAAGCTCGGCGGTCGGGAAGGGGAAAAAAGGGCCATCAACGGCAGCCTCGGCAGGTGCAGGTACAAGGGTCAAAGGGTCTCACAGCCCCACAGTGTCCCACCACGGCACATGCAAACACGCACGAGTAGATAGCGGGGTGAATTAGGGCTCCATCTCCACCTCTCTCCCGAGATCCGTAAGCGATGCCGAAGTCCTGCGTTACGTCTTGTAAAAACCAGTTAGGAGGTAAAAAGCTGTAGCCTGCCCTGGTTCTTTTGTGTCGATTTAATGTCGACTTTATGAGAGGCCTTATGTTGGGTTGTCAGCTACTCACACGTCATTACACATTGCATTGGACTTATGATTTCGGCCCTTTTGTCTCCGATTTGTCCGCCCAATGTTTCTACATACCTCTTACACTCTACAAGGGGGGGAAAGGGGGCAAGGGGGCCCCCTTTCATTGCGGAGAGATGCTATTGCTGAGTCTGGGGGCAGCTGTCAGCTTTACCTGTAACCTTTCACCCCCCAATATCTCCCTATCTTCCTGTACTGCCTGCCTGTAGCAGCAGCAAAGTTTCATGCGTGCATCTATACCACGTGCATATTCACATTATTATTATTATGCAGCACTGATACTGCAGCTTCTGCTTGTCTTAAACGTCACGCCACGGGATATGACTTCAATGCGCTGCATCCGGCCGCCGAGAGCGTGGACGAGGATTTGAGTGATTTCTGTGTGTTTGTTGTTCTTTTTTGTCCCCCATCTCACTTTCGGTAGGTATGAATGGATGCGCAACAGGACATGATAAAAGACACCATATATGCTCCCCCTTCCCCTCGCTGTGGTAAGGTCCATGATCCATCATCATCATCATCATCACTGATATATCCCTACGCTTCTTCCTTTCTCCCCCTCCATTCTCGCGATATTTTTGAAAAAGAATAAAAAGCAAACATGGCCCACAACCTGGCGAGTAAGGTGAACCTCGTCAATGGAGACGCCGATGAGACTACCCTCAAGGCTATGGAAGCCCAGAAGAAGTACGATGCCGAACGAGAGAAGCGTTTGGCTTTTGGTCGCGACATCTCGCAATATCGTGTCGTCGATGGCCATTTCGCTTCTTGGCTAGGGGACCCGTGGAAGGCAGAGACGCCTCGCGAGCCCGTCTATAGGGAGACGGACGTGTTGATCATGGGTGGTGGCTACGGCTCCCAGCTGACGGCCGCCGAGCTCTTGAAGTATGGCATTCAGAACTTCCTCATGGTCGACAAGTGTGGTGGTTTCGGTGGTACTTGGTAAGTATCATTCCCCCGTGACTGATATTCCCGCGGCAGGGATGATGTGAGAGGGGAGGTGTATTATATCAAAAAGAAAAAACAGACAAATTGATATGTGGTTCTTGTTGCGATGTAGGTGGTGGAACCGATATCCCGGCGCCCAATGCGACATTGAGAGTTTCATCTACATGCCTCTGCTCGAAGAGACGGGATATGTTCCGACGGAAAAGTACGCGCATCAACCGGAACTGTTGGAGCACGCGGAACGGATTGCCACGCATTACGGTCTTCACGAGAAAGCGTTGTTCCAAACGGAGATTTTGAGTATTCATTGGGAAGAGTACAAGGGTGTCTGGAGGATCATTACGAATCATAATGATACCATTTACGCTCGCTTTGTGGTGCTCAACTCGGGTCCACTGCATCGTCCTAAGCTTCCTGGTACGCCGGGCATTGAGAAGTTCAAGGGTCATGCCTTTCACTCGAGTCGATTCGACTATGAGTACTGCGGCAAGGATCTGTCGAAGCTTCAGGATAAGAAAGTCGCCATTATTGGAACAGGTGAGTGTGCCCACTTTTTTTCTTGCCTCTCTCTGAGGCTTGTTTGGCTATCATGTTTCTGACTGTTTTTGGGGGAAAAAAACAGGCGCCACAGCAGTGCAAATCATCCCACACGTGGCGAAGAATGCCAAAGAGTTCTTCGTAGTACAACGCACGCCTTCGGGAGTCGATACACGCCTCAACTGCGACACGACCGAAGAGTGGATCAAAGAAAACATCAAACCAGGATGGCAGAAAAACCGACAACACAACTTCAACAAAATGTCTCTCGGAGGCGCCACCGACGAAGACTTGGTCGACGACAACTGGTCGCGTGTCTTTTTGTCCTTTACAAACGCCACCAAAGGCGCCAAACCCGAAGACATTCCTCGCGAAATCCTCCGCAAAAATTTCGAACGCATGCAATCCATCCGCGACCGCGTCGACAGCACCATCCAAGACCCCAAAGTCGCCGAGAAACTCAAGCCCTGGTATGGATGGGGTTGCAAACGACCCACTTTCCACGACGGCTACCTGCCATCTTTCAACCGGCCCAACGTGCACCTCATCGACACAGACGGCAAAGGAATCGACGAATTCACCGAAACGGGTTTCAAATTCAACGGAGTAGAATATGAAGTCGACGCCGTAATTTTCGCCACAGGCTACGAATTAGCCACGGATTGGGTGCAACGAGCCGGAATGGACGTCTATGGACGCAGCGAACCGATTTCGAAAAAATGGGCCAATGGCACCATCGGTTTGCATTCCTGGGGAAGTAATGGTTTCCCCAACGCCTTCTGGATCACCACCGCACAAGGTCCGTTGGCTGTGAATGCGCTGTATGGAATTCACGAGCAAGCGATTCATCTCAGTTATATTATCAATGAAACGCTTCGGCGAGGCGCCAAGTGTGTGGAGCCGAGCAAAGAGGCGGAAGAGGCGTGGTTGAAGGAGGTGTTGAAGGCGGGTCAGAATCGTAGTACTTTTGAGGCGACTTGTACGCCTGGTTGGATGAATAATGAGGGGCATGTGACGGAGAAACATGTGAGGAATTGGTGGTATGGAGGAAATGGTTTGGAGTATTTTAAGATGATTAAGGATTGGAGAGATGCTGGGAAGTTGGAGGGTTTGAAGGTCACGTACTAGATTTGATTGATTGATTGATTCGTATGTACCTTTCAGCTATATGGTATGGTATATATGTATGTAGATGAATGGGAGTGACTGAGGATTCTTTCTTTCCAGTTTTCTGAATATCTACAAACACATACCTACATTGACATGAAAAACAGATATTCAGAACCCCCAATTCTCCCAATCAATCAGCCAAAGTCCCTCACTCTTCTCGCGCGGGAGAGGAAGCGTTCTCGATTTCCGAGTTTACCAGCTCCATCAAAAGACTGACTGACCTTAACTTTGTTTGACCCACCCACACGTACAGTCAGTCACCTTTGTTCTCCCGCATAGGTCCCCAACAGGCTACCTTACTAGGTAACTACCTGTACTACCACCTACAGCATCTCAATCCTTCTATTTCCTCTCATCTCTTCCTCTTTCCCCGCAAAATACAAAACGCAAAACACAAAATGCAAACAAAGATAAAAAACAAAAAAGTGGAGATGCAGGGAATCGAACCCTGGACCACCTCTAAACATCAAATGTTCTCGACGCTTATGCCTTGGCGTCGAGAATCATGCTAAAGAGGTATTATACCACTAAACCACATCCCCTTTTATTGATGAAGACACCAAGTTCAAAGTTAAATATATACCTTGTTTAAAAATGAAAATGAAAATGGAGTGCGTCAGAACAGATACGGATAGATGGAGTGCACATTCTAGGTAGTGTAAAAGATACCTTTATGTATTTGAAAATTCTTCCTTTACGCATTGCAGAAATTGAAATGTACCTGGATCTATCACTTGAGATTCGATATCTGCACCCTTATAATAAGTGGTAGATTTTTTCTTTTCTCATGGATAAGGAAACTCGAAGCTAGGAAGATGGAAAGAAGAGCTCTTGGATTGTACAGCATATACATAACACTGGTAAGTATTTGGTGTATGTGGTAAGGTAGTAAGTAGTAATGACAGTAGGCGAAAGGACGTTTGATGGAGTATTTCTTCACAAGGAATTTTTTCGACGCTTTTCCGTCTCTTGCCTAGATCCGCTATGCAAAATAGAAAAGAAAAGAACAGACGTCCCGTCCTACTCCATATGGTTATCATCTACTCAGACACAGCCTTCTCTTTGTTGATTCAGCCAATCGCTGTTGTTGGGTACCTGTTTGGTATGTTCTTCTTCTTGTTATCGTTGTCCTTCCTTCGCCTTGAGCATAGATTACAGTCCTCGCTCCCAAATTACTCTCGCACTGATCCGCCCGCCGCCTTTTCCCTCCCCGCCATTGCGCCAGTCGCTAATCCGTGGATTGACTTGTAAGGAAACGTGCCTAGAGAGGCTATGATGGAAATTGATGCTGCTGCTTCATCCGACCAGGCACTCGTACAGATATATGCAGCCAAAGACGAGGAAAGCAAGGGCGCCTCCGATGGTGACGACTCGCATGGAGACTCGTCCAGCCAGGGCTCGACCTCCAATGACTGCCATGCCAGTGCAGCACGCATGGCCCGCAATTGCACCGAGCGTCACCAGCCAGTAGTCTTGTCCGGCCGCCATGGCTATGGTGGCGATTTGACTCCTGTCTCCCCATTCGCCGAGGAAGGTCATGATGAATGTCTGCACCCACGCTGGACTGAGCACGAGACTGAGCAGATTCTCCAAACCTGCTCCGCCTCTGCTCCTCGGTGGCGAAGGACTTCGCGATAGTGGGGGCGAGAGCTCGCCCTTGTTTCTCCCCCGTCCCGCTTCGAGCTCATATGCCGATAGACTGCGATCACTCTTGCTGTTTTTCCGGTGTCTCATGCTATGCTCTTTTTCTTCGAGCTCCGCCTCGACTTCACGCATCTCTTCTCCAATGCCAGCATCCTTATCCATCGCCAATCCTTCTCGCAGACTCTTTGCGCCAAAAACGAAGAACAGAATGGCTGCGGCGAATGTGGTGTACGTCTTTGGGAGGAGAGCGGGAAACGCGTGTCCGAGCACGGCTGACAGGACCGTCATGGCGATGAGAGCAGAGATTGCAGCGCTGAAGACGAGAAGTCGAGGATGGCGCATGGCCATCAGGGCGGCAACCAGGAACGTCTTGTCGCCAATCTCGGAGAAGATGATCATGGTGAAGGAGAGCACGAAAGAATGGAACCACTCGTGCCATTCCATATCTGCAGTGGATTTGGTGATGGTGGACGGCGGGACAGGTGCGGAGGAGCCACTGCTGCCAGTCGCGGGCTTCGCGGGCTTGAGGTTCGTCTTGCCTTCGGTATCAGGCATTGTGTCCACCAGCCACTTGTCTCGTCCTCCCGATGGATTGACGGGTGGGCCAAATTCATCGTCGCTCGTGCCTGTGGTCGGCACTTTCGCTTCCGGGTGTGGAATATTGTGCGGTTTGGGTGGCAGATTTGTAGGCTTCTCCAAACCATATCCTGCTTCGCCATAGTCTCCGCCCTTCTTCGCCGTAGTGACCTTGTCACCCGTGATGGCATCCGTGCTCTCTTCGCTTGAGGACTTGTCTGATGCCTTTGACTTGTCACTGCTCCTCATGACTTCCTCTTCGCTATGGGGCAGCGTCGGTGCCTTCTGGGGCGTCTGGGGAGTCTTTTCTGCAACAGTATCGCCATCTTTGCGCGCCTTATCCTTGGTGCTGATGCCGCCCTCGGTGCCTGTGGTGCCCTTCTTGGGCGGCATGCGAGTGTCGTCGTTCATGACCCCATCGTTCTTCTCCGGAATGTCCTGGCCTGCAAAGTTGCTGAGAGATGTTGGCTTTGCCTTGACGGCAGCGGCAGCAGCATCGCCCTTTGCTTCTGCTGGACGATCCACGAAGGGACCGGCGTGTGGTTTGCCATCTAGTCCATCCACTGGCGCAGCCTCCGTACCCTTGTAAATGCGCGTTGCCTTCGAGTTGGGTGCATCTACCGCTGCAGCATCGGCGGCCGCCTTTCGCACGGGCTCTGCGCCTTTGACTCGGTTCAATGCCAGGATCTCGTCGTTGGACAGCACCTCCGTGCCCTCTTTCGGCATCACATTCTGCGCTGCGAGCAGGGAAGGAGCGAGGAGGAGGAGAACAGGTGAGGCGCGTCGTATCCGCATGGTGTATGTGTGCGTATGTGCAGAGCGATGGGGGGCGACCAGTGAGTGTACAGTGGAGAGGTAGATAGGTAGAGTCGGTAGGTAGGTCAGGTAGGTAAAGTAAGTAGGTACCTACAGGTAGGTAGTGAGAAACAAAAGCGGATCAGATCTGACACGACGTCCAGGGAGAGAGATGGAACAGAACAGATTCGATGGTGCCGTACGTCACTGAATGATAGGCGACGCCCAATGGTGAACGAAACAACAATGACAGGAGTAGTAGTGATGGGAAGAATAGCACAAGAAGAGTACAGGTAAGGAAGGGTAAGAGTCAGTTCCAGTAGGTATGTGGTAGTGAGCAGTAGTCAGCGATGAAGTGACAAACCTTCCATGCTGTGAGACTCGAGAACCTCCTGTATGAAGTAGTCTGGGGTCAAGCCTCTTCTTGTTCTTCTTCTTCTCTTCCTCTCGCCTCTCAGGGGGACCTCCGACCGTTCATCCGCCACCCGCTCGCTGCGCAAAGGATGATTAAGACTAAAGGCAGTCTGTGGGAAACGCAGTGTACCACACCTCTGCGAAGCTGAGGGGAAAGACACATCTCTCCTGTATACAACAAGGTATTTCATGGAGTCGAATTCACTGGGTTCTGGGTATATTCCACCGCAGTGTCGTCTGGACTCTGTGCAGTGAGTTGGTAGAGGGTTCTCAACTTCTCACTAGGTACCTCCTACGGTGACGCGGTCTACCCGGAACGCTTTTCTTTTTTTCTTTTTAGCATTTCTGGTTGGTTGCCTCGCGCAGCCGCTTGCTCCCGTCGCTTTACATAAGCCACTAGGGTGCAACCCTTCATTTCTTCCCACAAACAGTACTTCCATCCACAACAACGCGTTGCGCGCAGTCGCCCGCGCAGCTCTATCCTCCTGGTCGTCGTAGCGACGGACGCAGGCTCGCTGTGCCCACTGCATGAACATGGCCAAGGCGTATTCAGCGACGGCCGTCGCGCCAGGACCAACAAGCCGTCGCACCCGCAGTCAGAGCGCACAACCACAAGAAGCTGCCAACACGCGTACAACTCGCAGCAGACAGAGTTCCGCAGAGCCGCGCGTCGCAACTGCGAAGAGCGATGCTCGCAAGAACAATGCCCAGAATGCAGCCAAAGGTGCGTAGGTACTAACCAAGCGTGAGATTGCGACCATCGGTTTTGGCGTGCATGGGTGCATGCTTAGTTGTGGGGTGCCTAAGGTGCTGCTTCTCGTCCTCCCTCGCTCCGTCATGGCTGCTGCCGCCGAATGCTTTGCATCGCACATGTTCACTGACGTCTTGTACCAGAACTGCCGACTGTCGACGAGAATGGCATTGGCGAAGAGGACGAGGCGGACACCGAAGACCAGGTCGAAGCACAGACCGCAGAGGAGGAGCGCAATGAACTTCAGACTCGTCGCACCTCCATCGGTTCGGCTTTCTCGGGCACCACTGCAAAGACATCGTTCTCGCAAGAGGAAATCAATAAGCTTGACCCTGACGTGATCTGTGATGTGCTGCCCGATGCTCTCACAGCCGCGGATAGATTGGCGCAGCTGCTCCTGCCAAGCGGCCTCAAAACACCACCAGAGACGTGGAAGGAGATCAAGCGCACTGGCTCCAAGCACAACAAGCTGTACTCCACACGCTGGGACTCTCTACGCATCCTGAGACCGATTCTGACGAGCGTCGAGTACGTCGAACCGACTCACGTCCTACGGGCATTGCTGAAGGTTCAGTCCGTGGCTGATGTGCAGCCTGCTTCTTGGCGACCGGACAACATCTTGTACAAAATCAATATGGCGCTCATGTTGCGAGCTGTGCTTGTCCTTTGTGATCCGTCCGATTGGACCGAGGACGCGACCGGAGCGTTGGAGAGCCTGGACATGGCATTTCCAGCTTGCATTGCTGGTGGCAAACTCGATTTTTATGCTCTCCAGCTATGGCTAGAGATCGCCGCACATGTGACCATCAGGAGGTTAGACTCTGCCATTGACAGCGGCGCAAGCTTCTCTCCCCACGAGGAAATTGACAACGTCTTCAATGATGGCAATGAGGAATTCAAACATTACAAGGCCTTTGGCTTCATGTCAGCCAGCGAAGACGATCGGGAACGAGGCATGGACATGGTCGAACAGCGTCTCACTTTATTAAAGGCGCCCTTTGACCAAGATGGTATAGATGCCACTGCCTCTAATGGACATCTCAAAACCCAGTTCCGCTGGGATGACTTTCGGTCTAACACGCTGAGGTACTATGGGCCCCGCGCCGAGGAAGTGGATAGACACATAGAAGCTGCGGGCGGGGTTGGAGCAATCGTGAAGGGCCTCGAGCAAGAAGCCGACCGTGTAGCGAGCGAGAAGACGGCTGAGCGGATGAAGCAAGAGTATACCATGACTAGCAAGGCTTCAAGACAAAGCTTGGGTGGAAAAAGCGCCATGGCCCTGCTGAAGGGACGGGAGAAGCAGATCACGCAGCAACAGCCTGCACCCGTGGCGGTCATGTCCGCACCGACTGCCCCTCCGCAAGGTGAGGACGTTATCGTCCACGACTTTGGAGCTCAGCAAGAACTCGAAGATTATTCAGAGGCACAAGAGCACGAGGAGCCTGAGCTGGCGCCCCAGTCGACTGCGCAACAAGCCGTCGCTAGGCTCAATGCCGCCCAGAGACAGAATGCCAAAAAGGAAAAGGCTCGTCTGATCGATCGGCAGGCCAATGCGGAGCGCATCAGCAGTAACATGTTCGAAGATAGTCAGCCGGAGACTACATCGACTGCACCCAAACGCACTCATGCAGAGATGGAAGACGAGGCGCTAGACGACTTTGAGCCCACACCGGATGCTGGCTTTGAGAACAGTGTCCGCGACTACAGCAATGCTGCGCAAAGGCGCGCCGAAGTGGCGTTCCAGCAGGCAACACAGAGAGCGCCGCAACGCTCCGCTACCACTGCGTCTCAAGGCAGCCCAGGGGCAGGGACAGAGCTCTCGAGACAGTACGCGTCTACACAGCCGAGCCCTGCCAAGAGACAACGCAAGAATCCCGGCGCATCGATCCCTCCACCACGATCACGACCACACCCTGAAGACCCCGAAGTCCCGTCGAGCGAGTTCTACCGACAGGCAAAGGAAGATGCCGCATACAACCGCGTCAGCTCTACGCAGAGACGCCCACCTCAAATTCGGCAACCCTGGACAGACGAAGAGGAAAGCGCACTGATCGATCTCATTGTGGACCATGTGGAGGAGGAAGAAAGCATCAGCTACTCCAGTCTCAAAGCCATTGATCGATCTCTCGAAGAAACAGGAGAAGCGAAGCTCATGCAAAGAAGCGCAGAGGACATCCGATTCAAGGCGCGGAACATGAAGCTCACTTTATTGCTCGCCGACAGAAGGCTCCCAAGAAATTGGGACAAGGTCGTACTCGATCGAAAGGCCATTGCCAAGTTGCATTCTCGGGGTATTGCGTACCACCAGATGCGGATCAGAGCGAGTCGGAGGCGCTCGGCGGACGCCCCTTCATCTCCAAATGTTGGGGTATCATATACGACTGGCGGCGACTTGTGAAGAATTTATGTTACCGATGCGCCGCGAGTACTCTTTTCTTGTCGATGATACCATTTCGTAACTTGTGAGCGTAGTACTGTACCCTTATTTATCCTATTGTTGCATTTTCGACTTCTGAACAGCTCCTCTCCTCTTTCTGTTCCAACAAGTATCTCTCCCTCGCAGCCTATTCGCATATATCACTTGCATATCGCAGAAATCTGCCAGCTAGGACATTCTTACGGCAACGACCTAATTACTACCTCTGCGGGCAACTCACAGCTGACATGTCTTCTTGCCGTGCCATGTGGATCTTGCAGGTCTTTCGCCTTGTTCGCCATCTCGTTGAGATCCCAGTCCCAAACCTCGGTCTTCCCGTCCATTCTCCAATCAAAATTACTCTCAAAGCACCAAATAGTAATGTGACTAGAAGATGTTTCCGGTGGTGAACTAATCGATTTCAGGACCAGAAACGAATCGTTGAGTGCAACCTCTTGCATCTCACCGTGAGCCTCCCCCAGGAGTGCCACTGCATCCACCCATCGTCGAGACCTATATGAGTCCAGTCAGAATTGCACGTTCGTGAAGGACGGCGTGGAGCTGCACTAACGGTGGTAGTCCTTCTGTAGGCGACGCGTCGTCCCTGATTTTGTATATTGGTGTGATGTCACTAAGACGAGGGTGAGTGTGTACAGCTCCTTTCCATATTGACAAGCGCCGAATGTCCTGAGGACTATAATGATCCGGAAAGGGGTAGTGCTGTCTGTATAGCTTTCCCTTCTTGGCATCGAACATGGGTATCATACAAGTCAGTGGTCGAACGTGATTCATGGTCTTTGCAAAAGAAGTGGAGAAAGCCCACTGTGAGCGTAAACCGGTAGGATGAGGTGCTGCCAAAGCGCCACCTTCAAGTCTTATAAGGTCAGGTTGCATGGGCAACCGCAACACGTCTTCTTGTTCTACTGCCGCTAGATCAGTTCTTCCAAGCTGACCAGGCTTGTTGTGATATCGCTGATGCGCGAACCACAGAAACTCTGACTGGTCATCAGTACCATGGGCCAAAGCCACTTCAGAAGAGTAGAAGAGGTCTGTAGTTCCAGTAGTCTCATTCACTAGCATGGACGATGGTGCTATGCGCGGAACGCCCGGTGAAGCATTGGCTGGAGGCGAGTGGGAGCCTTCAACAGGTGCAGTCTCGGTGGGAGATGGATAACGAATCGTCTGCTGGGCCATTCGTCCAGTGGCATGACTGTACAACAATAGGGAGCCTGTCGGGCCGCCAGCGTTGCCGACGGTAAGTCCGATCACATTGTCATCTGCGTGAAACGCTGTGACGGAACTCGAGGGCAACGTGATGGCTTTCAACGGACCTGAAGTGTCCGGCAAAGCTTGGACATACATTTTCCCCGCGAAGGTAAGGCACGCAACAAGCTTCTTGGTCAGTGCAAGAGCCATGATACGCTCTCTAGCTGCAGGTCTTAGACGATAGTCTGGCATCTCAGACAGCAGGTTGCGCACCACGACTACGTCGCCGAGGTGAACATCACTGTCGAGGAATGCTAATCGCCCACCACTCAAGGCCAATGTCCGCTGCGCTTGCGACTGTAGGCCGCGCTGCATAACAGCACGACCGGTTTGTATCTTGGCTGTCGAGAACGGCAGATTGAGGCACCAAGCTCGCATGTGCCTCACCATGTCCGTCACCGACTGCTGCTGCTGCTGCTCGCATGAGCGCGCCGAGTCCGCTGGGCTATGAGTCTCCCATCTCGCCAGAAGAGCGCGCTGGGTAGCGTCGGCGGATAGGCAGAGGTGCCACGATTTGCACACGAGTTGGAGCCGCCACGCGTCGAACAGGGGCAGATAGCCGAAGATGTGTATCATCAACTCTGTGGGCAGCTGCCTCGCCGGATCGTTCTTCTGCGACAAGAGGGTGGAGAGGAGGAGGCGGTCTTGCCATCGTAGGGCGTCTGCAAGCTCACGTAACCTGCGTAGAAGGAGTGCGCGGTGAGCTGCTGTCTGTCGTGTTTCATCGTTCCCGCGACGTGGAACTGCGACGCTGCGACGGCAACTGACATGGTTCGCCGTTCATCGTTGCCGGCAGCTTGCACGAGATGCCGGATGTTTGTTGCGGTCATGATAGCGGTTGCCAGTCGGCGGTCGAGAAAAGTCTGCTGTCCGCAGTGCCGCTCTACGCGTGGTGGTGGTGGTGGTGGTGTTGTTGTTGTTGTTGGTCTGGCGGGATTTATCATTTATTGTTGTTGGATCTATCTGGGGCAGACGCTGCTGGGCACCCACGGTCAAGGATGGGCATTATCTGTTTTGGGAGCGGATAGACGCGACGATCCGGGTACTCATACGGTAGGGACGGTACTGTGAGGGACGCACATGGCAAGAGCGATCTCTCCAGGAGGCTCCTTCCCACGTGCGAGCGCAGTGGGATGGAAATGTTCCTTCTTGTTGAGCCCGTGGGAGTGGAGCCGGCCTGCAGGAGCGACCGTTACAACTTACGCTCCTGCTGCATGCAGTACAGTAAGGCACGTTTTAGTGGAGTATTATTATCACACAAAGTTATTGACATGACATGGGAGATGCTGCAGGTGCATGAGGCGCGGCTGGTGCGCGGCCAACTCTGTACTCCTACCTCCCAGCACCGTGCTGGTCCAGTCCGTGCGATCTATTTATTGACCTTGCTATTGCTATTTTATTATATTTTTATATAACTTCTACAGCCTACAGGTCAGGTATATGATGAGCCGAGAACGATCTTCTCATATCAAGATTAATCAACCCGTATAGAAGGGAGTATATATACGTCCTCGACCAATACAGCCCTGGGCCGGATGAAGACCCGACCCGGCGGCGCGGTCACACCCTGCACGTGGAGGCTGATTGGCCGCTCGGATGCACGCGCCGTCTGCGCAGTCTGAGTCTGCTGTTGTGGAGTGTAGACTGTTGTTGTTCGCTGGAGGTAGAAGTACTGGTGGCCGTCTTCGACCCTGGAAATACCTCCTAGGAGGTAGGAGGTAGGAGGTAGGAGATAGGAGGCAGTAGGTCCATGTGGATTCACAGCCAAAGCTTTGGAGTCGTGGGAGCAGTGGAAGCATCTCCAACTCCAATGTACGAGTCAGTACCTTGCATACTTCACGGCCGGCACTCTCGCGTCCGGCAACGAACTATGTATGCCTCTGAGGCGATGACTCGTCTGTTATACTATTGCTTGTTGTATACTGTAGCTACAGTACAGTACCTACATGTACCTACTTGTGCTTGTATTGCGAGGGCAGCGGCCCGTCCTTCTTGATGCCTCGTCGCGGGGGCGAGCAATGGCAAGGCATGGTATGGCATGGCATGGCATGTGAGGCCATGAGCATGAGCTTGAGCCTTGAGCATGACATGAGCGAGAAAATGAATAGGGGACGCGGTCGCACACTAATCAACTGCTCTCTGCCGTCGGCTCGCGGTCGGTGCATCTTGGCCCAGGGTCTGGCTAATAGCAAGCAAGCAAGCAAGCAGAACCAGACACTACTGTAGCTACCCAGTTAGTAGTACACTGTAGTGGTATCTCTCTTCTTCCATCCCGTCATATTCTCTCTCTCCCGAGCCCAGCTCCACCTGTGCCTGTATCATTATTATCGCTGTGGAGCCTTCCTTCCATGCCCTCTCGCAGCCCAGCGCAGCCCACCGCCCTGAACATTCTTGTATACCACACCGCATTGCTAGAAGCCGAGAACACCCTACCTGACATACCTTAGGTACCTACACCTACAGGTACCTAGGTACTCGCCATTTCCGTCCCCCTTCTCCTCGATCGTCCATCGCCGCCGCCGCCGTCGCTATACTCGACGACATACGCCCCGCCGCCGCAAGGCCCCAAAACTAGCGTGCAAAGATACTGTACTGCCCATGAGACGGCGCGAAACACCGCCGACTGATCAGCCGTGACCCCGAAGATCCCTGGGCGCAAGTCGCAACACTGCCTATACCGCATACACACTTTCCCCCCACAAGAGTCAGTACTGTCGACCTGGAATCGGCATGAGCGCTTTGGATGCTCGCCGGGAGAGATCGACTACCAGGAAGCGACCGGGTGGCAGCAGCAGTACAATCAGCAGCGAGGTGGTAGCAGACATCAAAGGCGACGCGCACGAGCGACAAGCGGTCGAATCCTCGGCCTATCAGCTGCTCTCTCGATATACAGTGATCGTGCAACTACAACGCCAAAGAGCATTCTTCTGAACGCGCGCTTCATCAATGGCCTCACTCCAGCAGCCATTGAGAAGAGATCCTTTCCAAAGCGAGCCTGAAGCATATCGACCAAACTTGCCGAAAAGCATACCTATTCTTCCATCCGCATCACTTCCATCACAAGGAGGTCCCATGGAAGTCAGCCAAACTTCCAGCGCACCAATGGGGCCCCCAAGTGCAAGTCCTAATGGCGATAAAGCTCGCGAGCAGCAACAGCAGCAGCAGCAGCAGCAGCAGCAACAACAACAACAACATCAACAACAACGTGACCAAGATGATACGAATGGAAGCAGCGCGCAACCAACGGGAGCTGCAGCTGCAGCACAGCAACCCAAGGTCGTTCAGACTGCGTTCATCCACAAACTCTACAAGTTCGTGATACTCGTCTGAGGCTCTGCTCTCTCTCTCTCACACACACACACACGCAAGCTGACTTTTGCCTGCAGCATGCTGGAAGATCAAAGCATCCAACATCTTATCTCATGGTCGAGTACGAATGAAAGCTTCGTCATGTCTCCCTCGTCCGAATTTTCTAAAGTCTTAGCGTATGTCCATTGGAAGCCACCATGTCCGCCGCGTGCATATCGAGCGTCTAATGCTTTGACAGGCAATATTTCAAGCACACCAACATATCATCCTTCGTGAGGCAGCTGAACATGTATGGATTTCACAAAGGTGTGGAAGGAAGCTGCTCTCCCCGAAATGTGGCTCGTCGCTGACATGATATTAGTGAGCGATGTCTTTCATACCGGCTCACCCGACTCTCCTCTATGGGAATTCAAACATGGCCACGGCAACTTCAAGCGAGGTGACCTCGTGGGTCTTCGCGACATTAAGCGCAGAGCATCAAGACACGCGCTGATCCATCGCGACTCGTTTTCTACCGCACCCAAAGTCCCCACGCCCCAACCACCAGGCGCCCCAATGGAGCCCATGCCCGATCCAGTTGAGGCCAGGCTGAACATGTTAGACTGGCACTTGCATGACGTGCATGCCAGATTGGCAAGGTCAGAGGAAGCCTTTTCTGCAATCAACGTCAAGTATCAGACTGTGCTCGAAGGTCTGGCAAAATGTCATCAGTGGAGCAACGAGCTGTCCTCGCACTTGTTGACCGTAGTACCGGATCCCGACAACCCAGTCCATCGAGATGTATATGCCATGCGCAACGACATTCGACAGCACATTGACGGACTTCGGACCCTGGAAGAGCCGCATCAGCAACAAGAGCCTCTCTTCGGGCATCGCCAATCCTACTTTCAATCTAACAACCAGCATGCGCCCATGGAGCCTGCTGTACCCATGTCTCCGCGACAGAGACCGTTCGACGAGTCGCGTAGACCTTCACTTCAAGGACCGACTCGACCTCTTGGAGTGCGTGCACCAGTGCCGCAGTATTTACAGGCGTCGCCTCGCCGATATGGCTCAATCGGTACTGGCGGAAACGGCGCATACTCCCCCACATCGCACAGGCCTCCCTACAGCAACGCGCTACCCGCTCCACCACCGGCACAGCCACCTCAACAGCAGCAGCACCCACTGGCCACAATGACATCGCCCCCTTCTAATTTGCCACGCCGACATACATCAGCAGACATTCGCGTTCCTGGCTGGGAAGCTGGTCAACCTCCTCCACCAGGACAATATGGACAAGGCACTTCACCTCACCAGTCTGGTCAGTCGTCTGGTGCATGGCCATCATCTCCCCGCACAGCTGCAAATCCTGGCGATCAACAGATCCGGGATACTCTCGCACAATACGAGCTACCACGTGTGCTCCATCCAGGATCTCGTCCGCATTCACCCGGCCCCCCCGAATCTGGCCCGCCGAGCTTTCACAATAGCTTCGCACCTCCCAGCTATGCCAATCCAAGCGACGCTGGATGGCAACTTCCAGGAGCTCGATTTCCGTTCAAAGGTCTGACAGATGGCAGCAGGAGAAGCAGCATGGCCTCGAATGTGCATTCGCTGCTCAATCCCGCGGACACTGCCGAGCGAGAGGGCGAAGACGAAGGGGCGCCTGACGATATCAGAAAACGGAAAAGAGTGATATGAAGTGATGAAGGGTGGGAGGCACGATGGCTGCATTGGATCGATTCTTTTTTTTTTCTTTTTTCTCGCGAAAGTTGGATACCCCCGTGCTTCAAAGCCACTTTGGCAAACGCCGTAAATGGATCTGCTATAGTCGCAGTATACTGGCGGCCACTGTCATGCAAAAGCATTCCATGTTGAGTAGCCGTTCCCTACTCGATTGGGTCATTTAGGCTACATCTCATGCAGTTGACGCACGTGGTTCCGGCAATGGGCGAGAACAAGGTTCACCTCGCCACAACCTCCGAGTCCACAGTAGGGCAATAATGCCGACTGAGCTCTGTGAAGTAATATAAATGCCGGACGCTTCTGACTTTTGACATGCAGTCATACCTAAGTACCCACCTACCTGGTAACTCGTTTGTGTTTTCTTTTTCCCCTACGCATACAACCAATCACTCGCCCACTGTTTCCCACCTATATCAATCACCGGACCCAATCAATCAATCAATCCAAGATGAGTGATGGTAAAAGTAGCAGCAGTGCTGCTGCAGCAATCGACTATCAAGAAATCCACGACGTTCTCGTCCAAATCGCCTTGCAAGCGGGCGAGATGATCACTTCTGCCCAACCTGCCGTTTCGGGACACGGCACGAAGAAGGATAATAGCGCGGATTTGGTGACGGAGACGGATCAGGCTGTCGAGAAGATGATTATGGAGGAGTTGGGGAGAAAGTATCCTGGTTTTGAGTGCGTTTGATCTTTTCTTTTCTTTTTCTTTTATTCCTTCTTTTGGAATTCGGGGAGGTTGAGAATGGAAATGAGAATCTATGAGGATGTCCTGTGCTACCAGAAAAAAAAATGTAAAAGTAAAAAAAAAAAGAGAAATAAATACTCTCCCCGACTGACTGACTTGACTGACTTCCGTTCTTACCTACCTTACCTAACCTTTGTAATATAGATTCATGGGCGAAGAAACCTACCAACCCGGCGACATTCTCTCCTCCACTCCCACCTTCATCATCGACCCGATCGATGGCACAACCAATTTCTTCCACGGATGGCCCTACGTCGCCGTGTCTCTCGGCCTCGCAGTCGACAAAAAGCCCGTCGTCGGAGTCGTCTATAATCCTTTTACTCAAACTCTCTATTCGGGAATTACAGGCAGAGGAGCATATATGACTACTCGACCTTGGTCTAGTAATAGTAATAATAATAATAGCAAAGAAGAAAAAGAAGGAAGAGAAAAACAAACCCGTCTCAAACTCCCCCTCAAAACGCCCCTTCCTTTTCAAAATCTCTCTCACTGTCTCATCGGATTAGAATGGGGACACGGCCGCACAGGACCCGACTACGAACTCAAAGCGCGACTATTTCGAAAACTCTGCGCGAGTAAAACTCTCGGAGGAGCACACGTACACGATATTCGAAGTTTGGGGTCCGCGGCGTTGAATATTTGTGCTGTGGCTTGTGGTTGGTTGGATTTGGAGTGGGAAACGGGGACGTGGGCGTGGGATGTTTGTGCCGCTTGGGTCGTTTTGGAGGAGGCTGGGGGGAGAATGGTGGGTGCTATGAAGGGGGATTGGGAGCCGCGGGTGGATCAGAGGAGGTATTTGGCTGTGAGGGGTGGGGAAGGGCAGGAGGGGATTATTGAGGAGTTTTGGGGGTGTATTGAGGGGAAGATTGAGGTTGGGTGGGATGCTGTTTCGTGAGGGAAGGATTGGGTTGGGGGTGCAGTATATCTATACGTTTTGCGTGAAGAAAGAAGAAAAAGGAAAAGGGCTTGCTTGGGTTGGTTGGTATCGTCATAGGTATTTCGCGTCTTCTTTCAAAAATGCTTGAATCATCAACAACAACCTACCCATCATCAAATCGTCAATCTAGACTCTATACATCTGCCTCCACATTCAGCTCTCTTCCCTCCGGCCTCATGACACCTCCTCATCCTCCAAGGGTAACCCCACCGTCTTGGTACATATCCACGTACTGGCATACATATTCACGCGATCCGTACACGTCCCCGGAGGGATTCTCGCCGCAACTCTCTTCGGGCTGAATCCATATTCTTCAAACACTCTCATGTACCATGGATTGAGACCGGCACTTCGAATCAGGACTCGGCCGCCCAGCTTGAGAGCGCGATTGACAGCCTTGCATTGCGCGGGAGCTTCAGGACCACCGGGTGTGAACCAATCCATACTGTCCATGAGAACTGCAATGGTCAGGGCTTCGGGTTGCATGCGAGCAAACACTTCGGCAAGTTCGTCCGTGTGTATGCGGATGTTCTCGAGGGCGCCAGGGCCGGAGAGCGTGACGTGGGCTTTCGGGGTGAGGTAGGTCGGATGGCAGCGGCGGGTATAGTGACCTAGCTTATGTTAGCTTGCTGCATCATCTCTATCTCCTCCGCCAAGAGTATAGAGGACTCACCGAGTAGGCATAGCAGGTAGTAGTGATTGTCCTCGCTGAGAAGGGTCTCATTTGCAACAGGATCAAGTGTCTGGACACCATAGTTCCAGATCGCCTGCCCGCTCTTCACGGCGCCTACTGAACCTGGCTCCCCCGTGCCGCTTTTCTCGCCAGATCGATCTGCCTTGACAGCATCGCCACGATCGAGCTGGAGCTTGAAGTCTTCCTCAATCATGGCCCGCTGCTCGCCAGGCACACCAAGCGCTTTCCAGAGGAATCGCTCTGATCCCACAACAAAGTATGCCAGAAGCTGCGACAACAGGACTTTGCGAACACGCTTGGTCCAAATCTCGCGTTGCTCAGCCAGTGTTTGTGCTTCACCAAGCTTGTCCATGTCTTTGCGAATACCCAACAGGCTGCCGAGCCACGAAATGAGCTTGAGAGCGTGTCGGCTACCGCCTGTGAAGTAGAGTCCCTTGCCACGACTATCAAAAGTCGAAGGACCTGCGTGAAGCCAAAAGTCAAATGCGTGAGACGACAGATGTGGCGATAAATCTTCCACGAGTAGCTTGTGGAAGTCATCATGCTTGCCCTCGCCGAACAGCTTCCAGAAATTTTGGTAGTCCAGGCCACGGAATGCAGCAACTTTGAGCTCGAGAAGGTGGTTCTGCGCGGGATTCAGATCGACAGCGTGTATGCGTTTGGGTCGCTCCAATGCGTAGCTGAGAATGTTGTCACCCGCACTCGTGAGGGCCAGGATGACATCGTCGGATGTAATCTTGAGCAGGCGAGAATCGACACGAGCGTCCTCCCAGGTAAAACTGTAGATGTACTCCTCGTTGAATTGGCGATGCTTCGGGAGAGTGTCGTCGTAGTAGACACGAGTCTTGTTGTTCTGATAGTACGCGGCTGGCAGTGGGAGACTGGCAGCGAGATTCACCACCGCTGTATCGTAAGATTTGCTTCGACGCTCCGTGCTAGAACTGCGGCGGGTCTTGCGGACGAGACTCTGCGCGTGGATGTCGAGTGCGGCAATAAAGGGACTCTCGGTGACGGCCGCGTCGACCACTGCCATTTGTTGGAGTGGATTGATTGTGGTACGAGCGCACCCGATGAAGATGTAGTAGGGAATGCGGAAGCCGAGAAGGTGACATCTCCGGTTCGTGCTGAGAATGGTGCCGAACTTGTACTCAATATAGTCGCGTCGAGCAGATTCGAGATTGACTCGATCGAGCTCAAACCAAGTCCTCCAGAAGACACGGCTGATCCACATGCAATGCCTATCGATGCTGCCGCCAGTGTAGTTGCGGCTTGCAAATTCGACCTTGTTTTGGACGTAAAAGTCGACCACACCAACGATTCCATTGGGAGCCAGTAGGCTTGCAACGCTGTCAATGGCCGGATGAAACTCTGGAATCATGCTCAGGCTGTACGACATGGTGAGAACGTCTGCACCGACACTGTCGCGTGCCTCGTCTCCGTATGCAGAACGACCAATGCTGAAGTCGCGTTTCTCGTCCTCGATCCCAGCCTCGTAGTCTGCGAGGCGGAAGATTCTGGCGTCCTCGCATATGACGTGAACATTCTTCCAGCCCAGTCTTTCAAATCGTTTCCGTGCAATCTCGCAGAGAGAAGTGCTCAGATCGACGAGATAGACAGCGTGAAAGAAGTTGGGCACATCGACGTGTTGACCCATGTTTTCGATATTCCAGCCTGTACCACCACCAATGTCCACCCAAATTGGCTTGGTGGTTGCCTGACCGGTACCCTGTCGATGCTTGACCTGGGCTGCTACAAGAGCTAGCATGTCTTCTCTTCCTTGCAAGAGCCGCGATCGTGTGGCATCGTAGATACTCGCCTGAGACTTGTAAAAGCTTTCGAGAGCATCTTGCTGACTTCCGGTTCCGTCTCCAGTATGGGGCTTGAAGAAGCATGCGTAGACAAATTGGGCGAGGTAGCCAGCATTGTTATACAATTTCTGGAGAGTACTCAGCTCGGTGAAGAACAGCAGGATCCAAGCGAGCACG
Organism: Sphaerulina musiva SO2202; assembly: GCF_000320565.1. Classification (NCBI taxonomy): domain Eukaryota; kingdom Fungi; phylum Ascomycota; class Dothideomycetes; order Mycosphaerellales; family Mycosphaerellaceae; genus Sphaerulina; species Sphaerulina musiva. The sequence continues at coordinate 1,236,503 of NW_016017389.1, read as the reverse complement.
AAGACGATACCGCCTATCGAGGCCACGGAAAGCTGGTACTTGGGGTCGGCGAGCCGGTCGTTGAGTGAGCTGAGAAGCGATGCCATGGTCGCGGCAGTGAATGCGAGTATTCAGCTCGCGTGCCTATGCCGATTCCCAGGAGATCGAGGAGAGCACGAGAAGGAAAGGCACAGGGAGGAAAAGGGTGGGGAGCTTGGGGGGTAGTACAGCAAGCTTGAGGAGGATATAACAGAAAAGAGCTGGCAAATACATACCTTCTCTGTTGTACCTTCTGATGGTCGGCCAGTCCGTCATATGCAGACCAGGTAAGCCGCGCCGATCCCAGGGAGGCACAGGTACATAGACAGACTAGGATAGTGTCGACAAGCTCGCAGCCCCATCGCCCTGAGCATCCGCATACAGCAAAGTGTATCTGCAAACTCGCAAATTTGCCGGAGGTATACTACGACATGGGAGAGGCCCCTCCCTCTCGCGAACGACACGGCCCCGCTTGGCTTGTGCAATGTGCATACCATTATGGATGGGAACGCGAGGGAGACAGGCTTGGACATGGTACATGAGGAGGTCGTTGTCGGGAGAGAGGAGCGTCGTCCAGAGATGTCTTTTTTAGCCTATCAGCATGGCACATGGGAGGCCACGCTCGGCCAGCAGTGATGTCCTGTCCTGTCCTGTCCTGGACTCCTGACTCCTGAGCTCCTCAAGACCGGCTAAATCATCACCAAGACAGACTCCCGACATCTGATGAGAGAACAAGCAGCTGGCAGCCTGCAGGGACAGGTCATCGATGGATGGGTGAAGCCCGAAAGTTCTGGTGATGATGGTCAAAGGGACAAGGCGTGGGCGGGAAGAGAGATGTGAGAGGTCCATTGCTGTCATGGCTCCACTCGTCTTATGCTCCAATCATGGCTCGCATACAAACGCGTGCCTCACCTCACTTGCTGCAATTGCTCTTCTGCACCATACCGAGATACAACCTTGGCTTGCTCGTTTCCGTGGGCTGATGCGAGACCGGTTGGCACTCGGGTATATCAGGTGGCCACTGTATGAGTCTGTATCTGACGGCTGTTCGTTCGTAGTGCGGGAGGCTGTTGAGACCGAGAGGGGACTGACTATACTCGTAATATGCCGAGAATAGCCAGAGGAGCAGAGAGAGACAGAGGGGCGTAATAGCTACGCCAGTCAAAGGTTGTGCATCATTCACCCTTCGAACTTGCGAATAGACTCGAGATGAGCTGAGGAAGAATGACATGTCCAGCCAAGCACGAAGAGGAGGAACAATGGTACTCGATGAAGGGAACATAGTGCGAAATCCCGGTCTTGACACAATCAATAACTCATGCACAGCAGCGTGTCGCTACCAATACTTCTACAAGGGAAACTACTGATTTGAGCAGATACAATGCGTTCTCGTCCACATGACACGACCCGCCGTCTTCTAACAATGCGGTCTCCCTCCCAAACAGACTGCCGAGCATGATCGTGGAGCAGCTCATATATCCGCCGCTCTACAACTTCGCCCCGCTCTTCCAAACCGGTCCAACCAAGTGATCGTATGCAGACAAACTGAGCGTATCGCCGGGAACACTCGCAGTATGCATACTCAAGCCTCTCGTATCAATCATGTCGGGCGTCAATTCGTCCACAGTCGTAGCTCCAATCAGCCGCATGTTCATCTCCATCTCATCCTTCAGTAGCTGCATAGCCCGGTCCACACCTGGCAGACCATACGCACTCATGGCAAAGAGGAAAGGTCTTCCGATCCCGACTCCCTTGGCTCCCAAACAGAGTGCCTTGATAATGTCGGTCGCGCGACGAATGCCACCATCAATGTAGATTTCAATCTTGTTCTCCAGACCCAGTCGTCGGAGCTCTGGCATCACCTCCGCAAGAACCTCAACGCCACTCCTGGCAAAATCCAGTTGTCGACCTCCATGATTCGAGAGTACCACACCGTGCACACCCACGGATATCGCCCTGATGACATCTTCCACACGTTGTACACCCTTCAAAATGATCGGCATCTTCGTCACCTCTAAGAACCAAGGGATATCTTCCCAAGACAGACTGGGATCGATGAAGGATGAGATTGCTCTGGCAGCACCTTGTGATCGATCCACATTGTCGCCTCCCGTGGCTTGCACATTGGATCCCGTATCCGAAAACTTACTCCTCATATCCTTTTCTCGACGACCCAATTGTGGCGCATCAACTGTGATAAACAATCCTTTGCATCCTCTTTTCTCAGCATGTTGGATAATTCTCTTGGTGATTTCTCGATCTTTGTTGACGTAGAGTTGAAGCCACTGGACTTGGTTATCCCGTTTCGCATCAACGATTTCGTCGAAACTGCAAGACGCCAATGTGGGAATCATCTGAATCACATTGTGCTTGTGTGCACCGCGAGTCAATACGACTTCTCCTTCGGGGTTTCCGAGCTTTCCAAGGGCAGTGGCGGTCACGTAGAATGGGATGGAGACTTTCGTGCCTAACATTGTGGTGGAGAGGTCAATGGACTCGACGTTTTGGAGGATGCGAGGACGGAACCAGATCTTGTGGAAGGCAGAATGGTTTTCTCGCATAGTCTGTCATTTCATGTCACATCAGCTTTTGTGGGGGACTGGAATTGTGATTGATCGGTGAACTCACAATCTCATCATCGGCACCACTTGAGTAGTATGCCCATGCTGTCTTCTTCATGACTCGTCGTGCCACCGCTTCGAAGTCCATCAAGTTGTAGCATTGTTCCAAGATGGGCATGTGCTTGATCCGTTCTTGTCGTTCAATCTCTTCTGGGTCATCTTCCTTCTCCTCCTTCTCTACTGTTGACATGTCCACTTCTCCCAAATGCTTGCTCTTATCCAAGAACTTGTCGAGGGTATCTGGAGGGTGAATAGGCTCGTATTCTTCTGTGGCGTCCTTGCCGGCATACTTGAGAATGATCTTGGGGCCACCGGGATGTTCGGGTAGGACTGAGAGACTCTGTTAGCATGAAGCCGGGCCACGTTCACGGACAAGTACTGACACTCTGTGACATCGTACGCCTTGCCATGGACTATCACCCAGCAAGATTCCCGGCTGTTGTGCTTTGCGATCTCTTCGCCGGAGAGCTTCACACTCTGGGTGTCATTGCTATCGCGGTTCATCGTGTCTATGCTGTTGTGTAGTAATGGCCGCAATGATCTATAGGTGTATGATGAAGATGTAGAGGACGAAGGAGAAGGAGGAATCTATATCACACTCGTAAGTGCTACGGAGGTACACTCCACTCGATCTTAATAGCGGGCGACCCCAAGCTCTGGAGCGGCTTGTCAATGCGCAAGGCCAGCCTCATGTCTGCCGCAACTCTCGCTTTCCCTTCTGCCGAACAAACATCTCTTGTATCCCGACGCGGCGGGGAAAAGGGCGATTTGCGACGAGGTCCAATCAGATGAAGCAGATTAGCATTTTTGCTGGGGTCCTTACTCCGCAGTCCGCAATAGCCGCAGAACATGGGGACGCCACGCGATTGTCTTGCCGCAAGTGGCGTTGGTACCCGCAACATCCGGTATACATGGCCTTGCCCATGGCCTGTGCTGTTATAGATGGCGAAGCCGCTCTCATTCATACGTAGGCGGACTCAGCAGGTACATGCGGCACATCCTCCGGCGTTTGAAAGAAAAGTGATGCCTCATTCGTGGAGGAGACGATGGGGAAAAGTGAAAAGGTGAAATCGGGAAACCGAAGACATGATGCAGACGACGAGAAGTGGAACTCGTTTCTATACAGTGCAAGGCACTGTATCTTCTTATGACCAAGGAGCGCGCGAGCGTGACCTCGACAGGCTCTTGCCAGCGCATTGCATCTCTCGCGCCGTCTATGATCATGTTCCTGTCTTCCACATGCTCCAGATATGCTCCCTCTTCTTGGGAGTTTGGAGTCGTGCCCCCGCCAGACGTCCATATGGCAGTCCTGCCGATAAGCTGCTATAGCCAGGCTGTTTCCGAGGCGAACTCGTTGGCGCAGTGCGGAGCAAGCTGAAGGCGTGCAGCGGCATAGGCCTCTCTTCCAACATGATGATATTGTTTCCCAAGATGCCCAAAGCCCGCTCAGCCCGTTCTCTTCTTCCCAACAACCTTCGTAAACCCATCGTCATCCACCTCTGGAATTACCTTTTCCTTCGGCGCTCTCTGCACACTGACCAGTGGTGGAGCATCTTCCATCTCATCGTCGTCTCCGAAGCCCTCAAACTCCTCCTCATCAGCATCTTGATCAATCTCCTGCACCACCACTTTATCATGCTTCATGCTCCCTCGATTCCTCCACCTTTGCTCTACCTCCTGCGCAGCTTGTAGATTCCTTTCCGCCACCAATCTACTTCTCACCTTCAAGATGTCCCCCGCAACAGCAGCTTCACTCTCATCTTCCACATTGCATTCGAACTCATCCCCCATAACTTGCACCAAGAAATCTTCGAGATATTCTTGACCTTCGTCAGGATGGGAGGCAAGGAGATCGGAGACCGCACCGGCGAACCAGTCGCGTTTATCGGAAGAGTCGGGGCCACCCCAGTTGTTTTCAAGAGCAGCGCGCATTGCGGGCCAGAGGGAGATGAGGTACCAGATGGAGTTATCGAAGGCTGTTTCGAGTTGTTCTGGGGTTGCGCCGCCTGGAACAGCAGGCGTTGAGCCCGAGGATGAGGACTGAGAGGTCATGATGTTGAACCAGCCTTGCGCTATGTCTTGGTCGACCAATCTAGTCAGCTGTGAGAATGCGACCAGCAAACGTCTGGCTACGCGTATGTAGAGATCGTATTGTGCTGGTAGCTGGCAAGCGTAGTCCACGAGATTTTCCGTTCGGCATTAAAATCATTCAGGCTTGGCACTAAGAATAAATGGAGCCACGCAATTAGGCTACAATGAACGGGCAGTCTAGAAACCAGAGATGTGGGACAGTGGGTGTCTGCAGAGCCAGGATGTTCTCCGGGGAATCAGATCAGATGAGATCAGGCCAGAGATATGCCGATATGGAGTCATGTTGTTACCGTATTGTCGTTCTCTACGTAAGGTACCTAGGTAAGGTACAGGTAAGTGTAAGTGATGCGGTATACATCCATTGTCGCGATCATGATACGCATGCTCATACTGGAATTGCATGAAAGGAGGTGGTACCTCATACCTCCTAGTACCTTTGAAGTGTCTACTACCTTACCGCACCTGCACCCGTTGCATGACTGGTGCAGTTTCTGGTTTTGATGTTGATCTTAATTCTCGACTAGAGTCCATAGCGTGCGCCTCTGGAACCTGTTACAACCATCGTCTCCCCCCCTTAGCCTTCCAGTGCCACTCGGCGTCCATCAACCTCGCCTCTTCCTCCTCCTTCAGAACCCCATCCATCCAGTATCGGCTTGCTGGGGCGCATACGACTCTTGTCACACTGCACCTGCATGGCGTTTAATCGCGGGCTTCCGAGGCACATAGCGTGGTGGAGGCATTGAATGTGCATCTGAGCACGAACTGGACTCGAGCCAGACCAGCTCAGACCAGACAATCAGACGAGAAGTGATGAGCATACTGCAGTAATTTTGATTCTTTTCCTGTACAATAGTCGAGCTGCGGACGCCGCCGCCGCCGACGACAACGACAACGACAACGACGACGACGACGACGACGACAAACGACGACTCCACGTACTCACCCACCCACGGGTCCCACGCTGACCGGTCGACCGCCCAGACCGACAGGGGAGGTCTTCAGCCATGCCCTTCAACACTTTCGGCGTGGCCACTGCTGTGACCCCTTCGGTCATTGAGACATACTTCTCACATTACCTGCACCGAAAACCACTCAAACAGAAGCCGACTGCGCACATCTCCTACCACGAAGGCCTGCGACTGATTCGACAATTCTTGGACTACAGCGCGAAGCACTCGGTCGAAGATCTGCAGGCTTTCACAGCACAATGGGTTCCTGTCCCGACATGGGTGCGCACTCAAGACGTCGAGGTACCACCTCAGTTCCTGACGAGGTCTGCCAACGTGATACGCAAGCAGCTTGGCAGCCATGGACTAGAAAAGGTGGGAGGCGAGAAATGGTGGCAGTGGAGGAGACCAGAGAGTGCTTTGCATGCCGAGTGGATTGAGATGAAGAAGGATCACAATGAGCGCAAACGGGAGGGACGGCCGTGCGATCGCGTGATTCTCTACGTGCACGGAGGCGCGTACTACTTTGGTAAGATGCTGATGCGACTGAATGGGCGGGCGTGCGTGCGTGCGTGAGAAACCTGCTGACCCATGGACCTGCTTAAAGGATCTGTGGACGAACATCGCTACCAGATGCAACGGCACGCTCGCAAGTTGAAGGCACGAGTACTTGCACCACGATACCGCCTGGCACCGCAATTTCCTTTCCCGTGCGGACTATACGATTGCATTGCGACCTACTTCTACCTCCTCGAACATTTCGAGCCCAGCCAGATCTTGTTTGCCGGAGACAGTGCCGGAGGCGGCATGGTACTGAGCATGCTCGTGACGCTGCGAGACCAGGGCTGTCCGTTACCTGCGGGCACGATACTGCTGTCACCGTGGGTGGATTTGGCACACTCGTTTCCTTCAGTGGCAGGCGATGGTGTGGGAGACTATATTCCTCCGCATGGTTTTCATCACAAGCCATCAATGGCCTGGCCACCACCTCCGACTACAGACGAGGATCCGAAAAAGCAGGAGAGGAAGTTCACACAGCCCGTAGACCGGCCCTTCGACGTCGTGGAACTCCCTGCAACCGATGCAGCTGCCACGGGCTCAAAGACAAGTCGCGATAAAACAACAGAACTAACAGGTGAGGCGCAAGCCATTGTCGAAGGGCAGGATCCAAACACGCAAATCAACCAAATTCCGGGAATGGGCCCACGCCTTGAGATCGCGATTGATGACAAGCTTGTGATTATTCGACAGCAGTTCCAGATGTACGCGAAGAACGACCTACTAGCCCACCCTCTAGTATCCCCAGTACAGCAGCCTTCGCTCGGAGGTTTGCCTCCTATGCTGATTCAGGTTGGCGGAGCAGAGCTATTGAGGGACGAGCAAATCTATCTTGCCCACAAGGCAGCAAACCCCAGACAATATCCACCTAGCGAGGCTGTCTTGGACCAGTACGATCCCCAGCGCACGGTCCTAAATCAATATCCCGGGACGGATGTGCAGTTGCAAGTGTGGGAGGATCTATGTCATGTGCCTCACACTCTCTCCTTCACTCGACCAGCAAAGTACATGTACCGTTCTGTGGCTCAATTTGGTGCATGGGCACTTGCTCGAGCTCAGAATAGGTCCATCGAGATTCTCGACGACGATGCAGTTTCGATCATCAGCGACAACGAGGATCCCAACGAGTATGGGAAGGGCAGCCATTCTTTCGGCAGTATTGGTGCCGAGGGCGTAACCTCCACGCAATTCAAGTTGACTTCCATCGGAGCAGTTGGCAAAGCAGGCGACGACCTACCACCGTTCAAGGACCACATGATCCGTCAGCGTGTAAACCGACACGGCGTCGTCTTTCCCCTCCCACTAGTATCAGAAATCGCTTGTTTGCACTTGGACCGCAATACGATCGGAGCCATCAAATCGGGACCAGTCCGTAAGTGGCTGGCGAAGAGGGCGGAGAGTGAACAGAAATTTGCGAGTGAAATCAAAAAGCTGCAGAAGAAGAAGTTGAAAGAGATGAAATCGTACGATAAAATGGAGCCAGGAGAGCACCCGCCAGCTGCAGCGCTCGTCAATCGCAGGACCAAGGGCAGCGTTCCTGGTGAAAAGAAGAAGGGCAAATCATGGGGCCTTGCGATGTGGTCTGGTTGGGGATCCTCACACGACGAGAGCACAATACAACGCGAGGAACAGGTCAATGATGTTAAGGAAAGCGGAATAGACCGACCTGTGAGTAAGGCTGCCAGCACTGTTACTCTGCCGAGTGCCGCAGGCTTCGATGGAGTGAAAAACACGGGAACAGCCAATGCATTAGCAGGTGCGGGCTCTGGAAGGGAAGCAAGAGGGTCCGCGACCAACGACAAGCTTGCCGTGCCTCTCTCCGAAGCAGACGAAGGACGGCGGCGACGACGATCTAGCGCCAGCGTGCTTACCTCCCCATGGAGTTCGAAAAGTAACGGATCGCGAAGTCCATATCGACGGGTCAAGGATGAGGGTCAGGCTACCAATGATCGCGATCGCGACTCGATGAATGTGGTGTCGCCGCTGAGTTCCGATAGCGCTTCAGGCAGAGGCTTCTGGGACCTCAGTCGCCGTTCCAGTGCGGCTTCGATGAAGGTCAACTATGCGAGGCCGCTCAGCACCATGAGCACTGGCACATTGATGATGAGTAACCTGAACCCAAACTCAAAGAGTGGCAGGACGAATGGTGACGACGCAGGAGTTGACATTGAAGTAAGTGAAGTCCCCGTCCCTGCCCAATATCACTTCCGAATATCACTCGAAACGTCTGGCTACCACAGACTGCGCTGGCGTGGTCGCGGAAGTCGGTGTGCCTACGAATTCTAGACTACAGGGACATGATTCGCCGCTGCGCTAGGAAGGAACGGCGATCAAACCTTCTCCACGTCGGGCTGACGAATGTTTTCTGCACAGAATCAAGGGCGAGCTTCGCCGACCCTTCCTGCTGCGTCTCAAGCGCGGGAGCGGCCCTCTTCGATATCTGAAGCTGGCAAAGCCAAGGGCACGTTCAAAGTACCAGGATCGGACAACACATATCTCAACGCCGGCAATTCGCGGCCACACAACGGCGTCGTGGCATATCCGTTCAAAGTCAAGAGCACTACCCGAGATGGCAAGGTTGCTTCTCCCGATGCCTCAACAACCACGCTGGATAGCGTCAAGCAACCTGATAGCTCTAGGGCAGACCAGGACTTCGAGATGCCTAACGCATTCGGAGTAGTTGCGCATGAGCTGCCAACCAGCTCCGGCCGCGAGTCCAGCGGCAGTGCGGGACATAAAGCTTCCCTGGTGGAGACGCCGGTATCAGTGCTCAAGTCCGAGAATGAAATCATCCCGGCGCCGTTAGCGTCCCAATCTATTACACCTGAGACGAATACTATAAAGTCAAGTACGCGTCCGGTCTCTGGTGGTATCCCAGAGAGCACTCGTCTTTCGGACCTCGACTCGCCCGAAGAAGATATAGTTGGTCCGCTCGAGCCTTCCGGCAGTAGCACGCATAGCTCATCATTCAAGACACGCGAGTATCGATCACGGGATTCACGACTTGGACAACTAGGAGCCGACGGTATGCCTACTCAAGCTTGGCCAGACAAGGGCGCCCCTGTGGACAGCGCGACCCGTCCTACACCTGCGCCATTTAAGATCCGCAATCCTGTGTTTGATGCGAGGGTCAGCCCTGCAGCACCTGTCGCAGCCGCGGGCCTGCAGAGTCAACAGCCAGTATCTGCTCCCTTCAAAATGCGGCACACCATATACGACACCAAGGTTGCGCCGGTAGGCAGCAAACCACCAGGACAGCAAAGTGAGCAAATCCCGAGCGTGCACGAGATGCCTGCAACGAATGGCAGAAATGCCAAGAGCAAGAAAGTAAAGCCGCAGCCACGTGGTCAAGAGCCTCATGCCTCTCCATCTACTGCATCTCGCGTACCGTCGTCATCAGAATCTGTGGCAGTGCGGGCATCAAAGGCGTCTCCATCGTCTGCCGAACTTGGTCCAGCTCACGCCTCAAAACAGGTCAACCTTCAGCCCACTCTCGATCACCAAGCAGCCATTCCTCTCAGATCCGACGAGACGAACGGCAAGCTCTCTCTCAACAACCCCCTGATGACTACGTCGTCGCGTCCAACCGCGAGTCGAAACAGCTCGACTGGTCCGCCTCCAACTCCTCCTCCAAAGGACACACCTCCCACCTCTCCTCCATCAACAGCTCCGATACCAGCTCTTCCCCCAACGAGTGGAGAAGAACCCACGCATCGGCTGAGTAGCAGCAGCAACATCATCGAGGAGTACCTTCACTTTCCCAGCACTCGCGAGACTGGCCATTCCAGCAATGAGTTTCCTTCGCTTTCTGAGAACTTGACATCTGCACCATCGTCCTCGATCTTGCACGGAGCAGGAAGCGGTGCTGGTCGGCCTGCTGATTCATTGGCTGCTGAGGGTGCCGCAGCATCGAAGTCTGTCTCCGAGAATCCTGACAGTATCGATTTGAGTGTCGCCCCAATGCCGAAGAAGGAGTTACCTCCCGGCGCTGCAGCTGCCCAGGCCGCATTGCAAGCTGGAACTGGAGCTGAACAGGGCCCCACAACAAGCCCACTTGAGAGGAGCGCGGGTCCTCAGCCCACGGCGCCTCTGCCATCGTTGCCGATCAGTCAAAGTGGCCCTGATGCCGCCACTACAGTTCCCAAACGACAAGAGTCCCTGCCATCGGCGACCAAAGATACGACCGTCAATATACCGACCTATATTATTGGCGATCTCAGTTTTGAGCATGATCCTGGGAGCCCCATGGAGAGTGAGAAGATGGAGCGTGCTGCGAGGCCACAACTGGAGACGTTTGTAACTGCAAATGAAGGAATAGATCTCAAGGCTATGACGACGGGTAACAAGACCTGAAGAGGACACGTCCTTTTTCTATCTTGCTTAAGGAAGAGCACGATGCGGCAAGGAAAGCCTCCAAAAGGACGGCCACGGAAGTAGTCTACAAGGCCAGTGGGGTGAGGATGTATGATTTGTTCCGAGTATAGATTGGATCTTAGCGGTATATAACGACAGAGCCACAGCATCAGTGATGCAGATAATAAGGATGTGCATCCACGAAATGACATGACTTGTTTACTGTTTTGTGAGGCTCAACGATTGCAGTCTATAACAAAGTCAAGCAATGCGGCTTCCTCGGACTACAATCAACTACTACCATACAGGTGTAAAAGATGTAAGGTCACCGTCGAGTGTATGGTAGGTACATGTACGTTATGTAGCTATACCGATTGCCAAGACATATTCCCGTCCTCAGCCTTCCCCCACTTTCACTACCTCCTACCTCTACCTCACAGTAAAGTGGGTAGCCAGCCAATCACAAGCAATCTCAGCCAATCCCTAGCATAGACCACACCACCACCTCAGTCGCAGCGGACTACGACCTACCTCCTACCACCTACCACCTACGTACACCCTCAAAAAAACCCCCCCTTCTCCATCCCATCCCCTCAAATTCTCCCACCACAACACCCAAACCAACAAAAAAAAAGAGTTTTCAAAACTCAACAAACGAACAAATCAACAAAAAACTAAAAACAACAACATTTCCATGTCCCCCCCACCTACCACTACTCAAATCTCCGAACGAGACCTCCTCTCCCTCACAGGTCTCTCTCGCGAAAATCTCCTTTGGCTGATTCAAGCTCTGTTCAGTGGGAGTTTATGGTTGGTGGGAGAATTTTTGGACCCGGAGACAGGCGGTGAGAATGGGGAAGAAGGGGATTTACAGGAGATTTTGGATGGGATGGCTTATTGAATTCTTGTGGGGGGTTGATGAGGGGGGTAGGAGGGAGGAGGGAGGAGATTGGGTTGGGTTGGCTTTTGGAAAAGTGGAAGTTGGTATGGTACTTACCTACCTACCTAGAGGATCTGGAGTGTTGTTGCTGGTGATGGTGATGGTGGTGGTGGTGGTGGCGAAACAGCAAAGAACGCAAAGGCTCGCTGGAAGTGGAAATTGTACTGATTCAGGCTCTCTCGACGTGATGTTCCCTGCACCATCTGTTCGCAGACATGTGCTGGTGTGCCAGTGGTCAAGTTTTCACATATCGAGGTTGTCTGGGCGGTGGGCGCATTTATCAAAGAGGGTTTCATATGGCTGAAGTGGGAACAAATGTGCTAGTGATCGGATCATTTCGATCAACTCGATTCATGTTTCATATATACGTTACAATTTTCCAACCCTTTTTTTATGCTGCTCCGATAGCGAGAGTCCTGATACTCTTTCCAGCAAGAATGATCTATATCAAGTTTACGTTCCGTGTACCAGTAACTTTCCACAAGGACTATCAATACATCAGGTTCTAGACACGAAAGGCGCGAGCACGCCTAGCGTAAGCAGGTGGGGTGGGAGCTGGCATGTCTGGAGACACCAGGGTGGTGCTGCTGCTCGATGGGACACCATAGCCGGGAGCATAGACTGGCGGCGAGCTCGTCTCAACCGGACTGACTTCTGTCGAGGAGGGAAGAGTGGTCTCCGGGCCATAAGCTGGAGGCATGACTGGCGAGCTTGATGCCACAGGGATCATCACAGTGGATGAAGACGATGGCGCGTAGTTGTATGGCGCACTGCTGGACGATGGGCTCATAGAAGATGTAGTCTCGACAGGCGAGACTTCAGTCGAGCTCGTAGGTGGCACATAGGTGTATGCAGCGCTGCTCGATGATGTGATGACAGAGGAAGTGGTCTCGACAGTCGAGGTCGCAATCGAGCTCGTAGGTGGGACATAGCTGTACGCGGCGCTGCTCGGTGGAGAAATAACGGAAGAAGTGCTCTCTACAGGCAAGGCTGCAGTCGAGCTCGTAGGTGGTACATAGCTGTATGCAGCGCTGCTGGAAGTGCTCTCCACAGGCAAGGCTGCGGTCGAGCTCGTAGGTGGTACATAGCTGTACGCGGCGCTGCTCGGTAGAGAAATAACGGAAGAAGTGCTCTCTACAGGCAAGGCTGCGGTCGAGCTCGTAGGTGGGACATAGCTGTATGCAGCGCTGCTGGAAGTGCTCTCCACAGGCAAGGCTGCGGTCGAGCTCGTAGGTGGTACATAGCTGTACGCGGCGCTGCTCGGTAGAGAAATAACGGAAGAAGTGCTCTCCACAGGCAAGGCTTCAGTCGAGCTCACAGATGGCACATAGCTGTACGCGGCGCTGCTCGGAGACGGAACAGGGGAGACCGTGACCGTGCTGCCGTATTCAGGTGTCGGTACAGTAGTGCCGACTGGGGAAACCTCAGTAGAGCTGTACGGTGGAACGTACGGAACCGAAGGTGCGCTCCCTGTCGGGCCAATGATGGTACTGTTCGCGGATGGATAGGGATAGCTGGGCACGATGGCAGAGCTAGACGAAGTGATGTAGCCAGTAGACGATGTCGTGTCAGTTGGGCTTTGCTCCGTAGCTGAAGATGTAGAGGAATATGAAGCCGTGGTATATCCAGTGCCAGGGAATCCGGCAGGGGGCATTGGCACACCAGTGCCCGTTGGAGACACGACCGTGCTGTTGGAAGAGAAGGAGTAAGAGTATGTCAAGCTTCGGCTTGCGTATCCCGAAGGGGCATAGACGGGAGTCACAGAAGAGGCTTGAGTAGGCGAAACTTCTGTGCTACTTCTGGGACGGCGAACGGTGACTGTGGACTGTATGGTAGAGGTGATGGTGGAGACGGTAGAGTAGTCGTAGGTCGTTGTCATGGTCGTTCCGCTAGTGGTAATGACACTGCTGACTGCGCAAGTGGTCTTGAACGTTGTCGTAATCTGAGTGACGCTAGCCGAGTACCCTGGAGCAAGAGAGGTCTCCACCGGCGAAACTTCTGTGCTGGAGCTGCCGCCGCCAGAGAGGATGCCAGTGCCAGTGGTGAATGCAAGCGAGCTCTGGCTAGTCTCGCTAGCGACGGGAGTGATGATGATACCACTTTGAGAGCTTGCGACCGGAACAGCGGTCGTGGACTCTGAGACAGACGGCTGACCATAGCTGTTGGTGACGGTGATGGTGACAATTTTCTGACTGTATTGTTGTGGCACCGCAACCGAGGACGAGACGGCATTTGCTGTGCTTGAAGAAACTGGGACGATCGAGCTCGAGGTAACGACGGAAGGCGCCGCACCGCCGCCGTTTGTAACAGTGATGGTGACGACCGAGTAGCTGTAGGAGCCAGTAGAGCCAGGCAGGGTGAACGCAGTTCCGCTGCTCGATGCTGCTTCGGTTGTTGTAGCTCCTCCATATCCAGGTGGGGCCGCCTCGCTTGGTTGCGTGGGCGAGAAAAGAGTGTCCGACTCGGGCGTACCCGAGTAGTGTGTGGTGTGAGTGACGGTGGCGGTTGAGGTGAGGGTCACTGTGCTGAGTGCCTTGGTCTCGGTGACTGTGCTGGCATAGCTTGGTGGCGTGTTGCAGGCGCAAGTGTACGGATCAGCCTGACGGCCATTGAGCTTGGGAGCAGCACTGGCCAAGCCGAGGACGCTGGCAGTAGCAAGGAGTGACTGAAGAAGCTTCATGCTGAAGAGCTTGTCTGGGGCTGCGTGCTAAGGTAAAGTGATGTACAATGTGGTGGATACCGGACCCAAAGAGTGGAAGATGATCTTCTAGACCGAAAAGGAGATGATGCAGTGCTCTCAGAGCGAAAGAATGTGATGGACAGTAGGAACAAGGGGAAAAAGATGCGAGGCGGGCTCAGGATAGTGAAGCTGGTCGAGCAGGTCCATGAAGCAGACACGAGGCTCTTTATACATACCACGTTCTGGCCTGAATCGCCTCTGTTCCCCGGGCCTGAGACTGACAGAGGCAATGAGCGGTTAGCTTCCTACACCGATCGAGCCCGCTAGAGAGGATGGTCTCAGTGACAGCTGCAAGCCATCACCATCCCAAGACGTCCATTGCCACAGCGAGCGTGATGGGCGGTTTGAATGCGCCTGTGCGGGCATATTGTAGCGGCTCGCCAACGTCCTGGCTCATCTGGAGAGGGAGTGGAGGCCAGTGGAGGCCAGTGTGGACGGTAGCGCGGGCGAAACAGGCAGCGTTTCAGGCGCTGTAGGCAATGAATCGAAAGTGAAGTTCGGCGAGGGAGAAGTGCTTTTGCTGGAGTCTTGGCGGACTGGTCTCGCTCGGGCGCTTCCATATGCACACACGGGCGCCGAGATGCACGAATCAGACGACGACGACGATCAAGCCTCGTATGTTTCGCGCGTCTACTTCCATACTTGATACCTCCTAACTCCTACCTTCACACCAGAGAGAGCGAGAGAGACAGAGAGAGAGAGACTCACCAGACGACACCACCACCTCACGCCTCATACCGTGCACTCCACTCCTCCTCCTCCTCCTTGGCTCAGCCTATTTCCCACTTTCTCTCCCACCATCCTGACCTATTTCCTCCCCACGAGACTGGTCACTGGTATCACTCCACGGCCCGGACCTATTCAAGACGCAGCTAGCCTTCACTGACTTCTTTCGCTGCTGTTGCTGCTGCTGCCGACTCAAGGCCGCGCGCTTACTACCCACCAACATATCTATTCATACCAACATACCGGCCGACCTAGCGTCTTCGTCATCTTCGCCTGGCGGCTAACCTTCTACCTCTTACCACCACCGAGCAGCCCTTGACTCCCACGCGAGCAGCCACATAACAACAAGGTGCTCTCCCGCACGCCGATCATGGCGCCAGAGCCCTCGGTCTCGGGCCTCTCACACCTCCTAAATCCCCTAGCGTCATCACTACAGCTTGAAACGTCTGCAAGTCAACTAGACGGTGTACCGAGACACCTCGAAGACTCAATTCGGTTCGAGACCTCACGCCTCGTGCAGGCCGCAGGGATCCTGCTCCGTCTGCCACAAGAGATCATAGCGCAATGTATTGTCATTCTGCAACGCTTCTGGACGGGGCCTGATGGTGGCAGTCTGCTGGAGAATGACTCAAAGGTCTGTCTCAACATATATCCCCTGGACTTCATAATAGTGGAGGATCGCAACTGACCATGGCACAGAATGTCGCAGCAGCAGCTCTGTACCTGACCGCGAAACCCTCAGCACATCCTGTGAGCGCAAGGCAAATACTTACTGTATTCGAGTATGTGTCGAGCTTGCAACCTGGGCAGCTGGCCTCGACCGAGTCTGAAAGCAAGCTTGGAGCCTCGTGGCATCTGCCAGAAGGACATTACGAAGCGCGAAAACATGCTCTCTACGACATTGAGGCCCGTATCCTGCGTGTGCTGGGATATCAGACTCACGTGGCGTTGCCACATACGCTGTGCATCAACTATCTGCAGACTCTAGATGCCTTTCAGTCGGGAGCAGGCAAGACTGTGGTCAAAGCTGCTTTTGCTCATTTGAACAGTGCGTTGCTGAGCCCACAAATGCTGTATCTGACACATCAGCCCTCGGCTCTTGCCACTGCTGCGATATATCTCGCCGCGAGAGAGACCAATACCAAGCTGCCAGAAACGGATTGGTGGGAAGTGTTTGATGTCGACCGCGAAGAGCTTGGCTTCCTAGTGGTAGCACTGCAAAGCATCAAGGCATATGCGCTCGCCGAGAGGTCAGGCTGGGGCAGCAGACGAGTTCCACTGAGCGTGGACGATCTTCGAGCGGATCTTGAAAGGGCCCAACTTCTTGCGGCTGAAGCATAACCCTAATCCTGATGGACCGATACGCGAGTGAACGAAGAGGGGCCAGACATATGTCCCCTCGTACATGCATGCATAGAGGATGCTGCTCAGTCTTCCCAGTCTCATTTTGTGCTGCCACTCGGGAGAAACGAGAGGGATGCCATGACCACGCTTTACTCTGCAACCATGTGTGAAGAAACAACCTGGAAGCAAAGATGGCATTGCTTGGCCTCCAATATCATCACTTCGCTGCAACCATGCACCAAGTGCTGGAGAAACAGCAGTCGAGCAAGCTGCAAACTGGTCTGAACTTCGAGTCCCAAATAGGTAGATCCTGTGAGATCCCCTGATGATGTGTACCGCACACGGATTGCGTCTATTACAACTCTCCATAATCCACAAACGACCCATGGCATCTTTCTCGTCACTAGGAAATATCGGCATGAATGAGGATGTTGACGCCTGTAGCGGGGATTGTGTAGTGCGTGGGAAGTGTCGTGCGCGTGGAGATCAAAGAGAAGAAAACAATGTTGGAGTCATCTTTCGATCTTCTTAGACCTCTTACCAAACACAAACACATTGACTGCCCGCGCACCATAACACAACGACTGTCTACAGGCCTGCGGAGACGCGCGCTTTGCCTTCTTCCACCAAACCCAACAATCACATTTGTTCCCTCTGCGAACCAGGAAGCCGGTCACTCAGTAAACGAAATCATAAAGCATTCGACTAGGAAGCAAACACAGTCACACGCTCTCTCGCTCTCCTCTACCTGACGCAAAACTGTCCTGCCCACCCTCACCACACAGCACCGAGCAGAAATCTCTGCCATAGCAAGGCACTCCAGCAAAGACACCTTCACATTCGAATCTGCCCGACATGCCTCTCTCCCACTCGCCGATCCAGCGCAATGACCCTGCCACCAACGCCTCATCAGACCAGGCCGCCGAAAATTTGGAGCTCATGGAGAACGATTCCGAAATTTCGAACCGCTTTGCGCGACTCCACGCCATTCTTGCTGAGGCGTGGCGCCTTATGGATGAAAGCGTGGAGCGAGTGCGAAGCTTCACGAAAGCGGTGGAGATAGAAGACGCAGAAGAAACGCGGCGTGCGGCGTTGGGCACTCGACCAATGTCCCCAAGACGTTAAAATATCTCGGTGACAGGTGGATAGATAGCCTACGACAGTCGCGATCAAGTGTCGTTTCTCGTGGAGGCAATCTCTGGCTAGCTGCTGGTCAGCTGCTTTTTATTGAAATAAGAGCTTTCAGGGTGAAGACGTTGGCCGTGGGGATTTCCGACAATGCTGGCCGGTGAAGACGGAGGAAACGAGCAGCGAGGAACGCGGAACGAGGATGGAGGGACTACGAATGATGAACGACGAACGAGGAACTACGAACAAGGGATGAAGAACGAGGAACTACGAACAAGGGATGACGAACGAAGAAGGGTGCACTTGTTCATAATACTTGTATGGTAGTTCGTTTTTTTAATTTCATTCGCTACGAGACCAATTTGTCTGACAATGGTCGAGCAAGTGCATTTCGTGCCGGGACGCCTTGCTATGCGTAACTTATCCCTACCCTTCATGACTGCCGTCAGCTCATACAACCTAAAACGCCGCGAGGTGTGTGTGCAGCATGTCCGTCTCACGACATCTCGTTTTGTCTAGTACGTCCTGGCCAAGTTGCGCAGGTACCAGTCTACCAGTCTGCGGCCGACCTTTGCTTCGCTCACGTTGATGATGTCACCTTCCATCGCATAGTCCAGGTCGCTGGTGTTGACAATATCACCCTCGAGCAGCCCACCATCACCGGTGTGCCGAACTTGTCTACTGCGCTGCTTGTTGACCAGCAGCCAGCTACGGAGAGTGTCGGCGTCAACCTCCAAGAAACCAGCGAGCTTGGTCAGGTCCATTGTCGTGTACAGCTTGAGATAGCTGCGCACAGTGGGAGTGAAGATGTTGTTCTTCACCTCCTCCATAAATATCGCGAGGTGGTGCTCGACTGGATCGACGTTCAAGTGCGGGTTCTCAAAGTCGGGAGGCGTTGGCGAGATGAACTTGGGGCAAGCGCTGCGGAACAGTTCCTCAAAGATGGGAAGTGCTTCCGGCCCACCGCGTTGCATGCGAGTAAGCTGCTCGCCATACTTTTCGCGGAGTGCGGTGTGGATAGTGTCGTCCAGCCGGGTTGGATAGAACGCGACACAGATGGCGACCAATGCGTACATCTGGTCGTTCTTCTTGCTGATGCTGTCATACTGAGCACCCTTCTGGAAGTTCTTCGTCCTTGAGACGTAGATGAGAATGTGGTTGAAGGCGCGCAGCGCATCAGCATATCGGTGCATCATCATGTAGGAGAAGCCGATGTAGTAGTACGTAGTGAAATTCGCAGCCATCACACGTGCGAACATGGCCTTCTTGTTGAGCTCAATGTCGTCAAGTGTCTTGAGGGCCAGGCTAAAGTCACCGAGCAAGCAGTGCACCCTGAGTAGTCCGATGATAGAGAAGTATCCCAGCATTTGGTACAACGGCCTGTTGCCGTACTCGCCAGCGTATAGAGCAGCATCCTCGCCGCGTTTCCGTGCTGCCAACTGTTCACTGATCTGTGACCGCTGGATGAGCGAGTAAAGGACGTTCAGGACTGAATAGCAGCCCCAGGTGTTCGGGTTCTCGCGCAAGTTCGCAATTTCCTCCTCGTTGTTTTGCTGAAAAGCCACGCGTTGGCGGAAAGAGCAGAAAGAGTTAAACTGGTAGATGAACTCATCAATGACATCCCATGCCCAGAAGTACTACACCACCGTCAGCATATCAATTTGTCCGCGTCTTTCTGGGGCGAATATCCATACTGATGGCACCTCGATGTCCACAGGCCCTTCGCTGTTCAAGATGAAGTGAAACAGGTTGCAGTAGCTGTCGTAGCTCTGAATCTTCAATTCTGTCGATGCGCCGTACTCGAGCGGTGTCGCTGCCGCCTGAAGTTGCGCCTGTAGGTCCTGTGCGCCTCCTCCAAACGACTCTGTCTGTTCCAGGCCATATCCGTCGTCTCCGCCAAAGTTGGCCTGCTCGCGGAAGTCGTTGGCCAATGCCTCTTCCTCGACGTCGGAATCGTCATCGACCTGCCGCGGCGGCGCGCCCTGTTGGTAGGACGGGGCTTGTCGAAGGCTCATGATGGTGTTTGTGGTTTGCAGTCTAGAGGCAGAGACAAGCACGAGTCGTTCGAATATTCCCGCCCACCCCACACACATTTTGAGAAATACCCGCCAAGGCTGGCGTCTTTACTTTTAGGGTTCAACACTAGATCAGTAATTGACACGCGCGTCGCCGCGTTGCGTAACTTGCGTTATGACTTCGCTGCACCAACCCCTCTCGTCGCCCCATTTAGAGATTGAAAACCTTGGAAGTTGAACTGACTTCGTAGATTGTTCTACACGCCGCTCTCAACTCTACTAACTGTGACCGGTGCATGCCTACCTGACATTAGCATACATAATACCGTTCCCAACAAGGCCACCGCAGCCAACTCCGCATTGGACGCTCGGTAAGCATTCGGTGATACATTTCCCAGAATCTATATTATCGCGGCACGCTGCCAGCGTCTATCCCCGTCCGTCATGGCGCCCGTACACAGAGTGGCCGTGATCCAGATGTGGCCCAAGGTATCATATCACCTACTCCCAACACCTCCTCCTAACTCGAGCTGAGCCATAAACAGCCGATGGCTATGGACCGCAACTTCCACGTAGCCTGTGACTTCATTCGTGCGGCGGCCAAGCAGAATGCGAAGCTCGCTGTGCTGCCTGAGTATCATTTACTCAACTGGGTGCCGGCCGACGAGAAGTTCAAAGAAGCGTGCTCCCATTGGAAGCACTATCTCGATGGCTACATATCTCTTGCTAGGGAGTGCAATATCAACATCGTTCCAGGGACCATTGTCGAGCTTCACGACGCCGGTACCGAGGACGAACGCTTGCTCAATGTCGCCTACTTCATTACCAACACAGGCGAAATTGCCGGTCGTTACCAGAAGAAGAACTTGTGGGGTGATATCGAAAGACTTCATCTGACCAGCAGCTCTATGGATGAACATCCTGTATTCGATACACCACTCGGCAAAGTCGGCCTGTTGATATGCTGGGACCTCGCCTTTCCGGAAGCCTTTAGAGAGATGATAGCGAAGGGGGCGAAGCTCTTCATCATCCCGTCATTTTGGACACTTTCCGATTGCTCCAAGGCGGGCCTCGCGCTCAACCCAGTGTCAGAGGCGCTGTTCCTGGACTCGATGTTGACTGCACGATGTTTTGAGAACACATGCGGTGAGTGCTAAAGCTATGCTCCCGTCCCTGAGTTACGCCACAATGACCAGACAAAAGTCTAATTTCCCTAAGCAATCGTATTTTCCAATGCCGGAGGTCCGCCGGGCAAGGGCTATGCTGGCCTTTCTCAGGTCTGCGTCCCATACGCGGGTGCTTTGACGAGGCTCGGTAGTTGCGCGGAAGGTATGATGTCTCGCTTAGCATATCCCATGTCGGAAATATTCATCACTAACCTCTGCATGGCTGTGCTCAGGCATGGCGGTTGTCGATGTGGATATGCAGATTGTAGAGGACGCCGAAGAGAACTATCAAGTCAGAGGTAAGCTCACATGGTGTCTAACACAAGTATGCTAATGACGAAGCTGACATTTCTCTAATTGAAAGCTGATCTGGCACGCACGGATTGGGTAAGTAGAACCCAGCACCTTCGTCTTCCTCGATATTCGTCCAAGTCAACCCATACTGACCTCACACAGCATTATGAATATAGACACACCAGTCAGAATAAGCTATGATGGGGCAAAACAATGGTTGAATCATCGATGTCTCGTATCATCAGCTTTGCAGGCTATCCATACTCTGGATTCTCTACTCGGCTTACGAAGTGATGACAGCCTACGGAGGTAGTCTGTAGTCCATGTGCCAAATCGATGGTCAATTCATCAATCATGCTTGGTCACAAACTGATCGTGAAAACGGTACCACTCGGGCACCAATTGAACATGTAGGCGAGCTCAGGTACATGGAGTAGAAGCCTCGGACCAAACCTTTCTCTCACACTATTCACTTGCGCTCTCATCGCCCGAGGGCCCTCGTTGCCTGGAATCCCGCCCCTCAAGAGCGCTCCCGATGGTGCAGCATGCCATCGCGAAGTTGCAGTGGCACAGGATTCGGCCCTCATCAGCCGCTCGTTTGTCGCTGACCGGTATCCCGCATTGGGCATAGAGCGCATGTGATCAAGCCATGAGGCGTCGCGTGGTAGAACTAAGACTAGGTTGTTCTTTGAGGGACAAGGGCAACAAGGGCTAGAGCTAGAAAACACGAAACTCGGCTGGCGGCCTCTCACGGGCCCGGCACACGAGGCCAAGACCGCCCTTTGTGCATTTTCATTTGGTGCCTGAGATGAGTGAATGGAGAACCAACAACAACCACCACAACGCCCACAACACATGACGACGAAGCTGACGGACAATGCGACTCGCTCGGTGCAAAGCGGCTGCCAAAATAATGGATATCATCATCTTCCATATCCTCCATCGCCTTGGCAACTCATCTCGTGGCCCGCGAGCCAACAGATGGCTGATTTGCAGCGCACTTATTGGTCCACCGAGCTTGGATGCATTCCTTCACGCGCAGTAACGCTACCTGTAATATGAACCTGGAGACCCCACAGCCGCTTGGCGGGGGCATTTTGGAGAGGAGGCATGGGGATGCGGGCAGTCAATCCCTGCGGCGAATAGAAAGTAATAATGTAGCTCTCACTAGAACGAATTTGTGCCACTGTGCCCAGTCCGTCCCCGGGAGCGGCGTCCGGTATAAAGAGCTTTATCCTCGACTTGGGCGCCCTTGTTGCTTGTCTGATTTCTTGTCAATTCTTGTGAGCTGCTCCCCCAAGAGGTATCACCACCAGCCCGGTTATACTCTCTCTCATCATGGCGGAAAAAGCCTATGTCACCGACACTGGAGTCGAGCACAACGAGAAGAACCCGCCGGAGTACCACGAGTCTGCCGCACGCCCAGCTGACACCAGTGGTCGGCGCGCATCGGTTGCGCTGAACATCGTCGAGAATCCGTTGCGGGTAAGTAAGCAAGCAGGCAAGCTCACGCCTAGCATGCCCAGCCGCGTGCTAGACATGACAAGACTCGACAAGACCAAAACGGACTGACTAACTGACTTTGCTTGAACTCTGTATAGCGAGACTCGCCGGAAAAGGTTGTCGCAGCTGCTCGAAAGTTTGCTGAGGAAAACGGGTTGCAAGACAAGGCGACTTTGTTTGGCCAAGCAGCCCTCGTTGCACGCGATCCTACCAGCTTCGCCGCGATCGACGGACTCGACGAGGATCAAATCAATGCCTTGGCATACGAGCGCGATCACAAGTGGCATGGGCCTGCGATGCTCTGGTATTCGATATCGCTGTGTGCCATTGGAGCTGCAACACAAGGCTGGGATCAAACGGGCTCGAACGGCGCCAACCTGAGCTTCCCACAGGAGTTTGGAATCGCTCGTGAGGGTAACCAGCGCGATGAGTGGATCGTGGGATTGATCAACTCCATCATCTTCTTGACTGCTGGTCTCATGTGAGTAGTTCCCCAACTCGGTTCCCGCGCCTCATTCCCAACACGTTTACTGATATCGTGAATGATTAGCGGAGCCTTCATTGTCGACCCTCTCAACAAGTACTTTGGACGACGAGGCGAGATCTTCATCACTGCATGTTGCTTGACTGCCACCCCTATCGGCTCCGGGTTTGCGCAGTCATGGCAAGGACTCTTCGCGGCTCGTTTTGTCATGGGTATCGGAATTGGCGCCAAAAATGCCACTGTCCCCATCTATTCCGCTGAGATGGCTCCCGCTAGGATCCGAGGTGCTCTCGTGATGTTCTGGCAGCTTTGGGTCGTCATCGGCATCTTCCTGGGTAAGGCTATCATATGATATGTGCCTTTCACATCTATCAGCTTCGGAGCACTAACACGTATACTCGTGCAGGATTCTGCGCCAACGTTATTGTCAAGGATGTTACTGTCGTTTCTGCCTGGAGACTTCAGCTTGGTTCCGCCTTCATTCCATCTTTCATTCTCGGTGTAGGCATCTTTTTCTGCCCAGAAAGTCCCAGGTATGCCCCTATATCGTTCACTCTCACTTATATTTCGTCGATCAGACTCTGACTGATGCAACACCAGATGGCTCATGAAGAATGGACGCATGAAAGACGCCTTCACCTCGATGAGTAGACTACGAGCGCATCCGATCATCGCGGCAAGAGACTTTTACTACTCGGTTGTCATCTACGAGGAGGAGTGCAAATTGAGCCAAAACACCACCTACTTCAGCAGACTTTGGGATTGTTTCTCCATTCCTCGCATTCGACGAGCAAACTATGGAGCTTCCACAGTCATGATTGCACAGCAAATGTGCGGCATCAACAGTAAGCCACAGAACTCTTTTCTTCCAAAAGGCCGGCCCCCCTCCCCGGAGTTCGGTGAGCTAACACCATGCCTAGTCATCTCCTTCTACAGTTCGACCATTTTCACCAATGTCGGATACACTGCCACTCAAGCACTCTACGCCTCGCTCGGCTACGGTGCGATTCAAGTCGTCTTCACAATCCCCACTCTCTTCTTGATCGACACCAAAGGCCGAAGGACCCTCACACTGATTACCTTCCCCATCATGTGCATCACCTTACTCGCAGCCGGTCTCTCGCTCCTAGTTCCCGACACGGCATCCAAAGGAGCGCAAATCGGACCCGTCGTGCTCTTCGTGTACCTGTTCACGATCGCATACTCGTTGGGAGAAGGTCCTGTTGCATTCCAGTATTCTGCAGAAGTCTTCCCTACCATCCAGCGTGAGCAGGGTATGGCATGGGCTGTGTGCATCAACAACACTTTTGGTAAGTTCCAGATTTCATCATCATCATCATCATCGCCCCAAGGGCTGTATATATCATCATCAGACTACGAAAACTAACATCCTCACCCCCCTTCCACAGCCGGAATCCTCTCCCTCACATTCCCCCGAATGACAACAGTAATGACCCAAACCGGCGCCTTCGGCTTCTACGCCGCCCTCAATCTAATCGCATGGTTCATGATATTCGCCTTTGTCCGCGAAACCAAACAACTCACACTCGAAGAAATCGACCAAGTCTTTTCCGTGCCGACCAAAGAATTTTTGGCCTATGAAACCAAAACCTGGCTGCCATATTTCGTTAAAAGGCATATTTTGAGAAGAAGGATTGAAAAACCACCGCCGATTATTGAGAAGGCGGATCGGTTTAGTGATGAGGAGGAACGCGTGGCTGCGGGTCAGGATGTGAGGAATCGGTTGAGTTATGCACCTGCTGGTGGGATTTAAAAGGGAGAGTTACTTGTAGCTGTACTTGTACCTGTACCTTACCTAGCGACTATCAACTTTACGACGGTTGTTTTGTCATGGGAAGGAAAAGAGGTAGAGGTAGTAAGCTGTGCAGTTGTGTGTATATAAATGAGGATCATGAATCTCGGTTCTTTCATACCTGGTACCTTTTATTCTTTTTGCAGGAGAAAAGCGGCTGCTACTACACGTAGAAGGTAGCTGAGCCTGGAGGTGATGAGAAGTTACCTAGAAGATACCCCCTAGCCTTTGAAATGATCTAATTTGTCGGAGGTACATCAATGATCACACAAAGTCACACACACCAACTCCAATTCGAACGATTTTCACCCATGTCAAATTTCATGACTAGTCGAGATCACGTCTCTATTAGGAGGTGACTCCTACTTACTGCTGACGTATAGAAAAAAGACATCCCTAGTTCCAACCAGATCCTATCGGTCTACCCGGCTACCTGTACCCTTAGAGTATTATTACCTACCTGAGGTATGCAAGTTTCCCTGACGTCGCCTGATCCCCTTTTCCTTCGCTCACCTCACCACTCACCTCATCACTCACCTCACCATTCAAGCTACCTCCGTAACATGACGCAGCAGTCCATCTCATGACGTGAAGAGTACCTAGTCGCGAGTTTACCTAAATATTTACATGTAATTTACATACTAATGACGTGCTGTTGCCATAGGTAGGCATATTGGCAGTCAACCGTCTCCCACTGGGCGAGAAAGACATGAGAAACTCGAGCTGTGCTCGTCGACGCTTGGAGTCTTTCCAAACCTGCAGTCGGGTCAACTGTGCATGTCGCAAGTCAACTTTCGGACAAATGTGACTGACTGAGTTGAACCATCTTCATTACTGAGCCCATTCCCATAACGCATTTCCAGATACAGGCCCAGACCTATCGGAAGGATTCCAGAGAGATTCCACGTTTGTCCCCATACTGCAGGCCACCTTCTGTCACTCCACAAATCAGAGTTGTGCAATGCTCCGTTCGGGTCAAGCTATCCAACTGCTTGTGCAAGCAAGGTCATCGCCCCAGACTTGTCATTCCAGCTTGCGCTTTGCGGACCTCATTTCCACATCAGTTCAGCTTGCGCTTTGCGGACCTCATTTCCACAGCAGTTCCTCAAACAACCTCTGCACACCTTCCATCTCCTCTCCATCTCTCCTCACGAAGGAGACATCATGCCTACACGCCTCGCTCGTGTACGTACTCTGCAATCTTCCACCGAGACTTCGCACCACGTCCCCCCTCAGCACCCTCTTCAAACATTTGGGACTATATCGATCATGACTCGGATTCGCATCGACAAAGTAAAATTCCCTCAACATTTCCCGATTCTGTTGTCCAATCACCTTTAACCAATCCGTGACGATCTCCGTATCACACTCGTAGCAATAGCCGGCGCGGAAGGCATTGTGTTTGTAGAACATGGGCAATGCATCGGCGCGGATACTACGACAGACGCGAGTGAGAGCGGGCTGCCAGGGCGGACAGCGTTGGCGCAGGTCCCAGGCCTCGCGTTCGTTGTAGTAGGCTTCTGTCCATCCCCCAAAGGAACTGTCGCAGGGACAGTTGAGGTCGAGTGGCTCGGGCGAGATGACGGAGTATTCCCAGATGATCAGCAGCAGTTCGTCGGGAAGCCGTGATAGCAGCGATGCCGGCGATTGTCGTGGTCTTGGCGGCTTATGGTCGTCGTTGGTGTCCTTGACGACGTCGATGGCACTGTCGCGTCGCGCCATGATTGTCGCAGCTTCACTCACTGTAAATGCAATGGTATGCTCGGCAGTCTGGAGGAGGATGATGAGAATAAGAAGAAGAAGAAGAAGAAGGAAAGAGAGGAGGAAGCTGTACTCGATAAATGTAACAGCGCAATCAGGCAGACACGTCAGCTGGAGTCGTGAAAGCTGACAAGCACATGCAGGCAGGCATTACACCGGAATGCGGAGTTATGCTTCACCTCGCCTAATCCCGCTTCTCGGGTTTTGGAATACATATATATCTCTCATACCTATAGCCTATACATAGCTATACCCCGTATACGGTAGATTACCCAGACACGGTCGACATCTCAACATCCTCTTTCGTCATGTTTGTCATGCGATACTTGGACATGAAATCGTCCCGATTGATATACCCACCACACATCCTTCTCTTTCCCGTAAACTCGTTTCTCCCATGCAACACTCTCCAATTATCGAACAGCAAGGTCTGACCTGGCTGCAGCTGAAACCAATACTGGTTTCTCGCATCACTCAACAACCGATCAAACTTCTCCGCAGCAGCATACCACTCCTCCACCCCCGCAAAGTCTGCTGCTATGCCAGCTCGATCGGCATTATTCCACCGCACTTGCGTGAGATGTCCTGCCTCGGGGTCGTGGTTGAGAACGGGAAAAGCCTGAGATGGCTGGATACTGATGCCTTCGTTCCCGGACGCGTGGGCGTAAACGCCAATCTCGGACAAGGTGAGATATGCTTCCCGGTCTTGAGCGTATAATTGTGTGGCAGCATTGAAGCCATCTGTCAAGGAGGATTCGCCGCCAGATCCATCTGTGTGCGACAGCATGTGCAAAGCTTGGATTCCGGCTGGTTCGGTGAAGTATGTGTTATCTGTGTGAGGTTCAAGGAATTCTGAGGTGTAAGCTGTATCTTTCATGGTGAGGTCTGAAGTGAAGTCATAGAAGCCGCCTGGATTTTCGTCAGCTTCTTGCTACATCAGCATGAAGGAGGGCACGTGGGTACCATAATGCGTGTTTCGAATAGGGCCGATGGACTCGAGAAAGCCTTCCGTCGCTTCTGGAGTTGCGGGCATGTCTTCGACCATGCAGAACCCAAAGATACGCTTTCAGGCGTCAGCCAGAGATGGAAGTGTTGAGTATGCAGAACCTCTTACGATCTTGTGCAAGAGTGCCGCCATGCCAGGCCCTTTCACTACTTCGGTATATGGGATAGCAGGTCGATCAGAGCCGATCTTGGAGGTCCAAATCTGTATCCTACACATCTTTTAGCCTCCCTCAATCGATTTCAGCAAGCCTTTGGTCAAATCTCACGGTACAATGCCATTCCTGCTTTTTGTGACGTTTTTACTCCTTCGTTCTAGCAAAGCCCGAGCGGGATATATGCTCTGATGTCCATCACCGACTACACAGACATCACTTAGAAGCAATCACAGAGCAATCATCCAGAGCTACTCACACGTAACCGCTACTCGGCCATCGTTGTCTCCACTCAGCTGCACGTCCGAGATGGAAGTGTCCAAATTACCCTTTACTATGTCAGTGGAAGTCAAGTTAGTCAACGTCTCAAAGGTATAATCATACCTTGAAAACATTAATCTGACGTTGTGCCGTATCCGTATTGCGGCACTGTGAGCACGCACAATTGTCCCTGGCGAATCAGATAGGGCGACGGAATGGGAACAAACCACCCACTTACCTGAGCCACCGGCCAGGTCTTGAAACATCATCAGCACTGCACGTGAGGAAGAGAGTAGACCACGAGATCAAGGTCACCTACATGCTTGTCGTTTTGTTCTCGACAGTGTCATAAATTACGAGCTTCCCATGTTCCCAGAGTAGTGATCTCGAGGCAGTCGAGCTGGAGTCATCCAAGTTGGGGAGCGGGTGCTTTACAAGCCCAGCAGCAGCCGAGGCGCCTGACAGACCATTACTGACGCTAAAGGTAGCGGGATTCAAGAAGTGGTCGGGTTTGGCAGATGTTGTCCATGCTCTGGGTGAGCCTCCTGCTGGGTCGAAGGGCTGATCCTGAGTAACGCGGGCACTCTGCGGCGAGGTTGAAGAGACATTATTCCGAATGCAGCTCGTACTCAGTGATCTTGTAGCGCCATGGACATCTCGTGCTGGGACTCGAAGTAGGCTGTGGCGGAGGATTTTCCTTGGACTGTTAGTGAGCATTGGTGAGCAAGTCGAGAGAGCAATAGCGTACTGAGTGACACCGCGAAGAGAACCTGGAGCGAGAGCCATGACAACGATGTTTACAATACCAGAGCTTTAGAAATCTGAAAACGTATGAACAGAGTACATGTTGTCGGGTATGTGGCGGGCGGAGACCATGAATTTTGACTTGCTAGACCCACTTCAGAATGTGGGGAACCACAACCATCTTCAGCCACCACCTTCCCTTTTCACCATAGGTATATAAGGTATCGTATTCTTTGAGTCTTGGCTCGATATGCTGTTGTCAGTTGAGCCCTGAGGCCATAACTAGGCTGCCTGAGAGATGAATGGATAGGTATCCAGCACTGAAGATTCGGGAAGAAGCTGACATAAAGGAAGGGTTGAATGGTCAGGAATTGCAGAAAGCATGATGACTCCCAGGGCTCTTGTTGGTGTCGACGACACAGTCGAGTCGCCCCCTACCACTCAAGAAGTCAAGGCGCCTCCGACCCTGCTCAGCACGAGTACTGTCGAAGGAGCCATAGGAGGCACAATGCCACCCTCAAATCTACAGATTGCATCAAGTCAACCATCCATAAGACCAAGCCCATCTTGATGCCTTCTTAATGTACTGAACCTGCTCGGGCTCTTTCAAGCGTCCCGCGAACAGATCAATCTCGGTGGACTTCGCAAACTACCCGATGTCAGCAGGGGGTCTCAAATACTTGGATTCTCGCACACTTCTACTCACTTTTGTCTTATGCACTATCTTCCAGACAATGATTGGGACGATGAAAATCGGTATGCCAATGTAGTTGGCCACAAAGTCTGACGTGGACCAGTTTCCTTTCAAAAATACGGGGAAGCCGCAAATCAGGGTGATTATCGTACTGCCGATGAAACCGAACCACGCTGTGAACGGCTGGAGTGGTCCTTTCCATGGTAAGCTGTCGCGGCTGACGTTTTGGGCCTTCATAGCTGCGTAGAAGCGAAGATAGGAGAAGCAAAGCGTTGCCCATGCGATCAAGCCAGCCACTGTGCTGAGACTCTGTAACCATCCGAAAGCCTGAGATGCACCACCGGAGCCCAGACTGAGATATGCGAGAGGGCCAAACAGCCAGGCAGCAAGGACTGCCCAGTACGGTACTCCGTTCTTGCTCGTTTTGCCGAAGATTTGAGGTAGCTGACGATCTGTGGTCATGGCCACAATCATGCGTGAGCCCACCCAGCAGTATGAATTGCCAGCCGACCATGCGGACACAAGTATACAGGCGTTCACAATTGAAGGCAGAGCAACGATCCCACTTTCTCTGATAGCAATGACCCAAGGTGACGAAGCTGCATTGCCAGAACCGGAGACCAGATCCGCGTTTCTTGGGTCGACGATCAAACCAATGAGGAAAGCTCCTAGAATGTAAAAGAATCCGATACGATAGGTGACCAGGTTGGCGCTTCGTGGAATCGCATAGTGAGGATTGATCGACTCCGCAGCAGTGATGACTACTGTCTCAATGCCAATGAACGAGAACGAAGCGTTCACGAAGGCGGACATCAGACCTAAGAACGCGCCAGTCGAGCCCGTGATGCCATTGTAGTCGACCCAAGGTCCTGGGTTGTTCCAGTAACGAAATCCAATGGAGTGGCCATTAGGGCCTCCACCGGCTGTGATAACAATAGAAACGATGATCAAGCCCACGAAGCAGAGAACTTTGATCGAACCAGCTATGACTTCAGTCTCGCCAAAGAAGCGAACACTCATCAGATTAATGGCCAGTATCAAGACCAGAGCGACACTGATGACCACAGCTTGCGAGATATCGGTCCAGTAGCTGACGATGATGGCCGAGGCGGAGGCCTCTGTTGCAATGGCGATGGTGTAGCAATACCCATACGATATTGCCAAGCTGAATCCCACAGCCGGGTCTACAAAGCGAGTTGCCCAATGTGGGAATGATCCAGCGGTAGGAAAGACGGTCGCTAGCTCAGCAATACTCTGCATCACACACCAAAGGATAGCTCCAATGATGATGTACGCCAGTAACAGACCAGCGGGACCAGAAGAAGCATAGGCTGAACCAGTTCCCACGAACAGTCCTGTTCCAATTCCACTGCAGAAACCAATCATAGTAACTTGGTAGTTTCGTAAGCGTCGTTGAGTGCCGCCATGGCCGCCAACATTGAGCTGCGGCTCTTCGAGTGATGCATCTCGGTCTTCTATGCTGCTGTGAGGAGTAGGCAATTTACTCGAATCTTGCCAGTCGCCATGAAAAGAGTGCATTTTGGGGAAGCCGGCCGAATCAGAGGTTTTGCGAACGTTCGCAAAGGCGAAGAGCCAATGGGTTGTCACTTACATGTCGGTCTTTTTATACTGCATGAAAATATCTCTCATAGACAATTTTCGTTGCGATGTCGACATCGGGAAATTGGCGGCAATGACGGGTGGCGCGTAGCTCACGACCGGGAGGCCGGTGGACTGTTCAACGAACCCATTTTTGCGACTTCTCGGGCGAAAAATTGATTGGCCAAGTCTCCGGAGGAGGTGGTGGGCATGCAAAAGTCGGTCTCGAGGTCTGCACATGTCGAAAAGAGAATCACATGGCAAGCAAAGTCTTTGTATCACGCTGCGCGCTTCGTCTGCTACAGAAGGTGTGAAGTGTGGCACTACCACTACCACTACCTCCTACCTCCTTTCCTACTGTGAAGCTTCGTGACCTCGGGACTTTTGGCGTTTATAGATGATGTGAGCTCAAGACTCAAGTGATGGTGCAGGTTCAATTCTGGGATACATGTAGCAGATCAGAGGTAGGAGGTAATAAGAGGTAGGAGGTAGGAGATACCTAGGTCCTGTTGGAAGGTACGATGCGACTGGGAAGGTGCGTCTCCTCTGCGACGTTTCATGCCAAGGAGGCAGCCAAGGCCAGCACGATGAATTCTGCCTGTACCAGGTACTGTACCTTACTGTACATGCCTCCTGCCCTCTACGCCGTGATGAGTATCACCGTATCACCAAACACCACCTGGCACACACCAGCATCACCAACACCCATGGATACATGCCTACACCATTCTATTCTATTCTATTCTATTCTATTCCACTCTATTCCATTCCCTCATATACTGCCAACTCATACACTGCAGGCGTCCGCGACGACAACGACATGTATCATGATGTATTATGATGAATGTGAAGTGCTGCCCCGTCGCGGCGTCGCCTTCCAATCGCCCGAAGCTCTCGCCATCCTCTCCGCATTGCAAGTGGGGTTGCATACCACGATCAAGGTTTCTGGATGAATGCAAAGTACGGAACTGCTCGTGTCTCTGATTTTTCCGCTCAGGAACGCTGTCTTCCTCCAATGATACGACTGCACCCCGAACCAATGCTTCTCGACCCCAGTACTTCACCAGCATGGCCGACTCCAAAATCTCCAAATCTCAATCTGGTGTATATTGCCAATTGCTGGGCACCCGAGCGTGTTCGACGTCCACGGGTACTTGAAAGCAAGACTTGCCTGCATTGTTGAGTCTATTGTAGTTGTTTTCATTGCGTGCGCTGTACGTGACATCGAACCTACAATGTTTACATTCAAGGGTTTCCTGGTGGCCGCCTGCATTGCCTCCACGTCTGCTGTACACATCGAGGTCGCCTTGTCTGGCGGCAACGTGACCGGCAAATTCGGGCACCCTTACGGCTACGGCTTCCTCCACGAGGTGAGCAGAGCGCTGTACCTTCCCGAATTGATAATACTGCTAATGTGACTTCAGGATATCAACTACTCTGGAGATGGCGGTCTCTATGCTGAGCTCATCCGCAATCGTGCCTTTCAATCCAGCCCGCAATACCCCGTCAGCACAGATGCTTATGCTCCTATCGGCAATGCCAAGCTCAGCATTGCCAACCTGAGTGCACCACTATCAGATGCTCTCCCGTCTTCTCTGCGCGTGTCAGCCGAAGATGACAGTGGCCAGATTGGCTTCCAGAACGAGGGCTACTGGGGCATGGATGTGAGACGACAGAAGTATACCGGTTCGTTCTGGGTCAAGGGAGACTACACCGGCTCCTTCACCGCATCTCTTCAGTCCAATTTGACAGATGATGTCTTTGGCTCTGTCGAGATCATGTCTCACGCTGTTGCCGACGACTGGATCGAGCATGCATTCGAATTGGTACCAGAAAAGGATGCTCCAAACTCCAACAATACCTTCGCTATCACTTTCGACTCAACAGGCACCCCCAACGGCACATTGGACTTTAACTTGATCAGTCTGTTCCCTCCGACATTCAAGAATCGCAAGAATGGTCTGCGTGTCGACATTGCACAAGCTCTGGCAGACATGAATCCTCATTTCTTGAGATTTCCTGGCGGTAACATGCTGGAAGGAAACACCAACGCTACGCGTTGGGACTGGAAGGACTCTTTGGGGCCGCTGAGATATCGACCTGGTTTCCCGGGCGTATGGAGCTATCAGCAGACTCATGGTCTCGGCCTGGTCGAATACCTTGAATGGGCACAAGATATGAATCTTCAGATTGTGCTTGCGGTCTGGTCAGGTCTCGCCCTCGACGGTGGAATCACTCCGCGAGACGACCTCCAGCCGTTTATTGACGATGCATTGGACGAAATCGAGTTCGTCTGCGGCTCCGTAGACACGCCTTGGGGCGCGCGGCGAGCTGAGCTTGGCCATCCTGAGCCCTTCGAGCTCAATTATGTCGAGATTGGGAACGAGGATTGGCTCGAAGGCGGCGATGAAGGTTGGGACAGCTATAGAGAGTACCGCTTTCCTCTATTCTATGAAGCAATCAAAGCAAAATATCCCGACATCCAGATTATCGCCTCAGCGGCAACGAGCGATCCAGCGCCAGAAGGCGAAACCAGTGGCCCCAACATTACACATGGACTTGTGTTTCCCAAGGATGCAATGGGCGACTACCACCCCTACCGCGAACCAGATGAGCTTATCGACGAGTTCGACAGATTCGATAATGACATAAGCCACATCATAGGAGAAGTTGCGGCGACACACGTCAACGGTGCTACGCCGCCACGGTGGGAGGGTGGTTTGTACAAGTATCCGTGGTGGATCGGCGCCGTAGGCGAAGCAGTGTCGCTCATCGGCTACGAACGCAACTCGGATCGCATACCCGGCTCATTTTACGCTCCTGTCTTGAAGAACGAAAATAAATGGCAATGGGCCGTCACTCTCATTCAATTCGCTGCAGACCCCAAGATGACCACCAAAGCAGTCACCTGGTACTGCTGGTCTCTCTTTTCTCATCATCCGATATCTCATACGCTACCAACGACGTCGAACTCCAGCTACGGTCCAGTCTATTGGGTCGCTGGGAAGGATGAGGCTCGGGGAGGCGCTCTGGTCTGGAAAGGAGCAGTTTACAATACGACGAATGGCGACAGTGTGGCGCTCTCTGTCCATTTTGACAAAGTGGCACCAGGCACTCTCGCGAACTTGACTGTGCTGACCAACTCGGTTGGCGACCCATATGCGTATAACGATCCCCACACAGGAGTCAATATCGTCAACACAACAACGAGCCTTGTGACTGCTAATGCTAAAGGCGCCTTTTGCTTCTCGTTGCCGGAGCTAAGCGTTGCCGTACTGGACACTGATCCCGCAGGGGTGTCGAGTGACAGCTATAATTCGGCAAAGGTGCCTTGGAAGAGATCGCTACTATAGGGGCGTGGATGCGAGGCACTTCAGGAGCAGATTCGCAGCGACTGATGTTGAATGATCGGTCTTGGTTCAATTTTACATTCTCAGTCTTGTTATCGCGTCTTCTGACGCCTACCTGAGTTCCCAAGATCTCGTTGCAAGTTTCTAGGGCCAAGGAATATAGTTCTTTCCGGAGTTTCCTGTGACATCGCATCAACTAGGGCGCTTCCTTCGAGCAGGCTCGCTCTGCTGAGCAAACCCCTTTTAGGAACGCGGAGAGGGCATCGCATCGCTACTCTAAATACTACAAACCTACCTACCCACTTCTAATAGTCATGCAGTTTGTAGCAATCTTGATATTCTTTACAGCGCCAACAACCAATCCCGTCCAACTCTGCACTTTTTTAAAAGTCCCAAAGTGTCAGTATATAGAACATACCTGAGACCTACATATAGGTAGTAAGGTACATTCAGTCTGTAGCCTCTTCTCGGCGTGACAGGCGCTTATGAGGTTGGTAATGCTTGTTCGATGGGACACAGAGCTGCCAAGACTCAACCTTCCAAGGATCCAAATGTTCGGGTTCCCTGCCTTACCTAATCTCAGAGATCAGACCCACCTCGTAGACACACTGACTGCCAAATGGAGAATAGCGTGCGAGGATCAAGCTGAGCACTGAGACTAGGAGGTACCTACCTACATGTTTGGGTGGTTCGTCCATGCTCCTCCTCTACTAGTTACCTTCCGACAGGTGTACGGTATGTATAAATGAATATACCTACTCATCAACATGGCACCAACACACCCGCCTCGAAATCCCTATGCAAGACCATCCCTATACTTACAACTTCTCTCCCCTCTCAAACTTCTCGCCCGCATCCTTGACCTCTTATTCTCCTCTATCCGATCCCTCAATGCAATACGCAACAACAACAAGAAGAACAACAACATAGAAAACCAAAACCAAAAGAAGAAGAAAAAGAAAAACCTCACCATCATCGCCATATCCGACACTCACACCCTCATCCCTCCCTCACCACTCCCTTTCGGCGACATTCTCATCCACGCAGGAGACTTGAGCAACGCAGGAACCCCCAAAGAAATCCAATCGCAAATCAATTGGTTACACGCACAACCTCACACCTACAAAATCGTCATTGCGGGAAATCACGATAGTCATTTAGATCCGCGCAGTCGAGGGACATTGGCACTTGCAGATCGGAATGAGGATGTGAATTGGCGAAGTGTGATTTATTTGCAAGACAGTTTTGTGATTTTGAAATTTCCTTGTGGTGGTGATTCTTCGACCACTTCTTCTTCTTCAACCACTACAGAAAAGCAAGAAGAACAACAACAAAAAGATACAACAACAACAACCATCAAAATCTACGGCTCACCTTTCATTCCCCACGTCGGAGGTCCCGCGCACGCTTTCCAACACCCACGCAGTCAAGACCACTGGACAGGAAAAGTCCCCGGGGACACGGAAATTCTCATTTCGCATTGTCCTCCCAAATGTCATTTGGATCTCCCCGGAGTCGAAGCCATGGGTGATGAATTTCTCTTGCATGAAGTGCGACGGACGAAACCCCTCGTGCACATTTTTGGCCACATCCATGCGGGACGGTCGGATGTGTTTGGCAAAGTGCGGGGTGGGAAAGAAGTGGTGCGATGGGATCGGGCCGAGAGACATTTGGTGGAAGTGTTGAGGCGGGAGTCTGCGGTGACGTGGAAGGGATGTGTGCTGAGTATGGCGAATTTGGTGCTGTGGTATCATTTTGTGGCATTTGTGTACTATAGTGTGAAAGAAGGGCTGTGCGAGTGGCTGATGGGGCACGAAGAACCTCCTAAGACGACCATGGTCAATGCGGCGATGATGTATGAGGACGAGGGAAGGCTGGGAAATGCGCCGCAGGTCATACACATCTGATTAGAGGAGATTGAACGACGTTCATTCATTTTCCCTCCATCCTTTGCACAAGTACCTATCTAAACATCAATCTCACTGAACTAAGTCGCTTCGCGGCGAGCAGAGGGTATAGGGCGCAGAAGCAAAAAAGGACCAGAGTCCTCGGTATATGGCCGGTGGACAGGTCGACAGGAAGCCAATCGATTCTCGTCATCGATGATGATCTGCCGACCTCGCGAATGCATCGGATGGAGGACGCTCACGCCGGAAAGCTCGAGAAATGCTGTCGGCCACGTACTATGCCGCCTTCTTCTCCTCTGGCGTGTCGATGACTTCAGAGGGGTTTGCAGTGGCCACTGTTGCACCAGCATTCTCCGTGGCTGCTTCTGGCACCACTGCGGCGGATGTTGGTTCTGCGGTAGCCGGTTCTGCAGGTGCAGCAGGCTCAGCAGGCTCAGCGAGGGGCTGCTCGACTTTCTTGTCCTCGACTTTCTTCTCCTCGACCACTTGTTCCTCGGCCTTCTTTTCCTCGGCCTTCTCCTCGGCCTTCTCCTCGGTCTTCTCCTCGACCTTCTTCTCCTCGACCTTCTTCTCCTCGACCTTCTTCTCCTCGACCTTCTTCTCCTCGACCTTCGACTCCTCAGCCTTCTTCTCCTCGGCTGGCGGATCAGTACTCGCAGGGGCAGCTACTGGGACGACAACCGGAGCGACAACTGGAGCGACAACTGGAGCAGGGGTATCCTTCTGCGCCTCCTCTTTCCCATACTTTGGCGTAATTGCGGTCTCGGCGAGAGGTGCGCCAGTTCCACCGTATTCCTTTGGGATATCTGCACCAAGGTAATCCTTGAGCTGTGATCCGTAGGTCATCCACGTCATGCTACATGAGATCAGAATAGTGCCCCAATGACAAGTCCATCTGCTCGTCAGCAAGATGGAAACGGCAAGCGACACTCACCTCTGGATACTGTCCTTGGAAAGCAAAGCCTTCATTGCACCCATCATCCATTGCATCACGAGTGGAACGTTGACGAAGAATTTCTGGCCCACAGTCTCGGGGTAGTACCGCTGGAACATGTCGATGATCTTGGTCGACGCGGTCTTGATCTCGGAGGGTTGGCGGAAGAAGGAGACGGAAAGG
This sequence comes from Sphaerulina musiva SO2202, assembly GCF_000320565.1. Classification (NCBI taxonomy): domain Eukaryota; kingdom Fungi; phylum Ascomycota; class Dothideomycetes; order Mycosphaerellales; family Mycosphaerellaceae; genus Sphaerulina; species Sphaerulina musiva. Next base: position 1,199,172 of record NW_016017389.1, on the reverse strand, counting down.
TAATCGTGGACGGCAATAGCTTTGTATGGATCCGGTCCCTTGCCATAGTCGGGAATGGTCTGGTCTGCGGCATTGAGGTCGAGCTCTTTCAATGTAAGCTCCATTTGCGCAACGCGCCAACGAAGGAAGCTACCCGGCTCGGTCAGCTCTTTCACCTCGAGTGTTACTAGTAGGTGGACAATGACTTACGCGTCCGTATCGCCGAACGTCTTCTTGAAGTCCTTTGCAGCCGCGCCGTAGATGTTGAAAGTTGCAACATCTTCCGCGTTTTGGGATCCTTTGACACCTTTGACGCGTGTGATGTAACCCAGTTTCCCAAACTTCTCGCCATCAAAGGCTTCGTCGCGTGCCTTTAGCGGCTGATACTCTTTCCTCCACTTCAAGGAGGCTGTGAGCTGCTCTTTGGCTTTCTCGAGGTCGTCGACATTGGCTCGGAGGAACTTTTGGAGGATGATGAGGGTCGAATGGGACGGGGACTTGCTGAGACAAATGAGTGAGCGCAGAACGAAATGTCTTTTGTGTCGAGTCTCTTTTCTTACCCTTCTGCTGGCGGCTGCAGTTCGACACCATACATCTCATTGTAGCCAGTGGAGCTGAGGATCTCCCCAAGCTCCGCGTGAAACTTTTTTAGTTTGTGCCCTTCGGGCAGGTTGTTCCAGTCGCCAGCCATCTTGTCGAGGGATTTCTGGAGTTTGACGTTGTCGTCGGCAGCACCAGCTTGCGCGACAGCCGACTGTACTCCGGAGGTGGTCATGGTCGAGGGATTGAAGTGGTGAAGACTGGAGGCTGCAACTGGAAGTTCCGTCTTTCACACGCGCGCGCCAGAAGCTCCCAGGTTGGGACTAGTGGTAAAGTGGATCTACCGTGGATATCAGTGTGGGTGGGGGAAACCACAATGCACGTGAGAGGATCAGGAAGCGGAGCCTGAGGATAGTAGGTACCTTAATCACCACGTATCGTGTACGTGCCCCGAATACGATAACGGATCTGGAATTGTCTTGCCGGGATCAGCCCAGATCTCATCGTCTCCTACACAAGAGTCCACTTATCGACCTTTCTGATACACTCCTAGCCCCCTTCCCCACATTGTTCTCATTTTCAGTCAGGGCCGATCACACTGCGACATGCTACCGTACTGTATGTGCCGGTCTAGCTGGTGAGAACGCCCCGTCGTCAATAGAAGAGGGAAGTAAATTGGTATGAATCATATGATGATATGATGCCAGATGGACGGTAGAGGTCGGTACTGTACATACATGGAATAATCATCAGTCATCCTGTACCTATGCAGTAAGGACACATACCCTGCACGTACCTTACCTCCTAGTGAGAGTGTACAGATACAGTACATGTATTTGTAGTTTTGTACCTCGTAGTATTCAGGCACACATGGTAAGGTACACCCCTAACTTACCTACCTCCCACCTCCTAGGTAGGCCCTAGCCAGCACAACAGAGCACAGGGTTCGCCGAGAAGCTTTTCGCTAGCGCGTTGTAGATCCGACGTAGCCGATCGTCTTCACTAGGAGGTAGGGGCACCGACTCCGAGGAGAAGACGACGACGGTAGAGGTACGGCGTGAAATGTCTCGTTATTATTATTCGATTATAGTTAAGGTACCTAATAAGTTAATAACTAATTGTTCTACTAGCCTCTACCAGTACAGGTAGGTGACTTCTCACTGATGATGTGCACGCTACGTAGGTGCCAGGGTTGAGTCAGCAGTGTCAAACAGTACCTGTACCTCCTAGTGTGTCTGGCCGGCGGCTGGTATGGGCGGGCGCCGTGGGTCGCCCAATGGAAAGAGAAAAAAAAAACGAAAGTGAAAAGTGAGCAGAGGCAATGAGGCATGTCGGCTGAGCGGGCGTAGCACAGGCTAGATTTGGCAGCACACCGTGATACACTCCCAAACTGGCTTCATCAGCACATGGTTGCGAGACAGGTATACGTGCCGCGATCGACCGCCACCATGGGCATGCTGCAAACATACTCTGCGACCTACTCAGCAATCGAAAGCTTCTTCTGCTGTGTTACCTGTGCTACTTGCTAGGAGGTACCCATTTCCCGTTTCCCATCACCCTCACGTTGCGTCGAGTTCTCTGGGCGCCGCGCCGCGCACTGCTCATTCACTCAGCGGGCATAGGAGGTAGAGAAAAAAAGTACATCAATGTACATTGTAGTTGTAGGGGCTTGGGGCTTGGGGCGCGCGGTCTTCTATTCCTAGTCTGGCAGCGAGAACTATCTAGTTTTAGTCACCTAAGTTGGGCTAGGAGCGGGGTACTAATTGTTGGCCAGGGCAGTAGTCCAGGCGACTGGTCACCCACACCGCTGCCGGTTAGGATGGATCTAGATGATGATTACATTGTGATGATGGTGATGGTTGTAATTATTATGATTATTATTATGATTGTTGGTGGCCCCCGAAAGAGATGCACTGCCGAGCGTCGAAAGCTAGGTACAGGTACTGGGATAAGGGGGACAGGATAAGGGGGGACAGTGAACACACACACACACACACACACACACACATACCTGTACCTGTATACACATGCACACACACACGCACACACACATACCTGTAGTTACCTGTAGTTACCTGTATAGTGTATACCCCTATTCACACATACACACACACATAGATACACACAGCCAAGAAAAAAAAACAAAAAACAAAAAACACACACATATACACAACCAAAACACAATGTCACGGTTACAAGCATTCGTACCTTTAGTGGGAGCTGAGTCGATGCCGCCGGGAATGGAAGGACTAAAGTTATATGGCGCTCCAGCCTAGCCTTGCTATGATATCAGTGATGAATATGCAACAGTGCTCAGGTCTAAACGAGCCAATGGCGTGATAAGGGTCGCCTTGCCCTATATTCGGAGCCACAAGATGACTTTTCGCTTAAGTTGTTCCAGGTAGCGCAAAACTAGCTAAGGTCGCCCACATCGTAGTTTTCCCTATACCTCCTAGCAGTCTCTCTGTTTCCTGCTTCCCACCCGGATTACGTTTTTTAAACAACAACAACAACAACAACAATACAGGTCTACAACAACAATAACAACAACAACACCCGCGCACATCTCTCCCCCTCTTCCCCCTCCCATACACATTCTGTACTCATGCCATGGCGCCGTACTACAACCGTCAGCCGTAAACTTTGCCACGAATTGCCGGAAAGAGAAGTCAATGTTTCTCTTATTCGACGCTCACCCTGCAAACATGAAGAACGGCAGAAACCAGACCGACGTCCTGTCCATTGAGAGGACGCTTGGTCTGAAGAGCGAACGTGGCATTTCACGACAGGGCAACAAGGATTCGCCACCCATCGAGGCCATTCTCAAAGGCATCAAGCTCATCATGGTCGCCTACGTCAACCAGGACCTGACCATTATCCGTGATTCCGACGCTCTCAAAGCAGAGGCGACAACCCTATTCGACCAGTACGGTCCGCAAATATGGCCAGGACCCGACGAGCCTCGCCCGCACTGGTTAGAGGAACCCAGCGAAATGCGACATGAGGGCAAGTACCCCAAGGCTTGTCATTATACCATTCCTGAGGACTACGAATAGTAAGTGTCGATGTGCGGCTTGGTATATGGTCCATACTGCCCTAGAAACACCCTTTGCTGGCTACACCTAGTAGAATGTACATCTCGCATGTTCTTGCTATGTACTGGACAGCTGAGAGCAAACACCGCAAAGTGTGATTTCGTTCCATTTCTCCTGCGCGCTCGAGTAGCATAATCAAGCGATATTGACCACAATATGCAACGAAAATGAACATGTCTAATTCATAATCTAGTCTCAAAGAACGATTTATTCAGCTCGTAATTGAAAAGGCATGCAATTACCACGAGAATCAACTGCAAAAGCATCGCCGACATACTGCCAAAGTCCTCCAGAGCCACTCGAACGGGGACAACGAAGGCGAAGACTCACGCGGCGAAGAGGCCGATCGTGACGATTCGGACTCACCAGGACAGCCAGCGAGCAAGATCGATGAGTTCCAGTCGCAATTTGCAGCATATACGCAACCGTAAGTCCAACTTTCGCCCCTGTCTCTGCTCGACAGCGAGCCGTTCAAGGTGAGACGGCTGCTAACCTGCGAGGGACGGCTTAGAGTGCCAGATGAGGACGGCAAGCCACATGGTCTACCGCTGACAGGTGGCGATAATTCCCAACCATCAAGTGCTCGTAAACGACCGAGAAACAACGTCAACGTGGAGGAGAATAGTACGTTCAAGCGGGCACGCAGTGAAAGCATTGCCGGCTCTTCTCAGGGAGAGTCATTAGTGGTGAAGCTCCATAGTGGTGAGCAGGCAGTAGGTCGTCTCGCTGATATTGAAAAGGTGCCAAGTACTTACTCGTTCCAACCGATCAATGGCGAGCTCACACAAGAACCACCCGAGCTACCCCGTGCGCATGGCTTCAATCCAGTCAATGCTGCACCGCCCCCAATAGCCGCTGCCGCCAGCGCACCGAATGGCATGGCGCATTCTATGGATTCGCTGCCTTTCAGCAAGCCATCGCCGGCTGCTAGTAGCCAACAACCCTCGAGCAGTGCACCCAACAGCAATCGAATGCTGCCCAGCGTGCCCGTTCCGCCTCACCAGAGGCCGCTGCCTTCTCTTACAGGATTTCCCGGGTCCCACGAATCTGCTGCCGATGGCCCACGAAATGAAAATCAACGAGACGACAGGCGGCAGTCAGACCCGCGAAACTACGAATCCCCCTATGGACAGCATCATCCCGCGTTCCAAGGACAAAAGCCCGAACAGTTCCGATCGGGGTTCCAGCCTGTAAATGCATCTTCACCAGGAGGGACACGACCTCCTGTCTTGCAGCTCCCATCTCATGCGCATACTCTCCCTGCCCATACTTTGCAAAACCCGTTCCGCACCTTCCCTTCTGGCCCAGCGAATTCTCCTCCAGCCTTCGGCGCGCCTCGTCTGGAGGGGCAGCCGCTTCCGACAACGTTCAACACAGTGCGACCCTCGCATGTGCCATTACCTGAACCTGTCCTCTCCGCGTTGGGACTGCAGGGACCACGACCACAATCTCGCTCGAAACAAGCGCCACGGCGACCGAGTCCGTCTGGCCATCGTCGACCCAGCATGGCGCCTTCTCTCCCTCCCATGGAGCTTGCAGCCGACAGGAGAGAAGCCATGCCACATTCACACGTAGCTACGCCGGATCCTCTCGACCATGATGCAGTATATTTCGAAGATGTACTTGGCGACCTTGCCACGTGTCCCGTCATTTTCAAGCTGAAAGAGGAGTTGGGGCCGAAGATGCCTCGCCACAGACTCGACAAACTGAAGAAGCTGCTGGTGGACTACCCCGACGCGCGATTCGAACTAGAAGCGCTCGAACGACGCGCACGCATGCCCAGTGAGCAGAATGAAGCCGAGCGATTACCGCCTCCTGGCTGGATCCAGAATCCCGTCGGCGTCTGGGTTCCCGGTGCTCATGCGCAACAGCAACAGCCACAGCCACAGCCGCCGCACATGTATTCACAGCCTCACAGTTTTGGCCGCGATGCTGCGCTCACACCTCGTCCCACACCTGGGCCACCAGCTCATCAGAAGTCCGACGCGCCCTCGACCCCGCAAGTCAAAGATGAGCATCACGACCTACCCTCCGGCCGCTCGCTCGACAACATTCTGGTCGAGATCAATTGGAATCGCAACCTTGACTACTCGGATCACGTTGAGATGCAGGAATTTGATACTGTCCAGAAGCTGTTTGACATGGTCGAGGAAGCTCGTCCCGATGAGCTGCTCCGGGACCGTGATGTGATCAAGGAGATTCGGATCAAATCCAAGACTGAACTTCACGGTCCCGGTGGGCAAGTGTTACCTCGCATTGTGCATGACGAGACGCGAGGCCGAGCGAGCGTGAAGCAGTTGATCCGCAAGCTGAGAAGCCAACCTCCCGATATGGAGATTGAGCTCGTTTTTGACGTGATGTGGAAGCCAGGGGAAGCGAAGTAGCTCCGAACTATCTAATAGCCGCTTTGTGGAGGAGGAGGAGGAGGAGGCAGAAATGCCAAGATACCACAAGCTCAGCACGCGGAGTGGAGAGTGTACCGACGACGACGACGACGACTGACTGACTATGCCCTGTGCAATCAATTGTTCAGCACAGGAAAACAAAACAAGGCCGCAACGGCAGCCCCATCATGTGGCATCACAAATTCATTTTGGCGACTTCTGTAACAACTAACAACAAAATCAGGCAGCGAAGGCGTTTTCCTTAGAAAGAGAGAGGGGAGGGAGGGAGGAAGAGGTTGGGCAAAAAAGTCTGTCGCCAGAATTTCTCTTACGATACCTAGGTACAGATCGTCAGTATAAGGGTACAAGGCTGAACAGATGTCACAGTTATGATAGACCACAGAACAGTATTAATGTCCATGACTCGTTGGCTGATGGGGGGAAGAAGCCAAGAGCGCCACAATCGTCAACATGTATCTGTACAGCTTGGACACGATTTACTATCTTACACTGTGTGACTGTGATGACCTCGTGTCGAGATAGAGAGAGAGAGAGAGAGAGAGAGAGAGAGAGAACCAGGAAGGAAAGGGGGAAGCAATACAAGGGGCGAAGTGAACCGTCCAGGAATAGAGATTACCTACCTAGGACTCTAGGAGATAGTTTTTAGCGCGTTATTTTCGCGACGCGAATCGGCTCTTAATGTCTTTAATAATGATGACGCCGCGACGCGGGACGGAAGCTCCAGCTCCAGCAGTGTGGTCGTCGAGGACCCCCTCCCACTCGTCGGCCACTCCCACTCCCACTCCCCCAGCCTCATCACCCTCATCATCCCTCATCATCACCCTCACTTTCCCCAGCCTCCCTCTCTACCTTTTTACCCATTGACTTTTCCCAACTCCTTTTTTTTATTTCCCCCTACCTTACCTTTACCTTACCTCTACCCTACCTTACCTCACCCTACCCTACCCTACCCTACCCTACCCTACCCTACCCTACCTTACTGTGTCGTACCTTTTCCAGCTCGACATCGACATACCTACACACGGACTGTACCTCATTCGTCTCACCTCACCTCAGCTACCCGATCTCTTCATTCATCCATCCCAACCATCACCACACACACACGCCCACACACACCCGACCACAACAATGAGCACGAGAACCAAGCGAAGTGCCGGCCAGGCCGACCTCGTCGAGCTCCCCGAGGACAGCGACGCCAGCGAGGAAGAGGAGTAAGTGTCTTTTTTTTCTTTTCTGTTTTGGGATTCGACTTTCCTGTTGTCGCATACCATGTGCGATTGATTTTCGAGTCCCAATGCAGTCGCCCAGATGGTGGTGGTAGTGGAGAGACTGCGCAACATTGGAAGTCTGGCTTTTGCAATGCTGCGGTCGCGTCGCGTGAGACGGGGTTGTGTCGCATGACGGATTCGATGAGCTTGTATGAGTGAGAGGGAATCAATGCTGATCATCATTGATATTAGGTACGAGAGTGAGGGTTCTTTTCAGGGAGATGAGGATGAGGAGGAGGAGGAAGAAGAAGAGGAAGAAGAGGAGGAGCCGGAGGAGGAGACTGCAGCTCCAGGTATCGACCCACTCACTCACTCACTCACTCACTCACCCCATCTTCACCCGGTCATCTACCGATGTCCTTGCGCGAGTGCTGTTACTGATGGTAGATTGTGGTAGAACCCAAAGCCAAGCGTCAGAAGACCAAGGCAACTGCCCCCGAGAAGGACGAAGAGGGAAAAGAAGCAGAAGAAGAGGTTGCTGAGGCCGGCGAAGATGCTGTCGATGACAATGATGAAGAGGCAGAGGCAGAGGCAGATGCCGATGAGGACGAACCCGCCGAGGCTACAGCCAAGACAGGTGGCCCAGCAGAAGCTGCGAAGAAGAACAAGAAGGACGTTGTACCCAAGGAGGATGATCTGGCCGAAGTCGAAGACGCCGAAAACGACGACAAGGAGAACTGAATGAAGTCGTTTGTGTCGTGTGACTCGAAAAACAGAGGTCCGACGAGGTTTTTTTCCTGCTTGCAAAAGACAGGAATAGATGATTCCAATGATATGTACAACAACAACAACAACAATAACAACGGTCCATCTGGTGGTGGGCAATAATCCGCAATGAGACATGCTTTTCAATTTTGTGCGGAATCATACATGGCAATCATGCTAAAACTTCTTATGGTGTTTCTTTCCTTCTTTGGTCAAATCATCAAGTGGGCTTGCTGACTTCCTTTTACATTTTGTTTGATCTGCCCAAGGAAGATATAGGTAACAGTAACCAACCAGAGAGAGAGAGAGAGGACAGAAAGGATATCTCAGGTATCCCGGCAGATTGTCTCCAAAGGAACGTTCAAGTCTCTAGCACGCAAGCAAGCAAGCAGGTCATCACTTCGAGTCTTTAGAGCGACCTTCCTTTCACACTACATGTACTGTACTGTACCTACTTTATCTTACCTACCTCACCAATCCGAATCCGCAGGGAGGAAATCGTTGATAAGGTATACAGATCGAACCTGACGAATGCCCCCGAATTACGAAAGCAAGCCAGTCAGTCAGTCTCAGTCTCAATCTCAATCCAATCACCAAGCAAATTCTGATACTAACAAGACTTCCTTCTGAGCTTAGAGAGTCTATTACTCCTCCCAGTTATCATTGTGATCACGGGTTGGATTCTGGAATATTACAGCTTGACTACATGTACCTGCCTGCCTACCTATGTTAACGATTGGGTCCGTCCCGTCGGTGTGAGGGAAGATATAGCAAAACCAACTCCGAGCGATGAGACGACTTTCCAAGCGACTGTGTGCGTGCAAAAGGATAGGATAGATAGGTACCTACACTAGAGTCCAATGAGCTCTGGAAGGAAGGCTTGTTTCGCTCGAGTTTCAAAAGGAGAAAAAAAAGAACATCATGTCGTGTATATGGCAAAAGAATATTACACGCTGTTGCGTGTTCAGCTGGATCATGTGTGCCCACTGCCTGAATCGAACAGACGACCTCGTCATTACTAGTGACGCGCTCTACCGCTGAGCTAAGCGGGCCAGCGATGCTAAGCCTGATTTGATGTTGTATATATCCCTCAAATGCTAGGTGCGCGCTTAGAACCTGGATCCATGCCCACTGTCTACACCACGTAAGAGCTGGTGAACACTACCTCTGAGGTCTCGAGAGCGATGAAACTAGATCTGTGAGGTAGTTGATAACATAGTATTCAACCCCTGACAATCTCGAGAGCTCTTTGAACATCATTCAAAATAAAATACGTGACTGAGTGTTGCAATGGTAGCATTGGAAAAACGTCGGCGAATGTGCAGCTGAATATCCGACCCCTGGACCATCTGGCAACGTCTCGTCTCGAGCTCAAATCGCGAACATAGAATTAAGGTAGGATTGAGGATACCTCACTCTCAGTTACTTACACCTTTCCCAAATCCACCGACCAACCCACACTCTCCAGTCACTCTTTTCTCGAACCCGATCCAGCCAGTCTATCAATCCAAAATGACGCGCGCTCAACAACAAATCTCTCTAGGCCTCTTGGTCGCTTCCGTACGAACATCACCACCACCATCAACTACCCTCTCCCTAACTCTCCTCTTCCTAAACTCCACTAACTGAGCTAAACCCATCTTCAGCTCTACACAATGCTCTTCATGGGTCTTCTCCCCCTTCCCGAAAAGCTCCAATTCGAAGTAATACCATACGTAAGTCCTGTCCTGTCCTGTCCTATCCTATCAAATCAAACCAAACCAACCTCCCACCTACCTACCCAAATCAATCTGCTGCCTCTCACTCTCCTTATTCCAACTCATCGCTAATGGTTTGTTTCTCTCTCTTATCAAAACAGCTTCCCTTCTGGGCTCTCATCTCCTTCGGCGCCTATCTCCTGGGCAAACTCGGCTACGGAGTTCTCACCTTCAACGACGTTCCGCAAGCCCACGAGGAGTTGATGGCGCAGATTCAGGAGGCGAGGAAAGATTTGAAGAGCAAGGGTGTGGATGTGGATTGAGATGTGGATTCTGTGGAAGAGAGAGAGAGAGCAATACAGGTCTTTTTACTTTTTTCAATTGGGGAGGGAGAGTTTGATGAAAGTCGAGAGGAAAGAAGTGGGTACGTGTGGTGGTGGTATATGAGATCGCTGGTGGGGAAATGGCAAGAGAAAAACGATGAAAAGGGAAAAGCGAGGCGTACTGGAAAGGATAAGGACGGGACGGGACAGGACAGGAACAGAGAGCTCATTATCTTTGCACAATAAACGAGGTCAACTGTAGTATACCCATCTACGTGCTCCTTGTAGCACAGTTTGCTCTGATGCGTCGTACCTCGAGCAGGTGCGGTAGGCAGAAGAGGCGCGTCTTGCGATCTCAGGATCCAGGTTCACATGACATCTACCTTAGGCTATGAGATCTGGCCTCGACCACCTCAGATTACCAGGCTTCTCCACCATCCCCATTAGACAGTCGTCGCCCTTCTTCAACAGAAATCAAACGATCTTCGAGAATCCTCATCCGCTCCTCCAAATGCTCCACACGCTCCTGCAAGGGGCCAGACCCCGACACCTGATCACTCCCTGCTGGAGACCCCACGCGAGACCTAGGGCTCAGCCGAGGACTGCTGCCCAATGGACTTGTTCCGTTCTGCTTTCCCAAACGCCATATGCCTTCATTCGGTGGACTGCCGTCAGCAATGGGACTCAAGCCACCAAAACGAGTCCACTGAATGCTGGGGATTGTGGGTGTCAAATAACCATGCACTTCTGGCGCGGCTGTGGCAGGGTGGATGGTGTCAAACTTGTTCTTGGTCAAACCGTATGAGTCTCTGGTGGCCAGTAGTAAACTGTTTGGTCGCTCTCGATGCTGTCGGTCAAGCAGCTCTCGTCTCATTTGACCACGAGCAATTTCTACCGAGTCGCGGTGCGATAGAAATTGTAATTCCTCAAATGGTAGGTTGGAAAGCTGACGTGGAATGCTAGGCGATGCTGGAAGGCTATTGCTTCGAGGAGGCGCGAGAAAGTAGCCAATAGGAGTTGCGGCGCGTGTGTGGTCAGTGGAGTACGGCTTCGAGGAATCTGCAAGCACGCCTTTGACGCGAATCTCAACGGGTGCCTCGGATTCATCCTCTTCTGAAGAACAGTGTGTGCTTGGTGTCTGGGGCTGCGATGGTATTGCTGAGTGTTGTGCAGTGTTTGGAGGTACTGGCGGCATGTCGTGGCTGTTGCTGTGATCGGAAAGCCTGGGATGCTTTTTACCAGTGTCTAGAAGTGGGAGCTATCCATGTCCATCTTCTGGAATCTCACTACTCAGCTCCTTCTCACACGTCCATGCAGTCAATTTCGACTGAATCCTCTCCATGATTGACGTCGGCGCAATGCATTGGTCGGTATATTGATCTTTGGGCATGACCAGTGCGTTCCTAGCACCACGCTGCTCAAGCATTGTACTACTGCTGTCGCCCGAGCTAGATTCGGGAAGCTCTTCCCATATCATCTGGTATAGCCCTAGATCTGACTGGAACGTTTGTGCTGTTTTGACAGGACGTTTGGAAGGAGGGGAAGGCATATATCGTGCTTTGGGGTGCTCGTATACAGTGTTGACCCGAAGAGAGTCTGCTGTTCGGACACTGATGGCAGTCATGGCTGGTCGAGCTGGACTTGATTTGGTCGAAAGGAATGACTGCCGCCTGGTCCGGCCTTTCATCCTGCAGAAGTCGGTCAAGGATGAGTGACGCGGATGGTCTTCAGCCTTGGTCATACGGCGACCTCGACGATCTACAGGCGCTGGAGCTGATTGCGTCTCGGATGGCCTGCGGTCAATCTCGAGTCCATGCAGCTCAGCAGATGAGGAGCATGGTGGATCCTCATACGCAGGGAACTGCTCGTTGGTACAAGCCTGGTTCTCGTCGGCAAAAGCTCCCTCGGCCTGTTCTTCATAGACTCGTAGGCTCTCCTCCGTAATGGACGGTAGGGTAAAGAGTCCTTCTTGCGGACTCAGATGGGTTTGGTCGTATGATGCCCGCGATGGCGAGGACGCAGAGGCAAGGTTTCTATTGGACTCAGCATCGTATCGCTCCGATTCGAAATTCTCTGATCGTTGTCTCTGCCTGGCCTCGTCACTCTCAGATTCCTCGCTAGCGCGCCCTTCCAGAGAGTCAGTCCCGAACGTGGCCAGTCTTGTCCGTGGCGGCAAACCACTTTCGATGGTATCCTCAACATCGGACACCAGTTTCAGGTCGTCATCTACGCCGGGAGTTTCCATTGAGACCAAGCTGCGTCCATCGAGTTCATCATCTGCGTCGTCTTCGCTGTCATTCTGCGCATGCTCTTTGATGTGGCTCCTGGTGGAGTCGTAGAAGTCTTCGATGGCGCGTCGCTGGTGTGCATAATCATCACCTGCACGATCCTCGCTATCGTGCTCGGTTCTCGTAGACGAGGCTGCATGAAGCTCTAGCCTGTTGCCACTCTATGTACGAGGCATCACTTGGGCATCGGCCCTTTGCCTGTGCCTGTTGCTAAAGCTGTTTGAATGTGAGTCCGATAGCGATTCGAGCAGTCTAGCATGTACTATTACGCTAGGCACTTCAGAATCGGAGGTTGCGGCTGAGTAGTTGGAACTCGAATCTGTGTCCGCAAAAGGGCCAGACCGAAAGGTGTTATAAGGCGTTATAGTGGGATGGAAGTTCACTTCCAAGGTGTCTTCACCAGATGGCATGATCTGCTCCTCGGCGTCCATGATGCACTTCGTCCCGTGAGCAGCGTTCCGTCGTTATTGAGCCGGCGGCCCTTGTTGTGATGAGCACAATGTTGGGATATCGACGCGAGGCATGCAGCACACGCAAGAAATAGTAGCAAGGCACCTTCAGCAGCAGGCATCGCGGCGCAGAGCCGGGACCATCGAAACAGAAAGGCTACACGTGATGTATATTAACGAGCGCAGGAAGAATAAGGGTCAGCCCATCCGCCGGAGAGCTGTGTTAATGGTGGAGGGTGAAGTGAAGCTGAGGTAGAGTCTTGAAAAGGCTGGAGATGGAGTAGAGCATATCGCATTCCAAGTTAAGGAGGCCATCACATACGAGCCTCCGACGAAGGAGCTGTAGACGATACGGCGCAGGCAGTGACACTTTCCCGCGACAGTGAGTTGTTGGACATTGCATACAGCAGGAGAGCCTGGCTGTCGCTTGGAAGATGGAGAGGATAGGCCGGAGGTGGTTTACCTTTCAGGCTTGGCTCGCGACTTCTTTCCTCCGCTCCTTCCTACCTGCGGAGACCACGAGCACCTCCGACCCTTCTTCCACCACCCTCAACAACACCCATCTGCCCATCTATCGACGACCATGCGACACATCCGAGCCGCCGAGCACGCTTGGAATGCGACCGCTGGAGCCTCGAAGCAACAATATGTCTGTCGGTCGTGTATAGCACAAGCGGCCCGCCAGCTGCATACCACAAGCCGACGGGACGCTCCAGACGACTTTTTCAAACGCATCTCCAAAACCATCTTCGGCGACAAGAAGGCCGAAGAGAAGCAGAAAAGGCTGAGAGAGGAGGCACAAGCACGGGGAGATAGCCTTCAGAAAGGCAATAGCACCGAGGGCCCATCCAGGGTGAAGTTCAATGGGGTGCCATATGAGCGCGCAGCACGCATCGATCCCGCCACCAACAAGGAATATGTCCCATCGGCAACCTGGGGCGGTCTGGAACGCGTTGGTGGCGAACAATGGGTTAGGAAGCGTCTAGACATGGGCGAGCAGTATGCTGGGTAAGGAAGCCCTTTGAAAGGAGGCTGCGAACTTATCATTGACGGCGGCATAGGTTTGTGCCTAGCAAGAAGACGGACCTCACGAACGTAGAATGGCAGCGACTGCTACATAGTGTCGTTGTGGAGATCGCTGCTTTGCAACAGGCCGGCCGAAGCCCGATGGAAGTCTGCAATGCTCATCCGCAAGGCAGCTTGATTGAGCACACTACCAAGGCACAATTGTCACAGTTGAATGATGGCGCCCTACAAGTCCGCTTTGCCAGCGCACAGGACCAAGAGGCTGTATTGGCTGGAATCGAGTCTGGCAATCCACTGCGCATTCCCGAAACGCCCAAGCAAAAGATTGACCTTGAGCAAGCAAGGGCGAAGCCGGAAGACCTCGCCACAGAGCTAACACAAATCAGAAGCTCGGAGTCGGATGTGGACTGGGTGGACATCAGCCTACAAGATGTAGAGCTTAAGCTTGCAGTAAGAGAGCTGCTGTTATCTCACAGGTACCACGTACATACTGACAAACTCCCAGATCTCCAAGCGTGTAATGCAATTGTCTGGCAAGCGCATTCCCGATATACAATTGAACAATGCCAAAACCCTCGGTGATATCTATAATGCATTCAAGACAAAAGAGAGGGCAAAGAAGCTGGCTCATGCTCCAGAGCTCCAGGAGCTCGCCAAGACACTTCCCAATGTCACGGTGTACAAGTCCCGTCGGACTCCGGTGCACAAGGAGAAACGGATTGGACGATGGAAGGTAATCGAGGAAGAACTGGCGGTGCGCGATCTGCCCATATTTGGAAGCAGATGGCAAAATGCCAAGGAAGGATTGCGACTGCAGGAAAGGTAAGAGGTGTGCTGCTGCGCAAAAATACACACCTTCTATGCATACACTACTGTACAAAATTGTATCACAAGCCAGGCAGCATGACCAATGGACTAGCTCTGTGCTTTCTACAGCCTCGTTCCAGCCCCCAATCGTGAATGGTTATACACGTACCTGGTATCAATAAGGCATGGTACAGGAAGAACTTTCGAGATCATGTTTTCAAAATCCCCGGGCAATGCATTTGATTTTTTTGTACGTTGATGGGAAATGTATAGAGTTGACGCATTCGTTTGCTGCACGGTTGTTGAGATTTGTGGAGGGTCGAGAATACCTACTTAATGATCGTGACAGTGACAACTACGGCGGGGGCATAGTGTCAAGTTTCCGTGGCTACTTCATGCAGCTGACCTGTTAATAAGGCATCATATATTGTTCAGATATACACCTTCCATCACGTGAGCCTCGTCGTAGGAACACACAACGTTCAGGGCGCTTGGTCTAGGGGTATGATTTTCGCTTCGCATCTCCGTTCGTTCGGTCATCGCAAACTGTGAAAGGTCGTGGGTTCAATTCCCACAGCGTCCATCTCTTTTGTGCTTTTTGGCATGGCGACGGGAGTGTTTTGGACACACGTTGACAACTTTTTGTATCCAACCCATTTTACTGTGCAAAGTCGCACGTGCGGTGGCCAATGACTTCAGCCATCCAGACCAAGGTGGATTTTATGTGCAGACTTCACATTCGTCCTGTGTCCTTCAGGAACGGCACAAACTCATAACAAAACTGATATCGACATAACCTGGGAGGAAACCCGGGCACGCGTTGTAGCCATCAGATTTGCTGTTGACGGAGAAGGTGACGTTGGAAGAAAGAGTCCTCTGTTCGCGCAAATCTGAATATTTCCATCAAGCCAGTCTTAGGGACGAGTCAACACGGATCTGCTCGACGTAAACAGCAGAAGGAAAACAAGATGGACTCGATTGATACTCCGGCGCTCCTGCTACTCGACCTCCTACCAGCAGCGCTCGCTGGAATCGATCTTCTCTCCTTCACCGTGACACCTCGCTTTCGAGGCGTAAAGAATTTGCCGCCCGGATTTCATTTCGCCTTTGTCGGTACAAGCACCGCCTTCTCAGAACGTCACGGCCTCTGGTTCCGCGTGCCTGGTAGGGCTTCGTCCGATGGACAGCACCTGTTCATCACGAAGTGGGAAGCATCTACAGAGACGCTGAAGACCGAGACAGATGAAACCGAGAGACTCAGATGGAGGGCGAATTTGGGCTCCATCTGGAAGGAAGGGCTTACGCCTTATCGACAAACCAGCACAGATACGCATGTGGAAGCCGGAAGGGAGGAGATCAATGACTGGCCGGCATTGACTTCGGCCATTACCGCGTCCGTAAGTCATGTCCACCAGTCTGCAGGCACCTCAGACATGCTACAATATCCTCGTGTTTGCTTATTAGACCTATGTGTGCTACAGCGGCGTGAAAGTTGAAGACAACGGCTTTCCTTTCGCCTGACACTAGACGAATATTTCGTATACTGACCTACCGTGGATCCACAGGTACTAACGAGGACTACGAAAGGCGATGCAAACCACTGGTACCTGACATCAGCAAGCTCCGCGCGGCGAGATATTGAAGACATTCCTGGCCTGGACGAAGATGACAAGAATGCAATGCAAGCAGATCGAGAACTAAATTTTCTGCCTATTGATCTCAAAAAGACCTGGCGAGAAGGTGAGTCGAAGTCTGATTCGTCGCCGCCTGGTCTATATCGTTACTTACCTCAGGTCACATATATAGGTGCCACAGGGCGCGAGCGCACCGAGGCTGCACAAGATTTTTCCTGGGCACTCCTGCATCTGGTAGAGACTCAGTGTACAGATCGGGATATCAATGAGATCCTTGGCGAGCTACAGTTCTGCTTTCTGATGATCCTGTCCATCAACAACTTCAGCTGCTTGGAGCAATGGAAGCGACTTCTCATGCTGATATTCACATCAAAGTCTGTAGTAGACGAGAAGTCGGACTTCTTCATCAAAGCCATTGCTGCACTGCGACTGCAGCTTCAGCACTGCAAGGATGCAGAAGGCGGCCTGATCGACCTCGCAGATGAGGGCGGTTCTCTGCTGAAGACGCTGCTCGTACGGTTCAGGAATGGTTTGGAAGGCATGACAGGCATTGGCGTATCAGATGTTGCCGATGAGCTCGATGACCTGGAAGACTATCTGCGACAAGAGCATGGCTGGACACTGGGCGGTGACCACCTTCGCTCTGGAGTACTCGAATTGGAGGATGGCGAGCAGCTGCACGTGGAAAGCACCATGTACGATGAAGATGATGAGACGGGCGAATACGCTCCGCAGATAGTCGATCTGACACCGGAACAAGCCCGACTGCTCAACATCACGCCAGAAGACACGCGTAAGCTCGGATTGGAGTTGAGCAAATCGTCACTCCACGATCCAGCCCAAGAAGTGGTCGAAAGTGACGAAGACTCTGATGATGATGATGATGATGATGATGATGATGATGACGACGATGATGATGGGGCGGAAACCGAAGCGCATTCGGTGGTGCTGGGAGCAAGCGACGACGAAGAAGAAGAAGAGGAGATGCAAGACCTTGAGAATATGGATTCAAGATACTGAGTGAGTCCATAAGGTAGAGCGTCAAGAGTGCAGAGAGGGCTTACATCACACACACCTCGCACTTCTCTCCTCACAAAGAATACCGGACCCTACGCGAGTGCCTCACACTCACTCACCTGTACCTAACCTACTCATCAGGCCTCCCATATAGACCACAAGTCTAGACCACACTGCATCCATGCCACTCGACCTCGCTTTTTCTATTCTTGATGCAACTCGCAAGAGAAAAGTGACGTATGATCTGCTTGCTAGCTTGCTAGGTAAATGCAGTGAGCATTCAAGCAATTGCCAATTCGCATAATGCCCGCATCGTGTTTCTCAGGTACTGTACAGCTAACCGGCTCGCAAAACACTAGTCGATCCGCCAAGAAAGGGCCCTGGGGGGTATGAAACACAACCTGCAGCTGTTTCTTTTTTTTTTCTTGCTCGCTCGCTCGCGCTGTCCGGCTGCAGACATGGTATCATGAATCCGAAAGGAAAAAAATAAATAAATAAAAGCTTGGTTAAAATGTCCAGGTACCTTGACCTAGATAGATCGATGATGATGATGCAACTTGCTTGCAACCATCTTCTCCCGCACACCGAAAGGGGGGTGTGTGTGTGGGGGGTCGGTCGGGACTTCGGGTGTGGGCTCGGATGCAGTAGAGAGGACTTCGCACCGTCTCGTATCCATCTAGGTCATGTCGTTCATGACGCTATAGGTTGTAGGTACATGTAGGTATTCTGGTATTGCGTATGCGAAGAGTCTTTGATCATTATACGCAATTTTACATACCTACGGTACTATTGAATCGCGAGCAGCATTCTATTTTCTTTTCCTTTTCATCGCTCCTGCTCATCCGAGTTTTTAGAAGTCAAGGACATTTTATCCACGTTCCGATGTGACTTCATACCAGGTACCTACCTACCCACTAAGGTGAATACCTAAGTCTACCTTATCTAGATACCTGTATACCTATTCATCAAGTAGGGCGGCCTCACCCGGATTCGGCAACTAGGGTATATAAAAGAGAAACCAAAAAAGAAAGGCCTGGGGGTCCTCTTTAGGAATTTACAGTATTTTAGGGCACACACTGCCACACAGCTTCTTCCCCCTTCCCCCTCCCCCCCATGTTTCTAGGTGCCGACCCTGGTTGAACGGTATGCGATCTCTCGGAAGAATACTTGCAGGTCAGGTCAGGTCAGGTCAGGTAGGTACGCTTATAACAGACGCCGAGAGCCCGAATGGCGAATATAAGGTAGTCGGCAATTTTTGGGGGAGGGGGGGACGCATCTATGCGTTTGAGGGCTTGCTTTGCTTGCTTGCTTGTACCGTTGCACGTACAATCAAACTCACCTGACTGACGGACTGACAAGCTGCTCGGAAACGGGTTTTCTTCAGCACTTACTTGTTAGAGCACAAGAAATAGCTCATTGCTTGATACAATTACCTACTTTGCTTCGAGGCAGAGAGCGCTTTCAACACGATTGTTCATCGGCGCTATAGAGAGGGTTCAGTCTTCTTCTGTGCCTGATAGGTACCTACCTGATAGTACATGAACAAGTATGTATGTAGTACACCTTGATCAAGAAGATCTTATCAATCAGTGTCGTCAATGTCATTCCTATCAGGAAAGGGCATGATCCTAGCATCCCGTGTGCGGTGTGGCTTGTATATTTGTTTTTCTTTTTGGTCGCTCCCTCTCTTCAGGAACGGGGCTGACGGAGTGTCAGCAATGTGGCAGTAGTACATACAGTACACACGTCCTGTACATCCCTATCCACCTGTACCTGTATTGGTAAAACTGATTCGCTAAGGAGGTACGCATCGTCATCATCATTTTATTGATAGGTAAGCACGACATATTCTTTTTTTTTCCGTTTTTTTTCTCCGTTTCTTTCTGGTTCTGCTGATTAATGTAGAGCTAAGCTTCGGCATAATCTTACCGTAGTTCGCAGCATAGCAGGAGATATTTGATCAGGGACCCACAGAGCGGGAGAGAGAGGGAGAGAGGGTTCTTCCTCCTAGTGAAGTGGTATGGATTGTGGAGTAGTCATGTTTTGTCAGCAGAGGGCTTTTTCAAAACAGTACTCGAAGTGTAGCGTCTGCCGCACGACTAGAAACAGATCTCTGCTAGCCCTAGTTACTAAGAAGGTACAGACTGGAGAGACATGGTGGGCACAGCGTACATGGAGGAGCGGGTAGTTCAGTAGTAGGGTCAATTGATCAGCCGCTTGCGACTCCGACGTCCTGCCCTACTGCTGCTGCTGTCGCTCTTCGTGGTCGGCATTGCAGGGCATTGTGGTGGTGGCATCCAGGGCTCGTGGCTCGAAGTCCGCATGTGGCATGTCCATTATCGCGTTCAGGAAAGAGAGAGGAAGAGAGGGAGAGAGGGCACGAGAGGGCGAGAGAGAGAAAAACTATTCTCGGCGAGCGATGGTCCCGCAACCTATCCTGGCCCATCTGTGAGCGCTCTCTCTGGTTGTAGGGCACGGCGACACGCATCCTCATCAAGGCTGTCCTACGAGCGCTCTATCTGGTTGTAGGGCACGCATCCTCAGGCTCTCTTAGGAGCGCTCTATCTGGTTGTAGGGCACGCACCCTCAGATTCTCCTCAGGCATGAAAGTGTGACCTAGGGCAGCAGGCCAGCAGCAGCCAGCAGCACAATCAGGGCAAGTGGGTCTCGGAGTTTTGCGGTGAACATGTCTGGCAAGTGGACAATGTCGCACGGATCCGAGCTTCGCGTCGCTGCGGGAGCATTAGACCAGACAGGCAGGCAGGCAGGCAGGCAGGCACCCTCACACTCTCTTATTCGGATCTTCCGTAGCAACAGGCAGCTTTTTGAAATACTACCTACCAAGTAGTAGCAAGTACCAACCCACCTTACTGTTCAGGAAAGCGGTGTCTCCGGAAACGGACCGTCAGCTGGAGATGTCATCTTGGCAGCCTCATGTTTCTGCCCTGTTGTGCTGCTTTCCCCGGACCAGGATGGGGCGGACAGCGATGGCTCTCCCAGAGACCCAGACATCCTGACGGGCAATCTTCATCAAACGCGAGGCAACGAGGATGATGTCTGCAGACAGCACAATAGTAGGTGAAGTAGTTGGTAGTAGTGGTAGTATTGGTAGTAGTGGTAGTGGGCGTGGGGGCGGTGGTTGTCTGCCCAACGGAGCGGAGGAGTGGTACGGCCGTATGCACTTTTTGTTAATGAGAGAGATTTTAGGCTTTTGTGACTGGCAGAAGTTGCATATTCGGACATGGTGTTTTGGCAACGGATTGTGGTCGCTCCCGCCACGCGCCGTGGAAATCTAGTGGTACAGCCCGGTGACAGGTGTTGCGAGGTATCATGTATGCACTACCACTATGCAGCCCATGGTGCGAGACAGCCACACCGGCCGCCGCTGTCGCGGTGAAGCCGAACTCGATCGTGTTCATGTGCGTGCACACGACATGCACACATACACACGCACACACGCACACACGTACGTACCCGAACCGTAGTTCTGAGGGGTTGGACTAGGCACAGCACAATGAGGCTCAGGTATCTACTCGGCTGCGCACAAACGACGAATGACGAAAGGGGACTAAGATGTCTGTTTGAGGCGATATGGCTGCTGCCTGAGGGCTGGGGCCTGGCAACACGTATACCAGCAGGCCGCTGGGAGTAGTAGAAAGCAAATAACAATAATCAAAATGCTGCGGCCTGACGAGGCTTGTTCGTTGTTTTACGATGGTGCGCTCTAGCGGTGCCAGCAATGAATAGTCCTAATGCCTGCGCTCTGGGGAAAGCGTGTGCTTGGCGGGTGCTAATTGTGACACCAGAACGGGCGCAGTTTTGGCAAACCCAGTCGGAGCCAAGAGGAGCAAAGACAAGTCTCCCCTTCCCGAACGGCGTACGGACGACGGACGTACAGCAGATCCTGCTTTGGCACATGCGTGAGGGTGAGGGTGAGGGTGAGGGTGAGGGTGAGCGAGAGCAGTTGGGTGAGTTTAGTAAGGGGCTGTGCTTATGCGAGCAGGCCGAGCGAGGCAGCGTCAGAGAGGATATGTCAGTACCTCCTACCTACAGGTACCGACTACGGCATAGGATAGAGTTGGTAATCAGGCTGAGAAAAGCGAAAAGAGCTCACAGGACTCATCTGAGCAAGGCAACCGGACCTGCGGGCTCGCGACAGGCGATTGGCTCCCTGGCTGAGGCTGCATTCTTGTTGCTGACGCACCTACCGAAGACAAGGTTTGGCCAGGGTCTGGGAGAGTTCGGACTGCACGGAGATTCGGGATTCAACAAGGCACCAAGCACCAAGACACGACGGAGCATTAATACATTCGCACTCCTCCCACATCCACTGCCCTCTCTCGCTCGAGCTATATCAATCAATCCACTCACATCATTGCCAGATCAAAGAACCCAAGAAGAAGACAACAACAACAACAGCAACAACAAACCATCACCCATCGCCTGCACAGAACTTCGGTCTTGGATACCCTAGATCTTCTCCAACTGCTTTATTGGCTTCGGGGTGACTCAGGCACTACTCCCTCCTTCGCCATTCGATATTGGCCAGAGTCACACCTTCTTTGACTCACTGGATCCCTACTTCAACATGTCTTCCCACTTGAGACTCCAATCCTCCTTCGAGCCCTTCCAGGCCAACGCAACCATCCAGACATCGCCATCTCTACCACCAGCCAAGAAGCAAAAGATGTCTCTCACACAGACATACTATGTGGCGTCCACTGCCCGCAGCAAGCTGGGAAGGGAAGCTGGTCGTGCAGACCACGATCTGAGACGCTTGGTCGGACACGCCAACCTGTTGGATACGCTCATGGTGGAGCTCGCAGACGCGGAACGGGAACAAGAATCCTGGTTCCACCAGTCTGTCACAACGGCATCGACGCCAGAAGAGGCTACATACCAGCCATGGTCCGACACTCTCGCAGCGGAGGAGTACGAGGACGACTCGGACATGGAGTCTGACGACGGCTCTGAGATCTACGATGAAGCCGAAGAGT
Organism: Sphaerulina musiva SO2202; assembly: GCF_000320565.1. Lineage (NCBI taxonomy): Eukaryota > Fungi > Ascomycota > Dothideomycetes > Mycosphaerellales > Mycosphaerellaceae > Sphaerulina > Sphaerulina musiva. Next base: position 1,176,942 of record NW_016017389.1, on the reverse strand, counting down.
TGTTCAACATCCCCATCCGCAAGCTTCGATCACCACAAGTCGAATTCTCGTGCGAGGCCATGGATGACGAAGACATGCACTCTGACAACGAGGTCGACGAAGACTTGGATCTAACCCGAGCGCCCACCAACCAACACTCTCCTCCCGAACTCACACTCGACTCCGACTCTTCTGACTCTGATGAGGATGACATACCATCCTCCCCCGAGCAGCCACTATTCGAGCTCAGCGACAAGGAACGCGCACAAATAGCAACGACAACCTTTTACGACATCAAGTCATCATCAGCAGCAACAGCACTACTGGCACAGCAACATCAACAGCCCATGATTGCGGCCTGCTAGAGTCTTTTTTTCAGTTACTGCCTGATCACACATTTGGGTTGTCAAAGCGTTTCAGCGAGCGAGCGTTTTTGTTCTTCTTCTTCTTCTACTTCTTCCCTTTTCTTTTTAGCGAGGAGTTGGGCAAATGGTGGTGGTACCAGGATACCTCTTCAAGGAAGCTGAACTTTCATCTCTCATCTCAATATCAGGAACACGATTATGGTTATGGTTTCAGTAGTTCCATCTTAAGAATGGAAGATTATAGCAGGGCAAGTCCCTCCTTTGGCGGACAGAACGAAAGAGAGAGAAAAAAAGGTTCACACAAAGACTACCTTATCTAGATTTCAAAACAAAGTCATCTCTACCTTGCCTTTTTCTTTCCTACACATACTTTACACTTTTCACACATGCCTCTACCTCATCTCTACCTCATCTATCTCTCTCTACCTCATTTCCTTTCAATCCACTCTACTTCAAATTAAAGCATCTCCTCCATCCGAAAAAGAAACCGAAAAAAAAAATCATCGCTCAATCATCATCCATCATGCCTGACCTGACCTAACAAGACCAGACCATCCAAACCAAACCAAACTTTTTTTCTCAAAAGATTCCGCATCACATCCGGTCTCCGGTCTCCCCCAGTCCGACTGACCTGACCCGTAGCTTACCTAACACGTAACAGGTAACAGGTACCAGCGACATCCCGACTCCCCGACTTCCGACATCGCACCCTATTGTGTGTGCACAAAAAAAGAAGGGTCCTTGTGCAAAATGTAGATCACGCGGACGTTTCTTGTTTGCATTATTTATTTTCATAAAAGACTCGAGGGAAAGGGAAAAAGAAAAAAAAAGAAAAAAGATTGGAGGTGGGATTTGTTTGTGGTTGGTTTGGTTTGGTTGTACGTGGAGAAATGGATTGATGATGATAATGATAATGATGATGATGTTGATAGGCAGTCTCCTTTTTTTTCGTTCTTTTGGTACATGTACATGTACATGTATCTTTGGCCACATAGGAATGATAGGATGTATCGATGATGATATGAATAATGAACATGTGCACTTTTTCGTCTTCCCTTCTTTTTTTTTCTTGTTCTTTCGGTACCTACCCTAAGTACCAGGTACCTCCTACGAGGTATACCTCCCAGATAGGACACATATGCATTTGATGATTTGCAATTCATCGCAGCAGAAGATCGATCTTCTGAACGCTTCCGAACTCCGATCTCATTTATCATCATGATCATCATCATCGGTCATTCGTTGTTTCTTACTAGACAGAATGACATGTAGGCTATTATCCAGAATGACATGTAGCTGTACTGTATCCACTACCTTACCCACCTGCATCTATTTATCAGCAAAAAAGGAAAAGGGTCTGGATAGTTGAGGAACGAATGACCTGACCTACTGACCAACTAGCCCCGAAAAAAAAAAAACGTTGGAGAGGGAAGGGAAGGGAAGGGTTAGATGACTCTTTCGATCAAATACTGTCGATCACAGGACGCATCACCTCAGGTAGATATGCTTGATAATCATCTCTATCTCCCAACTCCCTCTTTTCTTATTGATTCGTCCCTCTCCCTATTATCTCCAACAGTGACTTCTCATTCTGATCAAATGACATATCCACATATCTCTGTCCTACCAATGCGAGCACGGAGTTTTATTATAAACAAGTATCCGATAATAAGAAGAATGAACAAAAAAAGATTTAAGCCGACGACGCGTGTCCGAATTACGTACCTTACCTTACCTTACCTTACCTCTACTATATAGGTAGGTTAGTATAGTATCTCGCACAACGAGCAAAGGAGCAAGATAGCGAGAACAGCTAGAAGGCCTACCTACCTTACCTATAGCATTCCGAGTTGTAGGAAGACATATAGTAAATATGTATAAGGAAAAGAAGAAAGGTACGATATAGTACCTTATTCCGATAGTAGACTTTGTTACTACCTTATCTATACCTCCTTCTTTCTTCTTTGCCTTCTTCTTCCTATTAAATCAGTTAGATTATACCGAGCAAAAATCTTTCTGCCTAATCTACATGTATGTACCTTAAAACTATTACCTAGGTCAGATATATTATATAGGTCAGGTCAGGTAGATATATACACTTACCTTACCTTACGACCTAAACAGGACCCTGATCTAATACTTACCTCCTTGCCTATATCTGCCTAGACAGCCCAAAGTTAGATTATTATTTCCCCTTGTACCTAGAAGGTAGAAGGTAGAAATAGTTGCTTGAACGACAGACGGAAATGCTATGTACCTGATTTTGTTTTCCTTTTCTGCGAGGTTGGTTCTAGGTATATACCTGTACCTACCTGTAACCTACTTTACCTGTCGTTGTCCCGGAAAGTGGAAAGGCTAGTTCGTATCATGTAGGCCTGATCGTTGAAAGTAATTGGGATGTAATATATATACTAAGTAGATGTACTTTCTGTCTACCTTGAGTGCTATACAAGATGACATATATGGATGATGATGCGCGAATAAGGTACATTACTACTTGGCAATGAAACTATCAAGAACTGAAGTGGATGGTGTGGGTATATATCTCATTATTACATTGTCTTTTACGTCTGCTGAACAAAGACCTCCATTTTCCCCATGTCGGCCATGTCCTGAGCTGCAGCAGCTCTGCATATACTGATGGCCATGTCGAGATCATCCGAGTCCGCCATGGTGACGAGATCACCCTCCTCGTCCTTGATCTTGAGTTTGAAGGGGTCCTGAAACCCGAATTTCTTCTGAATCTGCTCGCACAATTGATTAAATGTCACGGTCGGTGTGGTCATCACATATCGCATATCTTCCGCATGCACTTTGAATCGTATCTTGCGAAGTTCCGGGGCGCGGCGAGAGTGAGATTGCTGTCGTTGATGCGTGGGTCTGGGGGCGATAATTTCAAAGGCCAAGGGAGAATCAGTAGTAGTATTCCACCCTTGATCGTTCTCTTCGACCTCTGCAATCGGAATAGGCTGGTTACGCTGGACACTGGATCTCGTGCGCTGATGGGAGGACGTCTGCTGTTGCATTGCCTGTTCGCTGTATGCTTCAATCGGGTCTTCCTCGACCCGCACTTCCGGGCCATCGCGATAGCTGGATCGGTGTTCACGATCTCGTCGCTTGCCATCACTCGATCGTGCCGAAGCGTCAGAATACTCGCGACGCATCGGTGGACGTTCTGACTCTGCTCGCCGCGGTGCTGATCTTTGCTTCTCTGGCGACTTCTGTTGCTCGAAAGCTGCCACGCCGAGCTCCAGCCGCAAGGCTTTGGCTGCTGGTCGCGCAGCTTGCAGATTGGATCGCTCGGAACTGGTGCTTTCGGTGGACTTGCGTCGGGGGGTGCTGCCATGTGCCGAGTCTGGTCTTTCGACTTCCGGTGGCGGAGTGGGTGGAAACACGTCTCTACGAAGTGGTGGCTCGGACTGCTGGCGGTGTGCTCTACTTCGCAGATCTGGTCTCACGAGGTTCAGAGCGGCATAGGATAACTTCTCGCCTGGTCGGTCGTCCACTCCTGCGGCAGCAAGCGCGGCCGCTCGCCGAGGGTTGGAGTTTTGGTATTCTTGCGCAGCCACAAGCCGGGCTCTGCCGAGATAATCCTTCGCCTTCAGATTCTTGACCTTTGCTTCATTCGGCCGATAAACCACGCCCACGGGAATGGAGAATACAGTGTATCCTTCGGCCTGCTCACGAATGGCCTCGTCGATCACGTCATGATCCGGTACCATCTTCTCCCTGGTTGCAAAGATCAGGTCTTGCATGCCGACATCTTTCTGTTGCAGGTAGATATAGCATAGTCCGCGATTGAATAAGACTTCGCACGAGTAGAGCTTGAACTTCAAGCCCAGTTGCTCGTAGTCGATGTTGTTGTTGCCGCGGAGGTAGAGCAGGGTATCGTTGAAGTTGGCCAGCGCTTCCTCAAAGTCGCCCATCAGAAAGTTGCTCACTCCTTGCTGGAAGTAGGCAATGGCGAGGTACTGGTCGAGCTGTACAGCGCGTTGGTAACACTCCACAGCCCTTCCATGCTCCCCGAGGGTGGCATGGATCACACCACAATTGAAGAGGATCTTCGACGTGTCTGATATCTGTTCAAAGCACTTGATGGCACTGTCGAACTCGTTGTGATCATATGCGGCCAGCGCAGCAACCCAGGTTTCTATCTCTTGCTTGAGCGACATGTCGCCCAACTTGTATGTATCTCCTCCCTCTTTCTCTCTCTCACACACACTCTCTCTATACGGCGTACGAGACTGTGGTTTCTCGTGTGCCGCGGTCTGGTTGACCCCCGTCCTGAAGCTCGAGGTACTGTTGGACCGATCGTGGGCGGGTCACACATATGGCATAGTATCACTGGAGATCGACGGCACTATGTCGCAAAGAGTCGAAGATAGCAACCGACAGAAGAGATGGGAGTGGGACTCACGCACACATAATAACAGCCTGCCCAATACATAGGTAGCAGTAGACAGCGCAGCGCGGAGAAGCCACAAGAACGGCTTGAGCGCGTAACGAATGGCTCCGACCGAGTATGCTCCCAAGCTCCTCGCGGTGGCTGAACGACAAGAGCAGCCAAGCAGGAATGGCCTCAGGACGCCAAGTCCCCAGTGTCCCCCGGCGCGTATCCCTGCGCTCGGGTTGGCTCTCCAATACCTGATGTCCACCACTCATATCGCCAAACGTCCACGCGGCATGCATCCTCGCCTTTAGCTCTTACACTTTTCGTCCTCCTCCTCCTTCTCGACCCTTCCGTCCGACTGCTTGTCTCGCCCGCTGTCCTCTCCTAGAGCTGCATTCAGGTACGTGGCCGGATACGATATCTCCCTTCATGCAGGACTGGCACCCGCAAATCACCACTATCACCACGTCACGCACCATCGCGATGCTACACCTGCTTAGTCTGTAATGAGAGAACCACCTCACCGACACATCCGAACATGAACATTTCTTGGCTCTGCGTGGCCCCTGATCCTATCACGAGTATCGAGTGCCATCATCATGCTCACAGAGAGATCTGTGGAAGGTGAATGCTTGGGAGCGATTTGTTCACGAGGTACATGTACCTACGTGTACCGCTAGGGAGATCGCTATCATCAGAAGTAGGAAATTGACAAATTCACGATATTTATATCGATGGCCATTGTGCTCGTTGTGCCGAAGACCTTCCTTGATGCATTCCTGACCATGCCCATCGCTCGCTCAAAAGGCGTAAACAGTCCGAATGACAAAACGCCAACATATGCAATCTGCGCGTCCTCCGAGTACTCTATGCGTCAGCGCCCTGCCGCCAGCATCACTCATATGCATCAACGACCAGTGGACCATGGGGTATCAGTAAGGGTTGAGGGTTTCATGGCTGTTCAGGTCGTATCCAGTGCAAACAAATCGCTACAAGAAGCAGTAGTGTTGGTCCCAGGAATCGTGCCGCGGCTAGTCATAAGACGCGACAAGAATTGGTTTGGTACCTGACCATTGTCAGTCGTGGTTGTCTTCGTCGGAGCGCCTAGCGCAGACGGTCAGTGCCATCTTTCGAGACAGCGCGCATGAGCAGGTGGCTCATCGATAAGGAGAGAGTGTAGACTCACCATCTCTGTGATTCAATCCTTCGGATCCAGGTTGCGGTTATTTTCAACCGTTCTCGCACTGTCCGAGTGCCTAATAGCTTGTACTTCTCTTCTTCACTGATTGGAAGTACGCTCGCGAACCAGTACGGAAAAAGAGAGGCGTCATCAGGGGGTTGTCCATGTATATCCAGTACCCTCTGCTGCAACCAGTTGGCGCTCCTAGCCTGCATCTTCACAATGAACTCCCTGCCGAGCGAGTGAAGCGCTTGTGTTGACATTGCGCTGATCTGTGCAACAGTATCTTCGTCACCCACCGAAGGCGAAGACGTCTCTTCGGCTTCAATCCGCTCCTCCTCCTCAAGACTGACATCGTCGATGCGCTCGACCTCACCGACTGTGTACCCGTCCAGCGTCCCGTGCGACTTGACTCGGAATCGATGTAAACCTCGCAGCTCGATTAAGCTCGTGCCGTCCGCAAGTACCTGACAATGCAAGATGTGCAGCATGGTTCCATACTGGTAAAAGTGCACGGATCCGAGTTCCCCTTGCGGCTCGGAGTATCGGTTGTACATCAACATGCCAAACTGCCTGTTGCCCTCCATAGCACGACGGAGCATCAACCGATACCGTGGCTCGAAGATTCTCAGGAACGTAGGCTGATTGGGGAACCCCAGTGTGCAGACAAACAGCGGCACAGCTGTGGAACCGTCACTGCCTCGCTCCTGCAATGCAACATCAGCTGCTCTGGCCACCATGAGATCATGCCAACAGCCGTCCAGCAGCTCGACAATTGCTTTGTTGCTGGGTTGGCGTTGTAGCGATGGAGGAATGGCCAGACTGCGACGGCAGACCGGGCAATGCTGAGAGTGGTCCAGGACTCGTGCCATACAGTTCCTACACAGTGTATGTCCACAAAAAGTTGTAACAGGATCGAGCATGATATTGTAGCAAACTTGGCAATCGACCTCTTTCTGAGTTGCTTCTAGAACATCGTGCACGACGCTGAGATCCATTGCTCTTGTAACTTCCGTGTCGTCGGGATAAACCAAATCACTCTGAATGTCCAAAAGTCCTTTGGCCGCAAGTCGATACGTGGCAATCAACCGTCCCGCAGATATATCCTGAACATTGGCTTTCTCAGACTCTGGCTGCGAGCCCATCACTTCATCGTAGCGAGCGACATTGTCCGGCGACACGAGCTGGTTCTCCACGACGGACGTGTACCTCGCAACGACTTCGGCGATCGATTCCATGACTTTGGACATGACCACATCGACGTTGCAGTCCGAGGCCGGATGTTCTGCATTGCAATCTGGGAAGGGACACTCGATTCCGCGTCTTCGACTGGGAAGGTCTGGATATGAAATGTGCTCTCTCTCGTGCGATTCCGGCAGACACGCCTTGCATAGCGAATTCCCACATGGCAGTGTGACAGGGTTCCGGAATGGTTTTGAGCATTGTGGACATTGTATCAAACGCACGAGCTGCCTGGCCTCCCCGTGGACAGCTAGAACATCAGAGGGTACGGTCTGCTCTTCTGTCCCGCCATAGTGTCTCATCAAGTTCTTTTCTGTGGCAGTGGCCAGACCGCCAGGCTGGTCTTCAGCCAGCGTTTCGTCAGAGGTATCCAGGATGTCGCTATTGGCGGACTCATATGCTGAGTCTACTCCCACTCCACCGCTCCATATATCGCCCAGAGGATCTGCCGCAACGCGCTGCAAAGGGAGCAAGGTCTCGGCGTCGCTGGTTTGCCAGCGCCAGAGTGATCGTGGTGGTGTTTGTGTTCGCGGAGGGTATGACGTCGTCGGCTAGGTTGTCGTCCGCAATGCGCAGGTGTAATCAGTATAAGAGCAGTCCTGGGTGGCGATCGGACTTTGGGAGAGTGTTGCTGCTGGTGGATGAGACGCACACTAGTGGCGTGTGAAGCGATGGATAGAATACTCCTGCAAAGGGGTGGTCAGTCAGAAGTATTGAAGAAACACACCAGTAACCTACGGAGGTAGCAGTGGTCATCGACTTCTCCGTCCGCACTGGTGTTACCCTGCTTCAGCGCAGCGCACGATATCCGGATCAGCAAGGATCATCGTCATCCGACGCCCCGTCTGCCGACTTCGAATCAAAAGCGCAAACGAAGGGTTCCCAGGCCACGCGGTAGGAGGTCTTTTGTTTGCCATCTCTGATGACATGCAGATGTGCGCGCGCTCAGAGCGGCTTAGCGCCTTCGCGATTGACGGTCCAGCCCGTTGATCGGGCCCCGCGCGTGCCCATCGAAACGCTTTCGTCTTCTAAACCACCTCGAAATCGAGACGTCCGGCCTTGTATCGCCACAACGCGTCGGTCGGTCGGTCTGGTGGAGGTAATGCGATCATCATGGACATGCCGTCTCGCCTTCTGGATGTACATTACTTGTGGCCAACAATGACCCGTCCACCAGTCTTGGAGACGGGCGATATGCCCCCCGCGACGAGATGTTTGCCGTCAACCGTCTCGAGGCGGTAAACCTCCAGGTTCGTCTCTTCCCCCCCGGTTATACATGGCATTTTCGGTTTTCCAAGGCGAAACACCCCGGCCCACATCTGCCGAACAGCAGCTAGGAGGTAGTTCTATTACTTCATTACTTCGTGCTCTCGATCATGTGTGGACAGGTGCGCCACAGCTGGTCTGGAGCGCTCAGCAAATGCAATAGCAAGTGGTGGGTAGGAGGTAGTAGGGTACAGGTAGGTACAGGTACCTGGGCACACAACAATACTATCCTCGCATCATACCGCATCCCACCAGAGAACTGGAACCGATGGCAGCAACGCCAAGGCATATCAGCCAGCCAGGGAAGGTGCGATGGTGGTTCTCTCTAACGGCTGGCGCATGGCGATGACATCTGCTTTCGATTCGGACTCCCGTAGACAATACCGCAACTGCGTTGGTCGTCGACCAGTAATATACACAAGGTCTTGCTCATCCTAGCAGACTTCGAATTCTTTCTCCGAATCGGGCAACCGCTGCTGCTTTACCCACGCTGCAATGCTGGAAGTCGCACGAACCGCACTTTTGAGGTGCAGTTGAAAGAAGCCTTGCAGTTGCGAAGGCGTGAAGGTATCCTCCGGAATCTGTTCGGAAAATTGCGCGGCGAGTATCTTTACCTGTTCCAGCGATACATGATCCTCGAGAGTGTCCACCGTCTCTGATGAGATACGTGCCCAGTGCAACAGGTCGGGCGCGAACATGGAAATGAACATGTCTCGCGCAGATTGTTGCGAAATTAATCCAAGGTGGACTTTCAGATCCACGCGACCAGGCCTGATCAGGGCGCTATCGAGCTCCTCAAGCCTATTAGTGGTCATGACCACAATTCTACCCTCCTGCGATCCCACCCCATCAAGGACGTTGAGGAGGCCGGATAGTGTGACATTCGAGCTGGAAGAATTGCTACTCTCATCGTCACTATCAGGCAACTGGCGTTCACGGCCAGTCCATACAGCGTCGATGTCTTCCAGAAGCACTATGCAGCGTGGTGGCACCTCTGAAAACATTTGCTCGAGATCCGCGTCGCTCGAGATGCTCGGAATTTTGACCTCGTACAGATCGAGACCGAACTCGGAGGCTATTGCCGTCGACAGAGAAGACTTTCCCGAACCAGGTGGACCATAAAACAGGTATCCTCTCCGATACGGCATGCTTCGACTTTGATAGAGCTTTTGTGTCCGAGGGTCGAGGTAGGTCTTGATATCTGTCATGAGCGCTTTCTTCACGCGCTCGTCAAAGTGCACAGTGTCGATTCGGCGAAGTGGTCTTCGCAGTCGAGGCTTCCAGTTCATCCCATAGCGATCTCTGCAGTAGATGATTACGTAGAATTGGGCTTGTTGATCTGCTGCCAGGCGGCACGTCTCAATCAGCTTTTTGATAGGCTCGGAAGATACGCCCAGACAGCTGATACAGAGCTCTCCTCCACCGAACCCATCATAGTCCGAGTCTCGGCTTGAAGAACTGAAGCCATCTCGACTGACAGCAAACATCTTCGCTTCATGCCGGAACCAGATGTTCTGCCATTGGGGCAAATACTGCACAGGTGCACTCTTCTTCAGCGCAGCGCCCGGATCTGACGTACGACCGGGCTCTGTCCGCGCAATGTGAAATCGTAGTCGTCGAGGCTCAATAACGTGCTCGTGGAGCCATGTGCTGACGCTTCTGTTGACGGGATCATGCGCGGGAATCGACACCGAAGCAATGAAAAAGTGTCGCACCCATGCTGATGTCTCTCTCCACGCGCTGCGGATATACACCCATGCAGCAGGTATGATTCCGGCGACAGCAACAATAGATCCCAGGTGTGTGAAGTCGAGTTGATATAGCTTTTCAATGGTGGTTCGGACGAAGCCCCCATGCGCAAGATGGCTGTGAAGGTCGGGATGAAAAAGTCGAGACATGCTGGAACGCCGGCGCCATAAGTATTTTACAAGTACATGAGAAGAAAAAAAAAATATGGTACAGTAGTGGCAGAGATCCAAGGTATTATTATTGAGATGTTTTTTCACGTTGCGGTTCTTCTCCTATCTGAAATCCAAACTTTTGAGATGTGGATCCATTTCGGCTCCCGACAGACCCGCTTGAGGTTTCTCCCGGTGTCTGGACCCGTTCAAGGCCGCTCTCTCTCTCTCGCTCTCGCTCTCTCTCACTCTCACCCTTTCTCTTTCTTGGGTACTCCTTACTGTTGCTTCACATATTTAGACTCCACAAATCCAGCCGCGAGAGTCGTGTCACGCTCTTGCAACAAGAAAGCCGCAGCTGCAGCTGGCCCGGCCAGAACCGCGTGAAGAAGAGCCTGACCAGTTGTCTCCAACAAGCTGATTCCCTTGCTCTTGCCAACTGATGAACTCGCCTCCAGGTATTGAGAGGTAGCCCAGAGGAGGATTGCAGCAGACGAACAAGTGTAGTCCCATTGTAGGAAGACAGCAACACCAGTCTCCCAGGTCATCTTCTCTCCAGTCCAGAAAGGAGCCGGAATGAACATTGTTCCAATGTGAAGATTGCTCACCACATCCTCCCTCAACCACCCCGTGAACATTCGCTCTGCCAGCAGCATACCCAACGAGGTGACATGGAAGAACCCAGATGCCAATATGCTGAATTGATAGAGCTTACGTCTAGTCGCGAGAAGTCGCTCTGGCGGCTCACTGACAGTCGATGCACCTCCAAAAACAGGCTTAAAGACTTGTAGAGTTCCCAAGAGGAAGAGGGGGTGAAAAAGCCGGGCAATCGTCCCTAGAGGTAGTAGTCAGCACCACCCAGGAGAGTGCGAGGCTTTGTGCAACAACGAGAAAAAAGGCAGTGCCTTCGAACTGTTATTTCACTTACAGAACTGCTTCGACGATAGACCATCCCCGTCGGCATCAAGCTGCAACATCAACAGAGTGGGCACTACATGGCCGAATAGTAACGCATAGCCCAGGGCTCTCATATTGCTCTTCGATGCTGAAAGCTTGGTGACCTTGACATTGGCCTTCGTGGTAGGTGCTGCAGTCAGCAAGAGATGCACTATGCACCAGATGGGTGTGAACAAGCCGATTCCCAACAGCTCGCCCATGACCTCGAGAAAGTAGGTAGCGAACACCATTCCTGCGGATGCTGTTCTCATAGTCCCATGCGCCTCCAGAAGCTGAATAATCCAGATACTCGAGAGCGTGCCAAGTAGGTGATTACCTTGAAGATGAGCTCGCACATTGCGAGGGTCGAAGCTTGTCCAGAAGAAAGCAGTCATAAAGGCAAAGTAGTTATCCAGAGTTTCCGAACCTGTCGAAGGTAGCTTGATGGGAAGATTGGTGTTGGGAAGGGTTCGATTCTTGTACACTTTGATGCTATCCAGCGACCATAAACCATTCTGTTCAAATTGCTTCTGGAGGGCCAAATGGGCAACAACCACAAGGCCAGCGAGTGGTACCACTGTCAGATATCGCATGAATGCCATGATGGATGACGAGGACGGATCAATGAGTTGGAGTCAATTGTTGCTGCTGTATGTGGGTGCAAGCTCTACATTATATCGTAGACCACGAGCAGCACTCGAATGGGGAACGATATGCCAATGTGCTAGGATACCTTGATCAGACTTTATGATGTGGGGCCGAGGTACGCCAAGGCATGGATCGATTAGCCAACTGTGCCCGTGCTCACTGCTGTTGCAATATAAATGCCGAAGTCGAACGACGAGATTAATATGATAGATCTCTCTGCAAGTGAAACACCCTAGGCGTTGCTTCTGAGAGGAATGGAATACATCACGTTTAAACATCCTGACCTCACATTGATTCTAATCATTACGTAAGTATACAAGCGAATCCCTGGTCTACTGTAAGGTACTGTACTCTACTCTAGTGTGCTGCCGTAATCTGGCTAGCATGCGTAGCCTCTGAATCTATCAGCTCGGCTTCTTACTGCTACTTTCGACAGACGACTCCTGTAATGCAGTCTCTTCCACATCATTCACAAACGCCTGGGGATGCCTCTCGGAAAGATTGACAGGAGTGAAACTCTTTGGCAGCTTGACCATCTTGAATTTGGCTCTCAGAGTCTCCAACACCTCACGCCAGTCGGCATGACTAGTGAGTGAGCGCCGGGGTGCACAGCCAATGCAATGCTTACTGTCCAGTTGCACGTCCAGAGGGTCGAATGTGTGACAACCCGGCGATATTGTGATGCGAATACTATAATTGAATAGGTTCTGTTGAGGAGCATCCGGATTCGCAGCATTATGCGCACAGGCGTCCGGGTTTTCAGATTCGTAGAGCTCGAAGCAAATTTGACTGAGGTAGTCAAGCTCTGGAATAGCATTTCGAGCGATCTTAGTCTGGACGCCACCTTCAAGAATACAGTTCAGCAGCGTGTAAATATGTGATTCCTTGGTGAAGTAAATGAACGACTTGCAATCGTCCGAAGCCTGCACTTCTTCCAGATCCTTGACGATCTCTTTAAGAAGTGGCAAGGAGGTCAGGAGGCCGATTTCCAGTTTCTCGCTGTCTGTGATACCGTACTCTTGAGGTCCAATGAAGTCGAAGAGAATCTTGGAGAGCTTGTACATTTCATTGAGCTTCTCCAAACGAACGTCATGTTTGACCTTCGAGTTGTTCCCCGGATTGCCTCCTGTGAATAGATTGAAATACGATGCCGAGGGGTCGTCCGCATGCGCATATTGTGGTTTGCCTGGAGGTGCCAGAAGATCATTTGGTAGTTCAGCACTTCTACGTCGAAAGCCGAGTCGCTGCGAGAGAGTCGGCTTGGGAGGCTCCTTGGTAGTGCCATCCTTTGAATTCTTGCGCAAACTATGAGTACTAGCCTCCATGTTGGATGCAATCGTGCTAGTTGTGTCACTTCTCCTCGGTGGTGGCAGTTGCAGATTCTCCATGGCCGCTAGCTCGCTGCTGCAGCCACCTGGCTCACTCGATGAAGCAGGGATTTGTCCTTCGTGCGTCTGTTCGAACTCCTGTCGCGCTTCGTCGCTCTCCGTGCGCTTGAGGTTGGGCGAACTCGCTTCATTCGCTTCGTGAAGCATGGACTTGTTAGGTGTGAAGACCCACTCGAGGAATTGGCGGTTGTGAAGGGCGTCGAACTTCATGGTATCGTAGAGCTCGCTGACTTTGCTGGGATCAACTTTTTCAGCGTCGGTGAACTCGTTGAATAACTTCTCCCAGCGCTCTTTGAACAGTTCCGCGTCCTCGCCAGTACACCATCTGGACTGTATGGTCGACGCCTTGGCATCTGTGGGGTTCTCGAAAGTCGATTTCAGTGCAGCAGTCTCATTCAGTGGCGTTGCTTCATTGCCCTGATTAGTTCGAGCTGGACTCTTCTGAATCTTCTCCAAGCTAGTGACAGCCTCTGAGCCTTGCAGTCTTGCAAAATTGCTTCTCATCACCTTGCGATGGAACTTCATCAATTCGACAACCTGACGTACCACCACATAAGGCTCCGGTGTGCCATCCTTTGGCCAGGCGAACTGTTCGGGCGCCTTTTCGCCTTTGCGCAGAAGCCCCTTAAGCTTCTTTTTGACCCTATCCATCTCGTCCTTAGCAGCATTTGAATCATCTAGCAGATCTTTCCTGATGTGAATCTGGTCATCGTCGACATCCTTTTGCTCCAGGAAAGCACTTGCAAAGATGCCAGCACTGGTCCTAACACGACGCTCTGATGATGTGAAGATCGATACATCCTCTAGTACACGGCGGTTCATGAGGCACAAGTCGGCGCGCATGTTCTCTCCTAAATCAGTAGCTTGGTACCGTGCAGAATGAGTGGGCTCGCCTCCCCACTTCATGACCAGCTGCAGTTTATCCAGGACAAGGTTTTGATCAGCAGCAGCAGCTCGCGACATGGTAATTTCACCCAAAGAGTCACTACGTTGTTGCGCACGATCGCCAACAGAGTCAGCGAGGCCTTGACTGTCGGCCAAGTCTTCCGGCTTGACGTGTTCAGCTGCATGATTAGAATGGGCTTGGTCCTCGATGCAGGGAAAGCTTTGCTTCAAGCCTCCGCTCTCCTTATCGCCTGGCTTACTGTTATTCTTGCTTGCCTCGACTTCCTTTGGCTTTTTAAACATGGGCTTGATCTGCACCTTAGTTCCCGGCCAAGCACCCTTCTTCGCAAGTGCGTTGGCGAGTGTGCGAAGCTTGTTCATGTCTTCTACGCCCTCGGTCATGGCCTGTTTCACAGCTTGCTGAACGCTGTGCAGGGCAGCCTCACCCACAAGCAAAACCTCTTCTTGGTGGCCCTTGAGCAGATCAACGAATGGTTTGGTGTGGAATGTGAACTTGAACTTCTGCTTCGGCGTTCGATCCGCATGTCGAATGACGGCAACCATTCCCTTCAACTTCCATTGACTCTTCACCGCAGGTGCAGGAGCATGCGAGGGTGCTTCAGACGGCACAAGAGACTCCAGATCAGCAGATTTTGGACGCTCGCTCAAGCTATCCCTGATATGATCCAATGGTGTTGCTACTGCTGCGGACGGCATTTCTGATGTCACAAGGGGCACTGTTGAATGACGCTTGTGAGATGAACCTCTTCGCTCGGCTAACGTCGGCGACGTGATCGGACTGGAAGTCCCACTTGGGGACTTAGCGGCATGCGGGTGTCCGACGTGTGATGCTACAGTGTGCACATGATCGCGCAGCTGTGAGATGCTGCGACTCCTAAAAACACTGCCAAGCACTCCGCGGTGTCCGGTACTGTTAGGTAACTCCTTTTCCTTGGGAATCATTGATTTTCTGGACATGTAATCAGCGTCCCTGGTTTCCCCATCGTCCACTTCGCTGGGAGTGGCTCTGCCCTGCCATTTGAGCTTTTCGCGGATGAACATGTCCTTCAAGATCTGAGCGCACTTGTCATAGTACTCGTTATTGTCCTTGACAAAGCTCCACCCATTGACGTCTATGACATAGCTCTTGTCGTCCACGCGTAAGAGATCGAAGCCACAAACACGCTGACCGAATCCAGAAGCAATCTTTGCCGCCATCATTTGCTCCTCTTTGTTGAGTTTGGTGACATATCGTATCTCCTTGCCATTCGGGTTACGCTTGACAACGCCATCTACTACAGGCGACTTGCGGGTCTCGGCATGGCAGAACTCTGTGCCGACAGTGTAAGCTTTGACATCTTCAGCGTTTTCCACCTTGAGAAACTGCTCGTAAATGTAGGACCCATCTGGCTCTGTGACCGCTCGGGGTACAACGAGGGTGGCGTCCTTCTCGCTGGACTTGTTGTTGACCTTACGGAACAGACGACGTCCGCCGCCGCCCTGTGACTTAGGGTAGTAGATATTGATATTGTGGTCTTCACCACTCGTGGGCTTCTCGACGAATGGCTTGTGCAGCCTATGGCCGTCGACAACCAACGTGTCATCGTCGTCTTCCATGTGCACATCACTGGGTGGGGGTTGCCCGCCACCTCTCCCATCGTCCGAGCCGATCAGCTCGACGCCAGTAAGTTGCTTCATGCGAGCTGCAATGTCGGCAGTCAAGGCCACAGGCCCTCCGTCCCGGTTGACTTCTATGCGCTCCGGTGTAGGTACGCCCAACTTGTCCAATATCCTCAAGCACATGCGCCGGTCCCAAAGGACTGTTTGCATTGGCAAGTCATTCACGCAGAAAGGTCGCCGAAGCTTGGCATATGCAATAGCTTTCTCCAGAGGGAACCCGTCACTGAAGAACGATATCAAGAAGTCACAGACTGGCCAATTCTCAACATTCTCGTCCAGGATGACCTTGTCTCCGAAGATGATAACCTCAAAGTCGATGTCCTTGCCCACAAGTCTGTTCAAGATGTTCCTAGATGGTTTGCTCCTCGCTTTCGAGTCCAGTGCACAAATGCCTATTGTCCCAATCTTGTTCGAGTTGTCTGTATGTCGCTCCATCGAGTGGGAGGCACTGGGAGGAGCGCTCCCAGGAAAACTAGCAGTAACGCTGCCGTTTACACTGCTGTTCACGCTACCATATACACTGCCAGACACTCTGCGAGATGCAGCTGGCGTTCTTCCTCGATTGTTAACGATCGTTCTGCCTTGTCTGGAGGGCTGGGTGCTTGCAGAAGCTGGCGGGCCATTGATCGGCGAGGCAGATGAAGTGCCTGACTGTCCAGGGTTGCCGTGCGGCGTGTTATCTCCAATCGAGCCGCTGAGGGTGGGCGACAGCGCGCCGTTCTGGCTCTGTGTGGTGATAGAAAGATTGTGAGTAGCAGTTGTTGCTCCATCCGGCCTACTGGCATCTACATCAGAGCCTCCTCCCACTGAGCTCGGCGCGCTCACGCCTGCGTACTTTCCGCTTCCATACAGCGACGAGAAGGACATCCTGTTGCTGTCCAGGTCAGGCTCAGCACGACGGGTTGGAAGACCTGAGTCCGATTGCGCCTGCGTATTGCTCTCCGATTTCCGAGTGGTGTCGCTGGAGTCGGGGACGTCCATTGAGAGTCCTGCTGGCTGGAATTCGCCGGCGCTAAGTGTCCTAGTTGAAGGCGTGGTTGAGGGCGCCTCTACCCGCGACGACCGTCGACTCGCGGCGTGGTACAGGAGGGGATTAGGTTTTGGAGGAGCGGGCGGTGGCATGGAAATGCTGGCGCTCTGCGAGTGATCTGGGGTTGCGTCAATTTCAGCATGGCGGCCTTTGCGACTAACGATAGAGCTAGTAGATGCCGACAGAACATGAGCGGAAGAATGCGAGTGGGCGCTGTCGTGCGAGGTGCTCGATATGGTGCGAGTCAGAGGATCCATAGTGGCGTGGTTGGTGTGGTTGGTGTCAAGTGTGGTTGGTGGCAGCCATTGGCGTGTTGCTACTGGCCAGAACCGCAGGTGTCAACGATGGCCATTATTGTGAGGGAACTACCACCGAGGGATGCACGCCGGCAGGGAAGGACGGTGTATGCATCAGGTAAGGTGAGAGGTGGCTTTCGGGTTATGTACATAGGTAGGGATAAAGTAGGCACAAACACAAGCACGGGCAAGCACAAGCACAAAAAATCATGAAAATGCAACCTGCAATCAAGGTTCAGACTCTCGGAGGGCAGCCCCCGCCAAAAAAAAAAACTTCCAACGTCACCGCCCAGCTTTGCGGCTCAATTAGAGTTCGAGATCGCCGCTATCAAAAGCTTGTCTCGGCCAGAAATTTTGAACATGAGATTTGTTGATGGTGGTAGAAGGTGCACGCATCCACGTCGACATGGAGGTTGACGGACGCGTCGCGAAGCGACAAAAGTTGGCCACTGGCGACGCCAGGCGTCATCGCCCCGCGGGAGAGTCGAGAGTGTTTGCGCCATACCGAACCGTCGGTCTGGTGTCGCCCACAGCAGTTCCCTTCACGAGTGTTGCGCTGGGCAAGACGACCTTTCAGATCACGACTTCGGTCGGCCGGAGCCTGCAGACATACGACCTACGACGCGGCTTGAACCTGGTCTTCATCACCAGACCACAGACCCCCGAGGTCATCACCGCCAGCGTTGCGTGGAAGGACAAGCTCTTTGCAGCATGGGGCGGCGAGGGCGGTGCGTCGGGAAGAGGCGTGTGGGTGATGAAACGTGGCAAGAAAGAGGCCGAGCTGGAGTGGCCGGTGGACTGTGAAGAGAATGTACAGGCTTTTTGTCTCCTCGGCAGCTGGATCGTGGGCGTGTGCGATACTCAGCTGCTCGTCTGGAAAACGTCCACGTTGGAGCTCTACACATCGCTCCGAGGCATTTCGCCCGTACCGTTTACCGGGTGTGTTTCGGGAATACCGACGTTCTTGAACAAAATTGTTGCAGGTCGACAGGATGGCAGTGCTGAGATCTGGAACGTTTCGAGCGGCAAGCTGGTCTACACTGTGCTTCCCCCTTCCACTGCATACGGCGCTGTGACGGCCATTGAGCCGACTCCCGTCCTCTCTCTGGTTGCTATCGCGTATGAGAGAGGGCCCCTTCTCATTCATGATATCAAGACGGACCAGACTGCGATTCAGCTGAACACTCCTGCTGGCTCACCCGTGACTTCCATCTCGTTTCGAACAGATGGCCTGGGAGCTGGAGAGGATGGTAGACTGGCCGGTGTCATGGCTACTGCTTCTATTGCATCAGGAGATGTGACACTTTGGGACCTGAACAACGGTGGCCGAAAAGCTGGCGTGTTGCGGGCAGCTCACGCGCAGCCTACAGCGACCACTCCGGGAGGTACTAGCAGAATCGAGTTTCTATCGGGTCAGGCAATCCTGGTGAGCAGCGGCCTGGACAATAGCTTGAAGACTTGGATCTTCGATAAGACACCTTTCGATCCAACGCCACGTATTCTGCATGAGCTTAGCGGCCATGGTGCACCCATCTCGAAATTGATGTTTTTGCCGACAGCCTCAGATGGAGCAGACGATGATGGAAAGTGGTTGATGTCTGCCAGCAAGGATAGGAGTCTCTGGGGCTGGTCCTTGCGACGAGACCGACAGAGCACGGAACTCAGTCAAGGCGCTGTACAGAAGAAAGCCAAGAAGCAAGGCTTGTTATCTGGGGAACGCGATGCTTTCGAAGACCTGAAGTGCCCGCCCATCACGAGTATGGCTTGCGGCTTGAACAGAGATGGCGGCATTGGTGCATTGCCCGGCAAGCACCCCATATGGCAGAACGGCCAGTCGAAACAAGTCAGTGCTGAAGTCAGTGCAATGACTGGCTGGGAAAGCGTATTAACGGCGCATGAGAACGATTCGAAAGCTCGAACTTGGTTCTGGGGCCGAAAGCGTGCAGGTCGATGGGCTTTTGCAACCAGCGACGCCGGCAATGTTACATCGGTCGCGATCTCTCCATGCGGCACGTTTGGATTGGTGGGCTCCGACAAGGGAGGCATAGACATGTTCAATATGCAATCTGGGATACAGCGGCAACGATTTCCAGCCAGATTGACGACTATGCAAGCCAAGCAACTGCGATTGGATGTCGACCGTGATCACTTTATCGTGGAAGACGAGGGTAAGAAGAAGTTCTATCGTGGACAGGGCAAGCATGCCGCTGCGGTGGTGGGTTTGGCCGTGGACAGCCTCAACAAGACGGTCGTATCGGCTGGTGCAGACGGCAAGATCAAGTTTTGGCACTTCAGCAGCGGACTGCTCAAAGACCAGCTCGACTGGTCGACTTCAACTGGCATCACTGGTATGCGGTTCCACCGCGGTGCGGACTTGGCTGCTTTCGCTTGTACCGATGGCTGCATTCGTGTTATAGACATTTCGACTCAGAAGCTGATACGTGAGTTGTGGCGCTCACGTACGCCGCTCGCTGAGCTACAGGACCTCAAGTTCTCGGACTTTCAATTCTCCACTGATGGACATTGGATTACTGCTTCTGCTGGACCACTCGTGTTTCTTTGGGATCTACCAACAGGCCATCTCGTTGACGTTTTCAAGTTGAGAGCTGAGTGTACAACGCTGGCCTTGTCACCGACGGGTGAATACCTCGCTACTGCATCCAACGACAACGTAGGGGTCGACATCTGGACAAACCGTAGCCTCTTCATGCATGTATCCACACGAAATATTACTCAGAAGGAGCTGCTGGCAGTCATACAATCAAGCACTGCTCAAGCACCGACGACTTCCGGCGAAGGCGGATTGAATCTCATAGCAGGTACTGCTTATGAATCCGACTCAGAAGACGAAAACATCGACCTCGATATTTCAGAAGATCCGAACGCAGATCTCGACTCTCTGTCCGCCAATCTTCTCTCACTGTCTCTTGTCCCTCGCTCCCGCTGGCAAAATCTCCTTCATCTCGACCTGATTCGTGAACGAAATAAACCCACAGAGGCCCCGAAGAAACCAGAAAAAGCGCCTTTCTTCCTGCCATCTCTCCAGGATCGCCAAGGCCAGAAAGCTATCAATGCCAACGACTCATTAGGCACTTCGCAAGCAGACCTCGAGAAGGAACGTACACGAGTTCTACAACTCTCGAGAGATGGTATGCGAAGCCAATTCACCTCACTCCTTCGCGCCTCGGGCGAGACAGAGGACTTCGCACCATTCCTAGAGCATCTGAAGAATCTCAGTCCAGCTGCCACCGATGTAGAAATTAGATCTCTTTCGTTCGAAGCGGCCGAGCATGTCAGTTTTGTGAAAAGCTTGACTTGGCTACTGCAGTCGAAGCGAGATTTCGAGCTCGTACAAGCTTGGATGGCAGTCTTTTTACGTGTGCATGGAGATATTGTGATTGGCGATCAGGAAGTGAGAGATGCTGTACATGAGTACAAGGATGCGTTGGACGGGGAGAGGAAGAGAGTGGCGAAGTTAGCTGGATATTGTAGTGGACTTGTTGGATATTTGCGGGCTGCAAGGGTGTAGATGATGGGTACCTGTATCCAGATCATGTCTCAATACCCAAGACAATTTGCACTAAGGTATATTACCTACCTTACTCTCTTGTCTTGCGTGTGACTAATAAGGACTTCCCGAGAGGATCTCGGCCTGTATAGCCTGTGATCATGGCCAATCCATGGTATTCTTCTTCTTTGCCTAATCGGAGCTGACAAAAGACCGGTATGGCAAGAGGCGAGTACTGCGACTACCAAATTGTGCGGAGATGGCAAAGCCTTTTGTCCAATCGAGTCCCCCCAGGCACACTTGTGATTTCGTTTACACTTTATCGCTGATGTAGAGGAAAATTGTCAAAAGGCCTGGTGGGAAGTCCATCTCGTCCTGCAAATATCAACTTCTGACGCGAAGTGCAGACCTACACTGTCCAGTCACAGATGAGACTGTAGAAGCGTTGATTCTTTATGCAACATTTTCGCCCCCGAGGCATGTTGCCAAAGCGGTCAACTTGAAGACATCAGTCAGATTAACGGCTTGCTCGTCCATGGCATTCTGATGCCAATGTGAGGGATATTGTATCACGTGATCTGTACTGCCGATACTGCCTCCTATAGGTGAATCATGTAGCATGGACGCCAGCCCATGTTCAGTCTCCAAGCAGTGCTTTGCGTGAAACGTACACCCGGATACCATGGAGACTTGATTGTGAACCCAAGCATCCAGCTCACCTTGAGCAGCTCAGCGAGCGCTCTTGAAAGAAAACAATTTCACTCCCACATGTCGCACATACACATCTTGACTGGTATTGGCTCTTTGCTTCACTGAGATATGTTACACGTCCACCTCCGCAGCCCACTTGTTCCCACATCTAGTGACCATGCGCCTCATCCTCTTCCTCCTCCTCGACGAACCAATCCTGCTCAACTGGTGCAGCGCTGGCATCGGTCGCCGCACCCTGAACCTCGGGTGTCGATGCTTCGTATTCCTGCAGACCGCTCTGGAGATCGGCCTCCTCAGGCGATTGTGGCGCTTTAGGGACGGCGAACTTTTGCACTTGGCCCTCGGAGTCGTTGGCCTTGATTGCCGCAGGCTTGTAGGATTTAAGCTCTTTCAGGTAGAGGTCCTGGACAATATCGGCTATCGACAGTCAGTTGGAGGGCATTGAGAGGTCGTAGACAGGCGAAGGGCATACCCGAGCGGACAGGAGTTGCGATGAAGGTGCGGCGGAAGGTCGTGGCATTTTGCTTAGTCGCTGCTCGGACGAGCGCGTTGCGCTGGGAGGTGTTAGTGATGGCACTTCAGGTATCGGTAGGTAGACAACACAGACCGAGAGTCTGAATGCCTGCATGGTTGAATGTGGCGAGGGCAGTGAGGTGCAATCAATGGCGGCCGTCAAACACTGTTCAGACTACTAACCCGACGTGAAGCTGCTCTTCAGTGTAAGTCACGTGAAGCGCTAAAGACGGAATTCCCGGCTCGGGTTCTCCCACCATCTCGACGATCTCGTGATTCTCGTCACAGTCATCTCTTTCACATCCGCCCTCTCTCTTCTATCCACCTCGACACCCTCTCCGCCCTCCACCGCTCCCTGTCTCAGAAACCGCTTGTCGCACCGCGGAAACCACCACGTCCATCAGACAATATCTCACCGAGTTGCTGGCGACTGGTTTTAGCGACTCCCGACCTGCGCGATCTAACGGCCGACGTCTACGAGAATCGCGACACCAGTCAAGTCTGACTCTTGTCGCTCTGCTCAAGGACACCTTCACTGGTTTCCGGCCGGACAACTCAGCGCGCACCTCTGTTTCCAACCAGCTCTCTCGCTCTGTGCCGTCACTTCACTCGTCGATCTGACGCTGCCGAGTATCGGTCCGCCGTCCATTCAACGGGTGTGAGGGTACGTGCGCACTCCACCTCACCGTAGAACTGTTTGGCCGTTTGCGTCTTTGTGCGCAACATTCAAAGACACTACTACAGTCGCAATCACCTCGTTCCACTCAGACGACGCACTTGTTTCTGCGCTTGGGTTACCTTCAAGGCAATCTTGTGGCGACTGCGCTGACATCGTGAGTCCTTAGCCGCGACCTCACTCTTAAAAGGTACGACGACCGCCGGAACCTGCTCAATACCGCCAAAACGCATTCTCCACTCTTCATTCGTTGCTTCGCCAAGAATCACAAGCTCCAGAAGAGCTCAAAAGGCATCAAAAAGCGGGCTACTTTACGTTTCGAGGACTCGATCAAAAAAGACTTTGCCGTGCGCAAGCCACTAGCCGTCATGGCACAAGTACTGTCACCGGGCGCGGTGCCCGATCCGATCCCAGTGCCGGCACAGGAGGAAGAGTGGCGTGAGAATCTGAACGTACGCCTCATGTGCAGAGAATGTTGCGAAGATCCTCCAGATCTCCGCGAAGACCATGCGAGCGGTGACCTCCTGTGCGGAAGCTGTGGCTTGGTCTTGCAGGAGCGTTCAATCGACACGAGCAGTGAATGGCGCACCTTTTCAAACGATGACCAGGGTAACGATGACCCTAGTCGTGTCGGAGATGGTCCAAACGCTCTCTTGAATGGCGCGCAGCTCAATACTAACATTGCCTTCGGTGATGGTGGTATGAAGGCCAAGGACCTACACCGCGCTCAGAACAAAGCGAATCTGGACAAGGGCAACAAGAGTCTGCTGCAAGCTTACAAGCAGATCGGCGCACTCTGCGATGGCTGGCAACTTCCTTCGACCGTGTCAGATACTGCAAAGCACCTGTATAAGGATGCTGAGGAGAGTCGAATTTTCAAAGGCAAGGGTCAGGACGCGCTCATCGCAGGCTGCGTCTTCCTGGCCTGTCGCCGCAACGGAGTACCACGATCCTTTCGCGAGGTTATGGATCTTACTAAAGTCACCAAGAAGGAGATTGGCAAGACATATAAGATGCTCGAAGACTTCATTAGGCAGAGGGACAAGCAGAAGAGTGCTTCGAAAACTGCGGTCGCTCCTGACGGTAAGTCTCGCGCGTCACCAGCTAACTTCTCTGTGCTCTTGCTAAACTTATTAGTCTACAATAATGCATACACCACCACTACCGCCGATCCTGCAGACCTTTGCCAGCGGTACTGCAGCATGCTGGACATGGATCAGCGAAGCACCAATGTGGCTATAGCTCTAGCCACAGTCATGACTAAGACCGGTGCTCTCGCTGGTCGTTCTCCTCTGTCATCCGCTGCCGCTTGCATCTTCATGGCCAGCATGCTCATGGGGCAGGCAAAGACTCCTAAAGATATCATGGCCGTGGCAAAGGTTAGCGACAGTACCATCCGCCATGCATACAAGCTGCTCTACGCAGA
Source organism: Sphaerulina musiva SO2202 (assembly GCF_000320565.1). Taxonomy (NCBI): domain Eukaryota; kingdom Fungi; phylum Ascomycota; class Dothideomycetes; order Mycosphaerellales; family Mycosphaerellaceae; genus Sphaerulina; species Sphaerulina musiva. The sequence continues at coordinate 1,152,925 of NW_016017389.1, read as the reverse complement.
AAAGGAAAAGCTGCTCACTGAGGAAATTATCAATCGTGGTGCGGACCCGGCCAAGTTAATAAAGCCATCTTAGGGGGCATGGCGACTCCTCTCACCGACGGCAAAGTCTCGAAAAAGTTTCGAAAAGACCGCAATTTATCTTGCACACTTTCCACCCAACGACCATGAGTCACAGCTCTCAGCAATGGCCAGCCTTGACAGGCGGTGATCCATATACTGCTTTGCGCTAGTGCTCAAACCACTCTTTACAGCCAAATGGCTGCACATACACGTTCTCTGGCTTTTCCTACTGTCTTTGACTTTCGATCATGGCTACCCAGTTAGAGCCTATGAGAATCTGGGACAAAAAAAAGGCTTTTCAAGGGTATTTTATCAGATTGGATTGCGAGAACCTAGACTGCGGGTGGGCGTCCTGCTTCTGCTCTTGCTTGTTGTCTTCGCTGGAAAGTAGCGAAAGCTCGCCCGCGATCTCACCAAAACCCAGAATGGATGCGATAGCTGTATGTATAGAAGACGCGATAATGAAACAAAAAAAACCCCCTTTTGAGAAGGGCGTCACTTGTACCTCCTCTGATCTCATTTCCTTCTTCCGCCTGCCTACTATGTGAAGCCAGTGTGTAGCATCCGACGTGGTTCGGGGAGCTCGAGGTGAGAGAAGCTTCGTCGTCGTACAGTCGGGGAGGCGTTCAAAGTTGCACCCTACCCTACCCCTACCTCGCGATGTGATTGATATTTGGAGACCTACCTGTTTGAGCACGCTGTTCTCCCTTGCGCGTTCTTGGGCGCGCTGGCCATGGCTACCTGGTAGAGCATGACCAAGATCAGTCGTCACCGCAACAACAGATCCTTGGCTTGCTCTTGCACCTTGGTAACAAATGCTGTTTTGTGCGTTCTGTATGTAAGACGGAGCTGAATTTTTTGAAATGTCCGTGATCACCTACCCACCCACTCGTCGTAACGGCACAGCTGAGCTTTTCTTGGATCTGATTTTTGCTTGCTGCAATGGTATGACAGGACTACATGTACCTTACGTATGCGTCGAAGGGTATTGCGTTTGTAGCATCAAACGGAAGTATCAAACGGAAGCAACAAAGGCTGTATTGACTGTTTGTCGACTGGCAGTCTCTCACAAAAAGACGCTAATCTATTGAGTTCTGCTAGTGCGATTAGGTCAGTGAACGAGAGCTTCTAGCGTCTGACACTGCGGTGTGTTGGGAGTGTGTTGGAGTCGATTTCATCGTCATTAGTCCATGCCTACTCCCCGTCCCCGACTGCCTTTCGCCCTCTGCGGGTCTGTCTGCTCGTAGGCTCGTCCTGACTCCTCCTCCTCATCAAACTCCTCATCTCAGACTCCTCACGCCCGCCCTCATCACGCCTCTCGCCTCCCGCCTCCCGCCTCCTCCTCCACCGGGCTCCGGCTGATCCCCTGCCTGGTCGTCCATTTTCTCAAAGTGTCTAGCGTGAGACGAAGGACGGCGCCCATTGGCATCTGGCGATATGTTGCGCTTGAATTGTGGGCCGGGTTGGAGAATCGGTCGTGACGCTCCCGGCGCCGCCAAGTTCCCACCCCCCGGTCATTGTTATGTCTCACCCTGAAGGAGCATATACGACTTGCCGGACTTCAAGCGAGGGTGGGAAATGCTGGATTGCTGAAAGCACCCAAGCCTTGTGCATTGATTGCGGCGTATGTCTAGTGGCCAGCCAGCCAACGAGGGGTCGAAGCCCCTCCAGGCTCCAGTACGACATCGAGCCATGCCAATTGCCATGCCCTCGGAGTCTCGGACGGCCTTCACAGCGCACGGCGGGCGCTCTTCTGGAGTCTGCACAAGCGGAGCATCAAGTGCGGGCGTGCGTGCCTCGTCTTCCTCCGCAGGGTCTCGTACTCTCGTTGTCATTCGCGCGGCACATAGTAGTCATCAAGTTGTGGGCGATCGAAGATCGTCCGCCAAAACAATTCGCGTTGGATACGAACGGATGCACGTCTGGATCTGGGCCATATCACTCACACTCTCACACTCTCAGTACGTATCAGTCGTGGCGATGGGGAGGCACAACTACAGGTACTACTACCTTACCTGACTTACTGTGTGCACTCTCGGGAAACAGCGCGGCAAGCGCAGATTTCGGACAATTTCTGTACGTTGCTTTTGGCTAATATCCGGGACCTCATATCAGTCGCGCTATCGTGCGAATTTCATAGACCTTCGCTACGTAGTAGCAGCATTCTATGCCCCCAGGCCAGCGTAGCTTTATGTGTGTCATAGGCTACCTACGCATCTACGGGGTGCCCTCAATGAACAAGGCGCCTAATATGACCACGGCCGCTTAGCGCGACCATGCATGCTGAACGACCAGACCTGTTACGATATCCACTCACCACTTCCTGATGGCTGAAGCGAGGTAAAGTAGTGGTTAATTGGCATCCCGGTGGGTAATAACGGTATTGGCTGAATCGTACGTGTCCAGCCTTCTCGATTATTCCTGTACGGGATTTCACCTGTACGATGTACCAGCAGAGTATTATTGAATACCCCCATTTCTGCCGCCCCAAAAACGCAGAAGAGGTTGACATGATAATGTGCTTGGTGTACACCGATCTGCAGCTCATGTTACCAGCGACTGCAATAAGCTTTCACATCCACGAAGCAGGCATTGTTGAGCTGGCATATTCACATCTCCAGAGGGATTCTCTGACATACGAGGTCTCGACGCTTGGACTGGCTACTCGGAGATCGACTCCTACGATTTTCGACTATTCAAGGCGGTGCGTGAGGATCAAGACTGGAGATGACCGACGAGCGAAGCGCTTGGGGTAGCCCCCCGCGCGGTGGCATCGCACATTCGCAGTATGGACAACACATAGAGCAAGATCTTTGGTCAGGCGATCCACACGGTCCTGGTGCATCAGATCTGACATTCGAATACCCCGAACAGGCACTGCTGCAGCGTTCACTGCGCCTTGTGCCTGTACACCAAGATGCCGGAACGCAGAGCCAGTCGTACCCTGGAGTGCACAGCATGATGGGAATGCCGATGGACGTGACCAACTTCTGGTGGCATGAGTCCATGGCCGCTGTCAAGAAGGAGGAGTCGAACGAGGAGTTGCAACTGCACCAGCAGCAGCAGCTGCAGCAACTGCAGCAACTGCACCAGCAGCATAGTGTTGGAAGCTACACGGATGCTCGCGAAGAGTACGAGCGGGATCAACGTCCACCCAGCTCGAGAGACTCGCTGTCCACGTCCATGCCCTCTCGACCACATGCTGCGGTCGAGAAACGGTACCGGCGTACAGTCAACACCAAGCTGCAGCAGCTGCACGCAGCAATTCCAGCCTCAGGCACATTTTCTCTCGATCCGGCGGAGAGGGCTCGGTCCAGTCTGGACGGCAGTGAGCCCGAACAAGCAGCCAAACCTGTTGTTCTGGACAAAGCGATACAATATACCACGCATCTAATCGAGACATATCGCAAATACGATGACGACATTGAGGTTCTTCGTCAGCAGGTTCGCGAGTGGCTCGGGGACGACAGAGCCTCTGCCTCTCTGATGACCGAAAATACGAAGAGGGTTGGGTGATCAGCGCTGCGGTGCCTTTCTACTAGAGCGTGCTATCTCTCACGAATGACCGGCCGGTGCGTTGTACTATCACACTATAGAACGGTGCGCGACTTTGCGCCTGTGGCCGGCAACTTACGGGATGATCTATTTCCAAGAGTAATTATTATATTTTTTTGCCACATCACCACCTCCCATCTCACTCACAGTCCCAAATGAGGGCATAACGTGTTGCTGCTACCTACCTAGTAGTGGTGTTCTGAGAAAGAGTAGATCAGATTGTAGTTAGAAATGACAATGCCCTCCCTACTGCCCCTCGAGCGCGCCACAACACGTCCAGTGTCCGCCATTCTGCTCGGATGATTGCAATCATAAGGGAGACGTCAAAAGGCCGGTCCGATTGCGACCAGGCCAAAACCTCGTGCCGAAGAGAACCACGCGCTAGGATGATTCGGCGTAGCTGAACCCGACCGCTCAACCGCGACACGCTTGGCACTATGGCAGCCGTAGGAGGCTAGGTAGGTCAGGTCAGGTCAGGTCAGGTTAACCAGGGAGGCTGCAAGTTGGCGGCCCACAACGTTCGTGCTTCATCAGTGGCTGCTGCAGCATTAATTCATTGCACGAGGCTTGTTGAACATACAGGGCTGAAAGTGAAGTTACCGGTGTCTGTGTGGCGAGTTTGGACTTGTGGGGAGTTAGTTTTACGGGAAAAAGGAGGCAGGCAGCTGGAGGAGCTGACAGTACACTCAGCACTCAGCACTCAGCACTCAGCACTCAGTACTCAGCACTACTGACTCGTCCCGAATGCGTCGACATACCGGGAGCAGACGCACCACGTGCCATAAGATGCCTTCGCAGGTGGATAGTTTTATTGGACGATAGCGACAGGATAGCGACATCGAGATGCCTCTCATGCCACAACCCCAGCAATCCATCCATGATCCCTCACTTTGACAGGGCCAGGCGCAGGAATTAAAGCAAAATTTGATGTGGGGAAGGCCCATTATCATTCCTCACCGATTCACCAGGACCAGGTAGGGCGCAAGTTGCAAGTCTGCACGAACCATGGCGTGCCCGTTGCCCAAAATAGCGACCACGCTTCACCCACCCCGGGCGGGCAGTGAGCGACAGAGGTGTAGTCGTGTTTCAGCAGGACACCAGCAGGGCTTGGGACAACAGCGGCACCTCACCAATGCTTGGTTCCCTCCCAGGACCATGTCCGGGCGCGAGGACCCACGTGGACGACCAGTCCACGTCGTCTTAGGGTTGCGAGCGACCTATGTGAGGCCCGGGTTGGGGAGAAGGGCGGGCGGCCTGCGGTGTTGTCTCATGTTGCTCGACATGCTACTACTGACTAGTCAACTACAGGTACTCCTACTACGACCACGGCCAGGCAGGGCCAGGCAGGGCCAGGCAGACAGACAGGCAGACAGGCAGCAGGTAGGGCCAGCAGCGGCGCCGAGACGCAGAGGATCGCTGACCAGGTCCTCCGCAACCCGTAGCCCTTTTGATTGCAAGGAGGAGAGTAATCGGTGGATGCCTTGATGATCAGTGCTCCAGCGTGCACACATACAAAGGCGGCCTGGTCCCGGAACATCTCATCACACTGTGATCGGAAGTCAAATTCCCTGCCGTTGCCTCACTCTATTGCGTCTTGCCATTGCGAAACTCTCACAAACTTAATCCAGCATTCGAGCACGGTCGGTCAGCATACCGATCATCACATCAGCCCTAGAAGGAATATACTCAGGGCACTGTGCCTGGCTGACAATGGCTGCTGCTGCGTATGGCGACACTCTGGTCATGCATAACGACATGCAGCATGACTACTTCCCATCATCTGGCTATCACTGTAAGTGAGAACTCGCAGTCAATCTCACCATTGGGACGTGGTGATCGATCAAGGGAACCAAGACGCTGACCCCCCACACAGCTAGTGGCGTCCTCACGCCAGACGTTGGACTCGACTATCTCCCTTCGCCGGACTGGTATTCTCAGTGGTCGCCCAACAATGGAGCGCATCACCAGTCCTGGTATACCGTTAGCCACAACGACCTCTGCCATGCGTATTCCGAAAATCCCATGACATGCGGAACCATGGCGCCCATGACGGCGACGACGACGACAACGACGACAACGACTGCAACGACGCCCTTGAGCCCACAAATCAGCCCCCGAACCAGCTTCTTCCCCCGGATACCGGCTTCCCAGATCAGCCCACGTATCGCCATGGTGCCCCAGATGCCACAGCTGCCAGAGCCTCCGGTGATTGCCATCCCCGTACCCAGCATGCGACAAAAACGAAAGCGATCACCCGAGTCAATCGACCTGGGGCAACGCAAAAAAGTCCAGATGGCGGCCGAACAACAACAACAACATACGATCATCAGTCCCAGCACCAGCAGTCCTCAAAGCAGCACCTCCAGCCCCTCGGAAGTACTGAGCACGCGCGCCCACTACGCCGTCGAGAAGCGCTACCGATCCACCTTGAACGAACGGTATGCCACATTGGCCCGCATCGTGTCGAGTCCGGACACGATGGAGATTTGCCGCACGGCCATGCCCGAGTGGGAAGTGCCCACGAAACTCGAAGTGCCGGATCCCGTGGCGGAGAAGAATACGGGCAAACGGCAGAGTAAGACGACGACGTTGTCGGTGGCTCTGCATACGATTGAATTGCTGGATCGTGCTTGTGTGCGTAAGGCGCGAGAGTATCAGGAATTGAGTCGTCGTTTGTCGACGATTGTTGGTGCTGCTGCTACTGCTACTGCTACTGCTATTAGTACTACTACTACTACTCCTGGTATCTGATGAGGAGAGAGAGAGAGAGAGAGAGTTTTGCCCACGGGTCTACAGAGTCGACACGTGGTCGGGTCGGTCGGGTCGGGTTGGTTGATTGATTTTTGGTCAAGTCACACAGATTTTTCATGCATCGAATGAATATGAGAGAGAGAGAAAGAATTTCATCAATGAATGACGGCTGCACTACATCTTGGGGAGGGAATCTTCTATTCTTTTGGAGGTTTAAAAAAAAGCCGCATTGTGCCCCTTTTTTTGGAGAGAGAGAGAGATTGAAAGAGAGAATTGTGTATGTATTTGAAACGTTTTGTTTTTTGCATCTGCGTTGTTAGGTGGCATTGATTTACGTTTTTACGAAGCAGCAGCAGCGGGCAGCGGCAGGCAGCGGCGGCAGGCATTTGATTTTGTCTTTTTTTGGAGAAAGAGGGGGAGAAGGCGAGAAGGCGAGAGAAGGAGAGAGAGAAGCGATACGTTGTATATACCCACCCTGTCGTTTATGGCTTTGAAGAGTTTTTTGTCTTCTTTTTGATTTTTTTCTTCTTTTTGATATAGCATACCTTACCTGACATTTTTTTTTAAAAACATACATGCATACACAAGGTTATTAGGTACATACATCCCATGGATTACCTGGATCGGTCGGTAGTAGAAAGAATGCTCAAGGGGGAAAATTCCCAACAACCCATTTCAACTACCTTACCTACCAACTTACCTTACCTTACCGACCCATCTATCGAACCTGGTACTGTACATACTGTACTGTACCTTACCCACCACCAGCAGCCTATAGCCTGTAGCCTGTTGGGTCAGATAGGGTAGGGTAGGGGAAGGGTAAGTATTGATTTTTTTTACCGTTTCGGTACATTTTTATTCTTTTCTTTTTCTTTTTTTTTGGAAAAGAAAATCAAAAGGTTTTGTGATAACATTGCATACAGTACATGCCAGCCACCGCAAGGATTCCCTCCTGTATCTATCTATTCCAACTAATTTATCTATACCAACCACGAAAGCTTTTTCTTGCCAGGCCAAGTTGGCCAACCCCCTTCCTTGAAAAAAAAAAGGTACCATCATTTCGGCATTTCCTTTTCTTGCCTTTTTTTTTCTAACTTCAAGATCCGGACAACAAGTCGAACGCTATACTATACTATACTATAACCCAATATATAAAAAAAAGATACGAATAAGTAAAGACCAAACAGTAAGACGCAACAAGGACAAAAACCATTTTAACAAAAACACATCTTTTTTTTTTCTCGAGAAAATGCATCGAAGTTCTTGGCGAGCAGGTATTTCCGTAAGGGGGAGCGTTGTTTGGCTACGGCGGGTTGGCATACAGTTGTCTATCCTATCCTATCCTATACTATCCTATCTTTATCCGATCCGTTTGAACTCATCTCTACCAACAATTTCTTTTTGAAAAAAATATATATCAAAGAAAATTCGAACTTTAGATGATACACTTTTCCCAATTTTACTACCTACCCTACCCCGACCTGTTGTTGTTGTTGTTGTTGGACCCACCTAGCCAACACACGCATGGGTTTGAGAGATAGAGAGAGATAGAGAGCAGAGATAGACAGAGAGAGAGACGAGAGAGACTCGGGAAAGACGAGAGAGGTTAATGCTAAAACAAGGATTTCAGGATATATATCCGGCCTAGCCTAGCCTCTAGGTATATGACCGACCCGAACCGAAACCAGGAACGCCTTCTCTCTTTTCGGGCAGTCTTTGCCTTGGCGGTAGTCTTTTACAACACGAGTACTGTAAGTAGTAAGTACATGTACCTGACGTTCATTTTGTTCTTGTTGTTGTGTTTCCCCACCCGTGATCCTACCCCTTCACCTACACCCCTGCGATGCGCAGCAGCAGCCCTTTCCTTGTAACAACGATGTCACTTCTTTTCTTGCGCGAGCCTGGTTGGGATGGGTTGGGTTGGGTTGGTTCGTAGGTACCTAAGGTAACTAGGTAGGTATGTAAGGGAGACCCAGGAAAGCAGATTGGTGAAAAGAGAGCGATGTGGTCATTTCAAAAGTCAACGGCGGTACTATTGTCGCGAGCCCGACCTGTCTACCTATGTACCTAGGTACATATACGTAGGTTCATTAGGTATGTACATTAGATATGTACCTACCTGGCATTCCCGTGATGAAAGACATCACTTGTTTCAGAAAAGGCCGTACGTAGTGGTAGTGGTGGTAGTAGTGGTGGTAGTGGTTAGTACGAAGGTAGTTCCAGACAGAGGGAGCCCTCATCAGAGAGAGGCAGAGAGACTCTCTAGCGTGCCCGCGCTGTGTGGGATATCTGTCTGAACTCCCTTCTAGCGCCGTTTCTAGACTGAGGTAGGTATCTATCTGATCAGTGAGGACGAACGGTTGGTCATACTTACCACAAGTCACAACTCGATCCTGCAATCAGCTGCCATTCCGCTGATATCGCGCCGTGTGAGACACCGTTTCTCCCTATACGATATTTTTAGCAAGGGAAGGGGGGAGGGCGAGCTTGCAAGCGAAGCGTGTGTCCTGTAACCTGGTTCCTTTTCACCTACTCTCCTCGGAGCTTGGTGAGGAGGAGGAGGAGGATGACGAGGATGACGAGGAGAGAGAGAGGGGGGGAAGGGGGAGCGGAGAGGAACGGCCGGAAGCGACGACGTAGGCACAGACGACAAGTGCGATTGTTCGATCGCGGGAGGTCAGCAAGCTCTTTTCGAACCAGCGAGTACCTATGTGGTACTTACGTATTACTATTTTCCATGCGCAGATTGAGAGCCTCAAAAGGACAGGCGCTTTTGCGAGGAGGACATCTGCTCGATTCGGATATCGACGGTATCTACTAAGGTACCTAACCAGGTACCCTTCGAATTGAGGTCAATATCAGCGCAATGGCGGACTACTTCTTAGGTTGAACTGGCATACCTTACTCATACAGTCATACCACAACTGGTAACAATGTGCACACCGACTCAGAGTCTAAAGTGCGCAGAGGGCTGATCTGCGCACTCTCTGAGACCTCATCGTGCAGGGAAAAGCACATGGTGCGCTATCAGCAGCCAGACATCACAGCACGCAATCGCGCTTATGGTCGACTTTACTGCCCTCCTTCATCATTCGCCACCTCGAGACAAATCACCATCGTATCGCACCCTGATCCATGGCAATGGCGAACAGCAGGACTATGCCCCTCGTGGCAGTCGTTTGGCCGACTGCACGTGCGAACAAGGGAGGTCGCAATCGAGTTCTCTCTAGCGATAGGGCTGACACGTCAGATGACCCCCACGACTCCCCATGAGTAAGACGTCAGTTTCGTCTGAAGTGCGTGTATGTGATAAAATGGAATATATTCACCATGGCCCATGGCTACTACCATCAAAGGATAGGAGGTCATACAGGGAAGCCGTCGCGGATGGTGGAGTGGCCATCTATTTCTGCTACCCGCAGCTGGAATGGGGGCGATCGCAAGAGCAACAACAAGTGCCGCAGGTCCTCCACAAGATGTGCGTTGTCTGTCGTTCTCGGCAAAGACTTGGTATGGCACTTGGGACATCCTGGCTGGCTATGCGGGGCGGTAGTTGTGCACTAAGGTAGTAAGGTAATGGATGACCGTGCTGAGTGTGTTGGTCGTGGCTCACGCCTTGCTCGATAAGAGAGATGAGCGCAGGATCATAGATATTGCGCCTCCGCATCCTAAGGCTCGCTCGAGTTTCGACGGTGTCAGGGTATTAACAACCATTTGTGGGCCGACCTTTTGATTGCGGGCGTTCTTCTTGCTTCCGAAGGCATGCCGAGAGTTGGCCCTTGAGTCCGGTCGCGCACCAGACATGGGCCGTAATCCATGGACTGCTGTACAACGGCATACCCGGTCGAAACCACCATTCGTCTGTTGATACACTACGCTAGAATAGACGCAGTCTCAACTGAGGCGCGCATCAAGCTGGAGAGGCCAACTTGGCGGTCTTCTGTTATTCTTGTTGCTGAGGCCAAGAACCTCAATCGAGACATATCACCGCGTCTAGCGTCTGCTCATTACTGTCTGAGGTGTGTTTCCTGGCTCTATTCATCTTCGCTCGTCGACTGGAGACAGCACGACCTGGAAACTCGACGGCATGACCTGGAAATTGGAAATGTTACACCGCCAGCTCGCGCGACCACTAGCAGTAGATTTGCCGCATCAACCTACTAGTGTGTGTGAGTGCGTGTGTTTTTTTTTCTTGTCTCTGCGCGCGCAACTACCACACAGCACTAGACAACTACTAGGTAGACTTGCGCTCATTCTTTTTTCTGCCTCTCACATCCGCGGCACAGGCTGGCTGGAGACTGGCGGTATGCAAAATATCTCAGCGCCAACAGCCGGTATACCGCCTCGGGAATGTTCTCGTTCGCAGTGGTCACTGTTCAGCCACAGATCCCCAGTGAGACAATTGTATGAGACACGGCCAGTCCACCAGCCCTTTGGGTTGACCACGTGCGTGCTTTTCTGCCTGCGAGACACATTTTTTTTTCTTCCTGCTCACCCGCCGACTGCGGACTTGTACACACCCCCTCCCTAGGTTTCCTCCCCTACTGATCACCCTCCCCCATATCGCTGCTCTTTCTTCATCTTCTGACGTGCAGTCGCGCTTATCACTTCTCGGAGTCCGCAGACCAGGGACAGCAGACTAGGGCAGTACATATGAAACAGCAGTGCGTCGACTTGTACTAGGAGGTAGAGAGAGGGAGAGAGAGAGAGCGAGCGCGCGATGTCGAAGGTTATCATGCCAAGTGAGGCTGGCAGGCCGCCAAAATGCATCCATTGTTTAGCGTCATGCACAACTGATCCAATAGAAGTTCGTGGGGCTGTTTGCGTATCATGATCCCTGATGGTGAAAGCCCTTCGGGAATCCAGCTGCACGTGCATACCTAAGTTACTTTACAGGCTTACACAAACACTCTTCGGACACCAAAACGTGGAATTCATCTCATGGTGTTCATTGACGTTGTTTCATTTCATTCGCAGTCAGATGATATACTATCGGGGCCTGGAATAGGCTTCATCACACCTTTTTGCCCGAAACCTCATCAGCAGCTTACTACTACCAACTAGCCCATTCCTTCCGAAACGCCTCGCTCAGTCAAAACGGTACAGTCAAACGTCTCTCGAATCCCCCCCTCGGCCAGCACGCTCATGCACGGCGAGTAGTGAAGTCCGTCTCCATCTCAGAAGTTCCAGACTCCGTACCACCGCAAGTGCAAGAATCTAGAAAACGGGATTTCCAGTCAGCATATACCTAGGTATTTAGGTACCATGTATTCAACCCGATGCTGACTAAGGCAAGGTAACATGGTGGTGGCTGAGGTATGAACAACCAACTAGGTAACCAAGGTACTCACCTTTTGCTCGCTTGCCACAAGCACAAGCAGAACCCATCACTTTGGCATTCTCAGTCGACGAACGAGAGCATGTGCATGCGCCTGCCGGACGTTGGTCTGATTAAAAAGTACAGTCGTTAGTTTCATAGCTTCTTCCCGCTTTGGTGATGATGATGATGGACTATGTGCTTACTGCATGAGCATCGAGCTCCTTCGACTTTATTCTCAGTCGCAGCCTTCTCGCAGTTGCAGTGCAGTGCAGACTGCTTGCCGCACGAACACATGGCCTCTTTGGCGCAGACGCAGCCGCCTTCACGACCGCAGCAGGTAGCTGGAACGGCAGCTGTTGGGGCAGACATATCGATCAATGCTTGGTTGGGTTGGGTATGATGGGATTTGAGTCGTCGAATGGAGTTTGATGTACGATGTCAAGATGTTGTTTCTGACTGAATGTTGGTAATGAGAAGAGAAGTGAGGTCTACGATCAGGACGCAACAGGTTTTATGCACTTCCTCACATCTGATACGAGGACATTGTACTCTATCAGATTTCATCTCGAAAGAGCCAGATGACGCTAATGCTGACAATTGCTGACTTGTGATTGGCTGTACACGACACGGGAGCCTGAACGGCAGGAGATCTGGAGACTTCTATCGCCACGTTCTCTTTGTCGCATGGTAAGCACACCTGTCATTGCTCTTATTGGATGCTGCTTTTATACATTGCAACCGAGAAATGCATTCATTCCAGGTTCGCTCTCATTTTTCTGAAACGACATGCACGTGATGTACGTAGAGTAGAGCTCGTGGAGAATACGAGAACCTACATGTCCTTCTTCGACCGCTCTGCGACAATCAGGTTGCGAATTCCTAAAACTGATGAAGTAGTGAGCGGAGAGCTTGCGGAAAGCCTGCGATACATATAGTCAGCCAGGTCGATGCTGGCAGAGTGAAGCTAACATAAGTAGAACTAATACATCTATTCAAACTATTCACACAACTCTCTATGTAGAATCTTTCTTATACACCCAGACCCGAAGGCTGCCAGGGACACAGGAGCACCTTCAAAGGCAGAAATTCGCGACACCACAACGCCTACTCTGATTTCTCCGATGCCGCCCTCGAGACCTGGTCATTGACGATCTTCGTGAGAACAGCGCTGACAACTACTGCTGGGTTCGCCCGATCAGCCGCCAAATCGGCCTCCTAGACCTCACTGGGCACTGCCACTGAACCAGCTCTGGGTCGCTGCAGATGGGGCTCGTCACTTTCATACTTCTCCCAGTTGTCCAGGATGTTGCCGATGCGTGGAGACTTGGTGAGGTCGTATACATCCTGGAAGTATTCCTTCGTGAGAGCGAATGGCTTTGCGGTGACGTTGGGAATGTATTTGCCGACGAGCTTGCTTGGGTCGATAGAAGTCTTGTGGATCTTCTTGAGCAAGAATGAGCGGAAAGGCTTCACACCCGAGCGCAAGAAGGTGGAGTGGAAGGGCACATCGATCCCCTTCAATGGGATCGTAGCGAAACCTCTTTGTAGATCAAGAGGTTTGGGCTTGGCCTCGGTCTGCTTAGCGCACCCTTGAATGATCTCCACGAGATGTGCCTTGACCTCTTCAAGGCTCAAAGATTGCATGAGCTCTTGTATGTCAATCTTCTGTGCCTTGAGGTAGTTCAGAACGCCAGTGAGGGTGTCCAGAGCGCGGAGATCACCGGCGCAGACGTATTGCTGGTTCTGCACGTTCAGGTTGACAATCTCAAGAAGCCAGTCAGTGGTGAGAGAGATGTTCTCCACCACGTACTGCAGCGCCTGTTCGTTGAAGGTCTTGCTGATACGCGAAGGGTTGACGGCGCACATAGAGTAATTCGATCGGCCAGCCTCGTCTCGCTCGACGGCGACCTGCATGGTAAGACCACGGTAGAACACAACAGACACCAATGACTCGATTGGCATGACCTCAGCCAGCGCAGCGAGGGCGCTGTACTCTCCAAGAGAGTGGCCAGCGAAGCTGCTGTCACGCTGGACAAGTCCCTTCGACAACATGTCTTCAAAAGAGGCCTTCTCCATGAGCGTCAAGGCAGGCTGCGTGAATTGTGTGGCCGAAAGCAGACCGGTGGGTGATCGATAGGTGTACGAAGTTGTGGACTCGTCAATCTCTTTGAAGATCTTCTCGGACTTGATTGCACCATCTGCACCAACAGTTTCGAACGTCATGTCGATATAATTCTTGCGGATTGCTTTGCCACGGGCACCTCCGAAGTGGATGGTAAGCTCCTTGGGGTTGTTCTTGACGATGTTGGTGATGGCGAAGCCGTAATTGTCCATGAAGTGCTTGTCTGCACGATCCCAGACTTCCTTTGCCACCTCGCTAGATCCGTAAAGATCCATACCCATGCCCTGCTCTTGGGATCCCTGACCAGTAAAGACATATGCCGATACAGGCTGTTCAACTTCTGCTTCAGCAAGAAGAACTTTGTCCTCTGTCTCGGCTTTCTGCGCCTCAATCTTGATGATCTTGCGACCAGCGACCATACCGACATGCTGAAGCTTCACTTCAATGGTATCGTCAGGTAAGACCATGCCAACCAGAGACGCGTGAAAGCTGCGCACACGACCGACATTGTTCTCGGCTGCCCACGTCTCCACGAGGGAGCGAACGGCAGCGCTCGAGTACATGCCATGGGTGATGGTGCCCGGAAGACCAGCATACTGCGAGAACACACGCGACACGTGGATCGGATTGTAGTCACCAGACACGCGCGCATAAGTCTCGTTAGAGGAGGGCGCCTTGAGCACCAGAGGAGACTTGCCGCTTAGAGGAATAGGATTCTCAAAATTGACTGGCTGATCCAGAGCTGAGCCATTTCGCGTCAAGTAATCCAAAACTGGATTGCCATACGAAGTGCCGGCCTCGTATTCGACCGAGGCGACAGTGATAATTTCCTTCGAGGGCAGTTCGAGCTCGACTGTACCCTCTGTCTGAACAGACGAGAACACAGTCTGATTCTTGTAGCGCAAGATGCTGTTCAGCCTGAACACTAGCGTCTGGTTGAGGAGATCGACATCTTCGTTCTCGATCTTGAACCATTCCTTGGATTGCAGGACTGCGACATCCTTGGAAGATCCAAGGTGCACTTGCATTGGTGTCTCCACCTTGCGCTGGAACGTGTTGTGATAGTCTGTGTAGCTGCCGCGGTACAGGAACTGGCTGGTAACTTCCATGACTGGTTTGCCATCACGTGTAATAGTGCCGCAGACCTCGACCATCTTGCCGGAAGCCTGGTTGATGACAGCATTCACTTGGGCAGTGGTGTCAAGCACATCACCCTTCTTGAGAGGAGCAGCACCTGGAATCATACGGAAGCCGTTGGACAAGTGCACCAGCTTGAGCAAATCACCATCAATCGTCCGCGGGAAGATCGGCTTCGTGATAGCTTTCCAGCCAACAACAATAGCAAAGTCCATAGGCGCGAAGACTTCTTTACCGGGACGCTCCACGAACGCCTCGCCGGTGTTGCCAACAGCGTGCACAAAGTCGTTGATCGCCTCGCTCGTAACGGTGGCGCGACCTCCATCGAACCGAGAGGTGACATCCACGTCAAAGGGGCACTCTTCGTCTCCAAACCAAATCTTGTAATAGAACTCCTTGATGCGATCGTTACGATGATCCATGACTTCTCTGATCGGCGCGTAACCAGTTTCCGGGTGGTATGTGAAGCGGAGTGGTAGAGCGACGGGCCTGCCTGTGGCAGTGCGTCCCTCGATCATGTTGACCGTGATCTCCCCATTGGCGTCTCGGGCAACATGGATGGTGTGCACATACTCGTTGCCATGCGATGGCTCCTTGACAGTGATGGTAGTCCTCATAGGGTCGTTCGGGTGCTGAATCTCGACCACCATGCCAGGAGTCGGCGCGAAGATGCGCTGTGTGGGGTTAGTTTGGTATCTTTGGCCCTGAACGAAGACGTCGGCAGTGAAGAAGGCGTGACGCCATGTATGTGCGCGACCAGCCAACAGCTGAATCCAGTTCTCAACAGGCGGCAAAGTGGTGCCCGAAACGACCGAAAGTCGGTACAGGATCTTGTGCTCTGTCTCATTGACTGTGAGGCCTTCATGATTGCTGAGCTCGGCACTGGCTTCGATGAGTTTGCCGCCAAAGTACTCAATTTGTGGGATCTTCTTAACATCACCACCATAGAGATCACGCGTCAAGAACTTGATGTGGCCCTCATGAACGCCATCTAAGATGTCCTTGATAGGCTCATCTACGATCGTGGAATACTTCACAGCCATCGGTCCCTGGAGGATGGCAACACGACCGACATCTTGGTCAACAACAGCCTCAAGGTCCTCTGACTGCCACAAGGAGTCCTTCTTGAAGAAGAACTCAAATGTCTCGTCCAAGCACGGAACGAAAGGAACGGGCTTCTGTCCGCGCCGCTGGCAGAGGAGTAGGAAGTGCTGTACATCTTGCGCATTGATGAGCTGGACGTCAGCCTCAGGATAGCTCTCGAGCACCTTGTTGACAGTGCCAAATGGATCGTCAAGTTCGGTATAGTTCTGAATGATCGATCCTGAGCCATTGGTGTTGGCGAAACGCTCCTCGATGCGACGAATGAAGTCACCAGTGAGACGCGTGAGGGACTTGTCAATCCAGCGTTTCTGGTGCTTGATGTACATCAGGTCCACCATGCGACGCAGGACTTCACCGTAGGTCATGTCCTCAAGATCAACGCAGTCGCCAGCCTTGTTGCGACCGAACCATGGTTTCTGGAAATCATCGTTGAGCTTCTGGATGATGTAGTCGCGATGCTTCTTCAGTTCCGGAATGCGCTTGGCCTTGTCAAGAGAGAAGATCTTCTGGTCCATTTCTGCCCAGAACAGGACACCGCGCGTGGCGAGTTTGTGAATAGGCTCGCCCATCTCCGAACGCACCGTGATGACGCCTCCAGCGGTACCCTTGTAGGTCTTCTCCCATTCGTGATCCTCGAGACCAGGGGCATCCACAATAGCCTGTTTGGCCGCAGGTGAAGTGTGCGCTTCCTTCGCTACCATGACACGACTGCCGAAGAGGACACCATCAAATGGCATTGGAGGGTAGCCGAATTTCTTGGCCCACTGACCGGTGAGGTAGGGGTATGTGTCCTCAGCACCACCGAAGCCAGAGCCAGCGATAAGCACAAGGTTCTGGCAGCGTCTGATTCTGGTGTACATGGAGAGAATCGGCTGATGGAAGTCCTCGAAAGAGTGATGGCCACCGCCACGGCCGCCAGTCCACTGCATCATCACTGGGAAACCTGGGTTGGCCTTTGCAATGTTGATGACAGCCTGGATAGCCTCAGACGACCCTGGCTTGAAGCTGATGTGCTTGATTCCGAGAGTCTCGATGTACTCATTGGCGACTTCCACGGAGGGAACGCCAGCACCAATGGTTAAGCCCTCGATGGGTACACCCTCAGCCCGCAGCCTCCCGATCATTGGAATTTGCCAGCCCATGGCGCGTGGGTTGATGTAAATCAAGTTGATCGTAATACCACGTCCAGCAGGAATCTCCTTCTCAATCCTGGCGATGGCCTCGGTCATGCTCTTGTCGTTGTAATATCCTCCACCAGCAAGCTCAATCTCGTAGCCAGCCCGCATTGTTGCGGCCACAAAGTCGGTGGGCACAGTGCAAGGTGTCATGCCGGCAACCATGACCGGCGGCAGTCCCAGCATGCGACTCATCTTCGTGTCGACAAATGTCTGTCCTGCGGAAGTCTTAACCAGCTTCGGTCCAAACTCCTTCACCCAGTCCACAGCGTATTTGACAGCATGCTCGGCATCACGATCAAAGATCTCGGGTTTGTAGCCAACTTCTGGATTCGTGCCATCCATAGTGCCTGCGAGAATAACCCGGACACCAGTTCCATCCTTGTTGCGGTTCGTGAGGACCCCAAGACCAGAGATCCCGCCAGGACCGAAGTCGAGGATATGAGTAGCATTGGGCATGACCGTGGCCTTCTCCCAGAGCACTTGATCTTGGCAAATCATCTTGACCAACGCGAGTGTAATGCTTTGTCCCTCCTCCTCCTCTCTTAGGTCGCCACCGGTATAAGTATTAAATACTGGAATTCCGAGCTCAGAGGCTTCAATCTTGATCTCAGCAAGATCGCTCTCAAGGTGCTTCATGGCTCCTGCAAGATAGGGACTGTGGAACGGCGCAGTGATCGGCAAGAAGCGGTTGACGAAGCGTACTTTGCGCTCGGTGAAGGGTATGCGTGCTTGGTCGAGTCCAGTAGGTGCTTTGATCTTACGTAGTTGCAGATTAAGGCCATAAAGTGACATTGGAGGGCCCGTCACAACGAAATTGCGAGCACTATTCACTAACGATATGCCGATATGCCTGTCTTCTGGCAAGTGCTCATTGGTCTGTTTGATGAGCTTCTCAATGGTCTCACGCGAGAGATCTCGCACCGTCAACATAGGAGTGGGCGAACCTTCGCCGGCGTCAATCGAGTCCTGCAGCACATTAGGTGCAAGGGAAGTTCGTGGGTAGGCTTGCTGACTGCGGGCGCCGATCCAGAAGAGGATCGTGAGAGCGTTCCTAGCCTGCTTGTCAAATGTCTCCCAGTTGGACGAGGCTGCAATGGCCGCCGCGGTAACAACGCCCTGCGAGTGACCGCTGGCACCTGCGAATCGATCTCGGACGTGGCCGGGGTGAGTGCCGAGTACCCGACAGGTGACGACGTAGTGCGCGAGCTGTGTAAGCCCGATCAATGGAAAACTGACAGGCGCAGAGACGAGGTAGTCGGTGTCTGGCTGAGAGTCCTTGTTGTCGAGCCATCGCATGATATCCAGGCCTTTTGCATAGCTCTTGAACGCTCGCTCGTCTCGGGACATGAATTGCAGGTGCTGTGCCGCCACATTGAGGAAGTCCCGTACCAGGGATGGGTAGGTATTGTAGATCTCGCGAAGCTCATCAAAGTACTCCTCGATGTTGCCCTGGCCTCCGAACACAGCGTATACATACGCATTCTCGTCTGCGGCTTCTCTCAGAAGCGCAGACTCGTGGGATCTGATCGGCCGCTTGATGGCAGCGCGTGCAGCGTAGTATGCCTGGACGGTAACGAGCTTCTTCTCGTAGATACCAGGCAAATGTGATGCGATAGCGTGCACCTCATTGCCGCGGAGGAAGGTGCGCTCGAACTCCGTCAGAACAAGCTTCAGAACCTCAGTAAAGAGCTCTGGATCATCGCCCTCATCGACCTCCTTTGCAACAAAACCAATGTATCGAGCTACAAGCTCCGTTGTGGAAGAAGGCTCGTCATCTTGCGCGAGCTCCTCAGTGGCCTCGGGTAACGTCGAGAGGAACTGGTCCTTGAGCTGTGTCGCGTTGAAGTGGAGAGCTGTGGGTATTAAGAAGGTGTACTCGAGGGAGCCGTGGCTGAGCGTGAGCGGTCGTGATACGGCTTGCGAGCGCGGTGTAGAGACGCCAGTTTGGGAGCCGCTGCCGTACATCTTGGAGCGTCGGCGAGTGGCGGAGGGGGAAGAAGAGGTTGCTGGCGACTCTGCCTGTTGATCGAACTGTACGAATGGGTCTGTTAGTTCTTGCGCTGGAGTGCTCATGTTTGCAGCATCCTCGAAGTGAGCTCGGCAGGTCTGCTGTTCTCGCGATTGATGTGCTTTTGCTTCTGCCCCAGGCTGACTCTCCGTTTCTTCGGGGCGTGCGTGCGTGCGTGTGCAGTAGATTTTGAAGCGGAAGCGGCGAGAACTGCTGCCGTTGCGACCGCGCACTCCACTGGGCCGAGATGAGGATGATGGATGGATCACTCACGTCGTTCTCGTTTATAGCAAGTGAATGCCTGGAATCTCATTCGACAGCAGGTTTGGAATTTTGACGACAAGCTACGGTAGCTGCGGGAAAGCGCAGACGCTGCGGGCCAGGATGCCGGGGTCAGAATTTGGCGGACGAGAGGAAGGATGGCAGCACAAGAAACATCGACGACACGTTCTCAAGGGAGTCGAACAAGTGCAATCAATGGTGCGTGACGGCGTGAGAGGGAGTGTTGGAGACAGAGGAAGTGCGACCTCCCACCTCACTGCTATGTGTCCAGCTTCCATCGAGGCGCTGAAACTTGGCGATATGCATTGAACCCAACGAGAGCTCTTTGCTTCCTGAACCGCTGTTGAGGCATCATCTGACAGGGATCGACGCGCGGATAGAGTGCAGGAGTGCCGTCCCGCGCGCTAGTTTCAAACCTGCATCAAACTCGAGGTTGAGGAGCACGCTGGCTACGCTCATAGGTAAAACAGGTGCTCAGCGTCGGCACGAAGAGCGCCAGGTGTTCGTTGCTGGTGCCTGCGAGACGGTAAGGTCAGATAGCAGGTAGGTCAGGTATTAGCTATTCTATCCACTTCCATCCCAACACGGCCTCCCACCGCTCCTTGTGTCGCGTGCGTTGTTTGTTGAGGATCAACTGGAAAAAGAGCCACCGACGCATATCTTCAGGGTCAAGCTGCAGTTCCAAGACTTTCTGCCACGCTCTGAGACCTGGGGAAGCTCCCGTCTCCAGTCCAATTGAGAAACTCGCCTACCCGGCTGCGCTCGTCTCGAAACCTCGTCAATAATTCAACGGTCCGCCCTCATACATTCAGTACCTGCATACCAACCATTGGGACGCAGTTGAGCTCACGGATACCGCCGGCTCGAGCAACACCACCTTATCGCAGGAGTCGCCATCCTCATCGCTCACCAAACCGCCTACCGGACAGGGCCAGGAGTCAACACTTCTCTCTCCGAAAAATCTCTGGCTGCCGTTCCTGCTCCCGACACCTACCATCCACTTCCACTCCATCACACCGAGACCTTGATCCATTACACTGCACGGCACTTGGCCATTGGCCCAAACATCACTGCGCGCGCCGATTGATGCATACGCTCTTTTCCTTTTAGTTGACACACTCCCCTTCCTGCAATCGCGCTGCTCAACGCACCACAGCAAGTATGAGACCCGAAGTCGAGCAGGACCTTGCTCATACGCTTCTGGTCGAGCTTCTGGCATATCAGTTCGCCTCTCCCGTGAGATGGATCGAGACACAAGATGTCATTCTGGGCGAGAAGGAGACGGAGCGGATTGTGGAGATCGGGCCAGCAGACACTCTCGGTGGTATGGCCAAGCGAACACTGGCAGCAAAGTATGAGGCATATGATGCAGCACGATCGGTGCAGAGGCAGATCCTGTGCTACAACAAGGACGCAAAGGACATCTACTATGACGTTGACCCGGTGGAAGAGGAGGCTGCTGCCCCAGCACCCTCTGGCAGTGCCAGTGCTCCCGCAGCATCTTCAGCAGCTCCCACAGCAGCAGCAGCACCAGCACCAGCGGCCGCCGCTCCGCCTCCACCGGCTGCAGGTGCGGGACCTGCAGCAGCAGTAGCAGATGCGCCAGTTGGAGCAGTTGACATCTTGCGCGCACTGGTAGCTCAGAAGTTGAAGAAGCCACTCCAGGACATACCATTGAGCAAGGCCATCAAAGACTTGGTCGGAGGTAAGCGCGTATTTCTCTTCACTCGGTCAATGTGCACTAACATCTGCGGCCAGGCAAATCTACCCTCCAGAATGAGATTCTAGGTGATCTTGGTAAGGAATTCGGCTCGACACCAGAGAAGCCCGAAGACACACCTCTCGACGAGCTCGGAGCTGCCATGCAAGCAACCTTTAACGGCCAGCTTGGAAAGCAGTCATCATCCCTCATCGCACGCATGGTATCCTCGAAGATGCCTGGAGGCTTCAACATCACAGCTGTGCGCAAGCACCTAGAAACGAGATGGGGCTTGGGCTCGGGACGACAAGATGGTGTCCTTATACTTGGTCTCACATCAGAACCTCCAGCACGTCTCGGATCGGAAAATGATGCGAAGGCATGGCTGGACGATCTCGCCAACAAATACGCGACTCAGGCCGGGATCAGCTTGGCCACGGCTCCGGCTGGCGGAGATGCTGGCGGCGGCGGCGGCGGTATGATGATGGATCCTGCAGCCATCGATGCACTTACCAAGGACCAGCGCGCGTTGTTCAAGCAGCAACTCGAGCTCTTCGCCCGCTACCTTAAGATGGACCTCCGCGCCGGCGACAAAGCAGCATTGGTCACTAAGCAAAACGAAACGGCTCTCCAAGCACAGCTCGATCTATGGAATACAGAACACGGCGAGTTCTACGCTGCCGGCATCGAGCCGAGCTTCAGTCCCCTCAAAGCCCGTGTATACGATTCCTCGTGGAACTGGGCAAGACAGGATGCTCTGAAGATGTATTACGACATCATCTTTGGTCGCCTTACCGCTGTGGATCGTGAAATTGTTTCAAGGTGTATCCTCATCATGAACCGGTCGAATCCCTCCCTCCTTGAATTTATGCAGTACCACATCGATCACTGCCCGACCGAACGCGGCGAAACATATCAGCTGGCGAAAGAGCTTGGAGCGCAACTCATCGACAACTGCCGCGACGTGCTTGGAGAAGCACCAGTCTACAAAGACGTGAGCGTTCCCACGGCGCCGCATCTCGACATCAGCCCACGTGGCGACATGAACTATGCCGAGATTCCCCGTGGGAGCATTCGTAAGCTCGAGCACTATGTACAAGAAATGGCCGACGGAGGCAAGATATCAGAGTACGGCAACCGGACAAAGGTTCAGAACGACTTGCAGCGCGTCTATCGCTTGATCAGGCAACAGCACAAGCTCTCAAAATCATCGCAACTCGAGATCAAGCAACTGTACACTAATATTGTGCGGTCGTTGTCCATGAATGAGGGCCAGATTATGCCCAATGAGAATGGCAAGATCAATGGCCACATCGCCAAGGGTCGTCACGGTCGCTTGAACGGTGCTATCAACCCGAGCAAGCAGGGCAAGATCGAGACCGTCCCTTTCCTGCACCTGAAGCGCAAGGAGGAGCATGGATGGGAGTACAGCAAGAAACTCACGGGAGTCTATCTCGAAGGGCTTGAGCAGGCTGCCAAGTCTGGCGTTACATTCCAGAACAAAAACGTGCTCATGACTGGTGCAGGAGCAGGCTCCATCGGCGCAGAGGTTCTTCAGGGCCTCGTCAGTGGTGGTGCAAAGGTTGTAGTCACCACTTCTCGCTACTCCCGCGAGGTCACCGAGTACTACCAGTCCATGTACGCACGCTACGGTGCTCGCGGCTCTCAACTCGTGGTTGTACCTTTCAACCAAGGAAGCAACCAGGACGTCAATGCTCTTATCGAGTACATCTACGATGAGAAGAAGGGTCTTGGCTGGGATCTTGACTTCATTGTGCCATTTGCTGCCATTCCCGAAAATGGTCGCGAGATTGACAACATCGACAGCAAGTCCGAGCTAGCTCACCGGATCATGCTTACGAACTTGCTGCGTATGCTTGGCGCGGTCAAGGCCCAGAAGGCGACCCGTGGGTTCGAAACTCGGCCAGCTCAAGTCATCCTGCCATTGTCACCAAACCATGGCACCTTCGGCAACGACGGTCTTTACTCTGAATCGAAGCTGGCACTGGAAACGCTGTTCAACCGATGGCATTCCGAGAGCTGGGGCAACTTCCTGACCATCTGCGGTGCGGTGATTGGCTGGACCCGCGGTACTGGACTCATGGGTGGTAACAACGTCGTCGCCGAGGGTGTCGAGCGATATGGAGTGCGCACCTTCTCGCAACAGGAGATGGCATTCAATTTGCTCGGGCTCATGTCGCCTGCCATTGTCAACCTCTGTCAAACGGAGCCTGTCTTCGCTGATCTCAACGGTGGACTCCAGTTCCTGCCAAATCTCAAGGATCTCATGACTCGCCTGCGCAAGGACATAACAGAAACTGCCGAGATCCGCAAGGCAGTCACGCGCGAAACTGCTGTTGAGAACAAGATCGTCAATGGAGAGGACAGTGAAGCCTTGTACAAGACAGTAAAAGTCGAGAAGCGCGCCAACTTGAAGTTCGACTTTCCCAAGCTTCCTGATTGGAAGGAGGAGGTGGAGCCGCTCAATGCAGACCTCAAGGGTATGGTTGATCTCGAGAAGGTTGTCGTTGTCACTGGATTCGCTGAAGTTGGACCATGGGGTAATTCACGTACCCGCTGGGAGATGGAAGCTTACGGCCAATTTTCTCTCGAGGGTTGTGTCGAGATGGCTTGGATCATGGGGTTGATCAAGAACTTCAATGGCTCAATGAAAGGCAAGAGCTATTCCGGCTGGGTGGATGCCAAGTCTGGAGAGCCCGTCGACGACAAGGACATCAAGGCGAAGTACGAGAAACACATCCTCGACCACGCCGGTATCCGCCTCATTGAACCTGAGCTTTTCAACGGCTACGACCCGAACAAGAAACAGCTGATGCAGGAGATCCAAATCGAAGAGGACCTTGATCCTTTCGAGTCATCGAAGGAGACCGCGGAGGAGTTCAAGCGCGAGCATGGCGACAAGGTCGAAGTGTTTGAGCTGGAGTCTGGTGAATTCCAAGTACGTCTGAAGAAAGGAGCGACGCTCCTCATTCCAAAGGCACTCCGTTTCGATCGTCTTGTTGCTGGGCAAGTGCCAACTGGCTGGGACGCGAAGAAGTACGGTGTTCCAGACGACATCATCTCCCAAGTTGACCCGGTCACGCTCTACGTGCTGGTTTCTACCGCCGAAGCCCTGCTCTCATCTGGTATCACCGATCCATACGAGTTCTACAAGTATGTGCACATTTCAGAAGTTGGTAACTGCATAGGTTCCGGTATTGGTGGTACTACCGCCCTGCGTGGAATGTACAAGGACCGCTTCCTGGACAAACCTCTGCAGAAGGATATTCTGCAAGAGTCTTTCATTAACACCATGAGCGCGTGGATCAACATGTTACTCATGTCTTCTACTGGTCCAATCAGGACACCCGTAGGAGCTTGTGCTACTGCTGTTGAGTCTATTGACATTGGTTACGATTGCATCGTCGAAGGCAAAGCTCGTATGTGCTTTGTCGGTGGTTTCGATGACTTCCAAGAGGAGGGCTCGTACGAGTTTGCCAACATGGGTGCTACAAGCAACGCGCGCGATGAGTTTGCCCACGGCCGCACTCCTAAGGAGATGTCTCGTCCTACTACCACTACTCGCAATGGCTTCATGGAGTCGCAAGGTTGTGGTATGCAAGTCATCATGGATGCTAAGCTGGCACTTGACATGGGAGTGCCGATTTACGGTGTTCTCGGCTACACCGCTACTGCCACTGACAAAATTGGCCGCTCTGTTCCAGCACCTGGCCAAGGTGTCCTCACTGGAGCTCGTGAGCAAACGACGAAGTTCCCATCTCCACTACTGGACATCAAGTACCGCAAGAGGCAATTGGATCTGCGCAAAAGGCAGATCAAGAATTGGCAAGAGTCCGAACTCTTGTACCTTGAAGAAGAAGTCAACGCCATGAAGCAGCAGGGCGCACAGTTCAACGAGACCGAATATATGGAGGATCGGGCTCACCACATCGAGCGTGAGGCCAGACGCCAGGAGAAGGAGGCCCTGCAAAGCCTGGGCAACAACTTCTGGAAGCAAGATCCTCGCATCGCGCCAATCCGGGGTGCGCTCGCGACATGGGGCCTGACGATTGACGACCTTGATGTTGCTTCCTTCCACGGAACATCGACTGTAGCCAACGACAAGAACGAATCCGATGTCATCTGCCAGCAGATGAAGCATCTTGGTCGTCAAAAGGGCAATGCACTTTTGGGTATCTTCCAGAAGTATCTGACCGGTCACCCTAAGGGTGCTGCTGGTGCCTGGATGTTCAACGGATGTCTGCAGGTATTGAACTCCGGTCTTGTACCGGGTAACAGGAACGCCGACAATGTTGACAAGGTCATGGAGAAGTTCGACTACATCGTCTATCCTAGCCAGAGCATCCAGACAGACGGGATCAAGGCATTCTCCGTCACTTCCTTTGGCTTTGGTCAAAAAGGTGCTCAAGCGATTGGTATTCACCCCAAGTACCTTTTCGCCACTCTTGATCAAACTCAGTTCCAGACCTACAAGCAGAAGGTCGATGCCCGCCAAAAGAGAGCTTACCGGTACTTCCACGATGGTCTCATCAACAACACCATGTTCCGCGCCAAGAACAAGTCACCTTATGAGGACGCTCAGCAGAGCAAGGTCTTCCTGGACCCAACTGTTCGCGTGTCGGTCGACAAGAAGACCAACGAGCTCACGTATGCCAAGACTGCGCCTAAGAAGGTGCAGGATAAGAATACGACTGAGATGGTTGAGACGCTGATGAAGGTCAACGCTGCTCAAAACTCCAATCCTGGTGTTGACATTGAGCAAATCAATGCCATCGACATCTCCAATGACACATTTATCGAGCGTAACTTTACTGCGGCAGAGATCGCTTACTGCCGCAAGGCGCCCAACCCACAGGCATCCTTTGTTGGCAAGTGGAGTGCCAAAGAGGCTGTGTTCAAGAGCTTCAAGGTGGCCAGCCGTGGTGGTGGTGCACCTATGAAGGACATTGAGATTGTTAATGATGAGAATGGTGCGCCGTCCGTACGAGTAAGTCAAACCCCCAGCATGCTTCCGCGCTACGTGCTAGACAGATTGCTAACAAGTTTCACAGCTTCACGGAGATGCGCAGGCAGCAGCAAAGCAGGCAGGGGTCAAGTCAACAACTGTGTCGATCAGCCACAGCGATGTACAAGTCATTGCTGTCGCCATCTCGGCCGTTTGAGCGATAGAGATGCGGGCGCATGTGTGAATCAAGCGATACCAGAGTTCATGTATTATTTATTGTACAGAGCCAGTAGAAGTAGAGTTTTCATAGTCAGGTTTCTGTGTTTTTGGTCACTGGCTAGATTATGGACCTTGCAAGGAGTTGTACCAGCGGCCTACCTACATACATGTATTCTCAATGCAAAGAATCTTTTCTGCCTTGTTCTCTCTCTCTCTCTCTCTCTCTCTCTCTCTCTCTCTCTCTCTCTCTGTACTTGTTACTTGTGACCATTTTTCGATTGTTAGGTACATGCAAATATACCAACTACGAATATCCTTAGCAGCAGCTGGGAAGAAAAAAAGAGGAAAAACAAAGAAAGAAGAATAATTCTCAGTAGATGAGCCCGAGAAAAAGCATACCACTAATCACGAACGAACATTCGAATTGAATGAAACTGAATTACTCGTCTCTACAGCTGCGCAGAGTAGGTACCTCCTAGGTAGGTATGTTGTCAACATCAAACCCAAGCCTTTTCTTCTTTCTTTTTTCTCTCGCAATGTCCAATGCCGAAAAAAAGAATAAAAAGAAATCATTTCATCTGTTTTTTGTTATTCGTACTGCAATTTTCTCACTGCACCGCCACCCCTTTGAGGGCTTCTCTGTGGACTACCATGCTGCCCAGCCTCAAGTAACAGATGCTGCTGCTGCGGTAACCCACTTGGTTTCGGTTCCAATTGCTCAAAATGCTGCCAAGGTGTACCAAAGTACTGCTGCTGCTGCTGCTGCCCCGAAGGCATCCTCTGCGGGGTCGGCGGAGGTGGGTAGTATTGTGGTGGCGGATACTGCGCTGCTTGGTTCGTCTTATCTCGGAAGAAACCAAAGGCGAGGTTGCCGGAGGCAAAGCATCCAAAGACCAACAAAAATGTGAAAGCCATTGCTTTCCAACTGATCGGTTCGACAAAAGAATTGAAGATTTCTGCAAAGGTGTGTGCGCTGACTTTGGCGCGGCCGACTTTGGATGCGTCGCGATTCATGCACTTGGACCAGCCCTCGCAGACGTTGGTCAGAGCGGGCACGCGTATTTTAGGATCGCAGTTGTTGGTTGTATATTGACGAGCGCACTCGGCCATTTCAGCCATGATATCGGCCATAGCTTCGTGTGATTTCTTGTCGATGTCTCCTTGGACTGCCGACCAGAAGCAATAAATGAGATAGACGCAACCTGCCAGCAGGAAGACGTTGAAGAAGAGCTGAGCGTAGAAGGAAAGGATGTTCGGGACAGTGGGGTGTTCGGCGATGAATGAGAAAGTCCTTGACAGCCAGTGTCTCTGCGGCGGATTATGCATGTCATCGTTTTGATGTCTACTCGCTGCCCTCGGTGCGCCCTTGACCGGTCGCTCGCTGTCTTCTCCAGAGTCAGACACACTATGCCTTCTTCTTTTGGAAGCACTGCGGGCCAGTACTTGGTCGCGCTTCTTCTTGGACCGCCGCTTCTCCACGGCGGTCGAGTGGTCTGATCGATGAATCTCGCCTCGCCCGGGACTGTGAAGCTTGCGCTTGACCTTGGCGGAGAGTTCTCCAAGCCAGCTTTCTCGCCGTATAATCTCCGGTCGCGACTGCTCTTTCGTTGGGCTGCCACGCTCGGTGAGCGCCATGGTTGGCAGCGTGGACGTCTCGAAGTTGTTCTTTGCGACTCGCAGGCGGTTTGCTCTGCTGTGATCGGGGGTAGCGTCGTTGTCGCTTCGTTCCGGCGATTTGGGTGTTTCTCCTGCGCTGGAATCGTCGTAGTCGTTGTTCAATTTGCGAGGCGTACTGAAGAGCCCATTGAAGGCGGACACGGGTGGTGGAGGGAGCGGCTTGCGAGTAGGCGAGTTTTGGAGGTTGGCGGTGCTCTTGAACGGCGAGCTAAAGGCGCTGTTGTTTCCTATTAAACGTCACCATCAGCATCGTCGTCCACACATAGATTGTCTCCTCGGAACTGTTGCATGTACCTACGCTGCTTGCTCGGCGTGCTCGTGCCAAAGCGCTGCGCGTTCTGGCTCACTTGTGCAAAGGGCGAGCGCACGTCAATCTGGCCCGTCCTGTTCTGCCACTCGAAGTCCATGCCCGTCTCATGGCCGCGCGACATGATGGCAATGGTGTCCTTGTGCGGCGGGAGTGGGTGTAGGCGTGGGCGTGGGCGTGTCCTCAAAGCGTGGCCCAGCGACGAAGTGATTGATGCTGCGATGCTGGTCAACTCCAAAGATCCGAGCTGGGATCTGCAACGTGTTGCAGGGTCCATTGTTTACACCAAGTGGGGCGTTGTCATGCAAGTGAGCATAGGTATACTTTAGATCTAGAACTGCCTCCATACATGTAGTCATGTACCGACACCTCTGTTACCTACATTACCACCTGCTTCTACCATGACTCTCCACGCGGAAGGTGAGACGCATTAGAAGCGCGACATACAACAACAGCAAAACGACAAAGAAGGTCTACACCTCTAATGTTTGCCCATGGACAGATAAAAGCACTACTTTTTAGACATATGCTTTACGCGCTAGACTTCGGAGGAGGTCGTTCTACTCTCTGATGAACAAACTAGCCATGCCCATTCCTGTTCCGATACACATGCTGACCACACCCACTTGCTGCCCTTGTCTCTCAAGCTCTGGCAGTAGAGTCGCCAACTGCCGACCGCCAGTAGCACCAAGCGGATGTCCCAACGCGATAGCTCCACCCTTGGGGTTGACCTTTGCCTGGTCAATACCCAATTCTCGCACACAGTATACCGCCTGGGACGCAAACGCCTCATTGATTTCCCAGATTCCGACATCCTCCTTCGAGATTCCAGTATGGCTCAAGAGCTTCGGGATAGCGAGAGCTGGGCCGATGCCCATCTCATCAGGTCTACAGCCGACGACTTGTGTGCCTGCCCATTTGCCAATGATGGAAGTTGAGAGGCCCAGTTCCGCAGCTGTAGATCTCCTCATCATGAGAACTGCCGCAGCTCCATCGCTCACCTGCGAACTGTTTCCTGCAGTCGTAGCGCCATCCGGTTTAAAAGCAGCCTTCATCGTGCCCAATTTCTCGACTGTGCTCTTTGCACGGATTCCGTCATCCTTGGAGACCGTCACCTCCTCTGTAGTTTCCGGATGTTCGGGATCAGGTATAGTTCTCGTCTTGACAGGCACAATCTCCTGGTCGAACAATCCTTCCTTTTGTGCTTTCGCAGCTTTCAAATGTGAAGCCACCGCAAATTCGTCTTGCTCTTTACGAGACACCTTGTATCTCTCTGCTACATTCTCGGCTGTAATCCCCATGCTCATAATGCAGTCCCGCGCGTCCTTGTTTTGCGATTCTTTCAGCTCACCCCACAGAGCTGTGGGAATAGCTCGTGAGCCGTAGTTGCGAGTCATGCTCTCCATGCCACCACCAATTCCCACATCAATCTCTCCAACTCGAATGGCATTTGCTACGCCTGTGATGGCTGCCAGTCCACTGCTGCAAGCTCGGTTCACCGTCTGGAAGGTCGCGGTCTCGGGCAGTCCGGCGTGAAGCGCTGCCATCCGGCCTGCCTTGCTGCCACCAAGCTCGGACAGGACTGTACCAATCTGTACATCGTTGATTTTGGAGGGATCGAGGTTGGGATGCGCGGCGAGAGTGGCTCGAAGCACGTGGGAGAGGAGCTCGTGGTCGTGGGCGTCTTTGAAACCGCCTTTCTTTGCTCGTGTCACGGGCGTACGGAGAGCAGACAGGATTACGATGTCGTCGGCATTCATGGCCAGTATGTTCTTCAGTCCCCTTTGCATAGCCATGATCGCGTGCGTGTTGTGAGTAAGGTAGGTAAGGTATATATCTCTCTATATCGGAGCTACACTCAAGCTCATGCGTCTCTGGTGATAATGTATGTGGCGAGTAGGAGCAAATGAGGGAGAAGCAGATGAGAGGTGTCAAAAGAACAGCGTCAGCTCGAGAGACAGAGAGCGGGTACTTACGCTTCGTGGAATAGGTAATCATACAAATGCCTTGCCATCGCATTGAGACGATGTCGGAAGAGACCTAGTGGAGTGGAGACGATGTCGGATGTGAAGAGCGGCATTGGTCGGCTTGAGCGCCCTCGGAGGCTCGGATAAGGAAGAGACTTCCCTTGTTCTTCCGATCATATGGACTTCACTTCACTTCATTCTCGACCCGGTGGACGTTCAGTGGAAGCTGATTGTTCTATCCCGTGACGAATCACCACTCCATATATGTATGCCGTTGCTATTCCGTAGGCTCGTCCCACATTGAGCCTTTAAACATCAACCCTCCACCGTGTTCCAGCCAACATCAGTCCAAATTCAGACAAACTCGCCAACACCAATAGGAAATAGTATCTCAGCAGCAGAGTAATAGTAGCACATGCACTCAGCAGTGCTTTTCCCATCCTCAAGTCGGTTCATACGGTTCTCAGATGAAAGTAAACACACCAGACTCCAACCTTTTCCCGTCCATCGGGGAAATACTGAGGACACGCGAAAATATGAATCCTGTCGATGCCTTTGTCCCCGAGCATATTAGCCGGCTCATGAGTGGTGATGAACTTTGTAATTTCCTTGAAGATGTCAAGCACCGCAGCTGCCTGAGGAATTTGTCTTTTATCCTCGGCATGCTTGATCATGACACCTTGCCACTAGGAGGTGAGAGAAGCGTGTCAGCGGTAACATGATGGAAAACCTGACATGTGACAGGATGAAACAAAAAAAAATCTTACTGTGGGTGGCAAAGGCCACGTGCGGTCATAACCTCGCTGACGTCTGAAGTCCACCAGCAAGGTGAGCAGACGTCGCATCTCTGCATCTTGGACATCGTGGTAGAAGATGTGAGTGATTGCCTTGCGTTGCGGAGCATTCCCACCATTCAAGGATGCCCAGGCGAGGTAGCAAAGGTCGTGCCAGTAACGCAGAGGCGACACTTCCGCCATCCGAGTACTGGAGCCTTGCTGGACCAAGGCGTCAAT
This sequence comes from Sphaerulina musiva SO2202, assembly GCF_000320565.1. Classification (NCBI taxonomy): domain Eukaryota; kingdom Fungi; phylum Ascomycota; class Dothideomycetes; order Mycosphaerellales; family Mycosphaerellaceae; genus Sphaerulina; species Sphaerulina musiva. The sequence goes on along the minus strand of NW_016017389.1, from coordinate 1,121,560 downwards.
GAAGTCCACATTACCTAGAAGGGATCCAGTGACGATGACGCCTTGCTGCGGATTGAATATGTTTGTTGCCATTGCACCTGAAATTGGAGTTCAAGGTAAGCTTGTCTGTTTTTCACGAGAAACTACTCGGCACGAACTTGAAGGGAGGCAGAAACGACTTACCTGACTTCTTGTACGTTTGCCCATTTCTCTGACCATCGCGAGAATGTGTCTGGACCACCCTCTTCCAAAACCTTGGATCACTGCTGATTCCCAGATCACCGAAAGCAGTTTCCAAACCAAAATTGACAAGTTTGAAATTATCTTCAACAGTCTGTGTCCAGCCGAGATCAGTAAAATCTGCCGCACGAGTGAACTGCGAAGGTGCATTGACAGCCGAGGCAGGCAAGGAAGAGTGATCCACGTCTTTCGAGCTTTTGAACATGGCCCGAAGAGATGCAATACCAGCTGTGGCTTGAGGACTTAGGCCTGCGGGAAGAGGCATGACAGGTGGCTCTGATAGTTCCGAGTCCGGAATAGGGCCATGCGGCTGGTAGGGAGGTCGAGCTGGAGTAGGTGGAATGTATTTAGGAAGACCTGCCGCGCTTGGTCTCCATTGTTCAGGTGGCTCGTTGTCTCCAAGAGTGTATATAGGCACTGCCACAGTGTTGGCCAGAAGGATGCAGGTGGCAATGATGGCCAATGACTTGAGCATACTGAGTCCCGGTGTGTGGTTAGCAGGATGGTTGGAGTGCCCCAGTACTCGATATGAAGTGCCCTAGAGCAAGATATGGCAGGACCTTATAGGGTCGCCGGGGCAAAACTGACAATAGGACACGAGCTGGGCGCCTGTCTAGATGCACGAGATATGCACATCACTCGGCGAGTGATTGTAAAGCCAGGTGAGATATTTCGTGGACAGGATTAGCATCTGTTAGGGGCAAACTTGCCTAGGTATTGAAGGGTGTGAGAATGATATTGCAAGGCGTATGGTGTCTCGACGCGCCACAACCGCCTGGCCATCGGCGAGTATGATGCATGTTATAGACACGAGCAATCTTCGTGTGGCGAGTGCAAAATGCTGCTCGTGTGATATGCGTAAAAGTAGTGGGCATCCACTCTCGCATCTTATCTTACCTGACGTTTGCTACGGGGCGCGATCTTCAGGCGTTGCGGGCTGTCGTTACTCAAATGGCCAAAGAATCCACAGCGCCATCACACGAGTCACGTACTTGTATCGTGATGATTATGCTGTGCTGATCATCAGCCCTCGTGCCAGACCAAAGCTGCCAGCCAGGTAAACACGGCTTTCATCCCCGCGATAACAGCAAGCCACGCCCCTGCTTCTCTGCGAAAACATCATCCCACAACTGTCCAGCAAGTCGCCGCCCAACGACTCGTATGTAGGTAGTATGAGTTGCCTTCTGTACCGCTTGATCGCGCTTTTCATTGTCTCTCAATTCAGCAGCCTGTCCTCTCGCATGGTGTATACACTCGCACCAATAAGGCGGAGTCTCGTGATGTTCACCCATTACCTTGACGATCATCAGCTGTCCAGGAACGTCTATTTCGAGTGTGCTATACACCTGCTTTCCCGTCAAACGCTTTCAGAAAAAGAATTCGGGGATGCAAGTCCTCTCGATCCCGCGCTTAAAAACGGCAATAGCTCCAGCCGGAGTCGACATATCGCGTCGCGTCTGACTTGAATCGGCGTTACATGAGCGAGTTAGTATGCCCGAACTTCTATTGGAAAGTTCCCGACTTGAGTTGTTTCTATCCCAAATTTTTTCTGGCCGGACTGCGGAGATGGAATCACCCATACAGCCTAGACATACGCATGGCTTAGCATTCACAAGGCTGTCCACAAGGCAGTGGCTGTTCCGCACTTCAGCTACACTCAGCACGAAGCTCGTAGCACTAGTGTTCTTGTCAGCTAACATCGAACAATTGTCCCATACACTTTGCTTCTTCATATGTCAAGTCCATCGAGAGACTCCGGACTTGTCATTTGTGGTGCGCCGATGATCTGTGAACTCGCTGAAGATACGTTCGACGCCTCTGTGGGCCATTAGTAGCATGCAAAGCTGGTGGATATCAATCCGGAACCTGTCGCTGGTCTTTTCTGATCATCTAGTATCGCGGTCATGCATGATATAGAACAAAGGTACAATACGCCTCGCAATCCGCGACTCGGCGCAAAGAGCAGAATACAATCATCGTAAAGCAGCGCCATATGCTACCCATAACCCATCTATATGCCCAGGGTGAACTCAACACCCACGTCAATGTCACGCGCTGCACACACGCAAGAGTTAGCATGGTCAAATATAGCAAATCATGTACCCCTTGGTTGGGAATTCACTCACTCATCTTTACAACCTTGCTGAATTGCACGCTCTTCTCTGCCGCGGTCTGTAGGTCATCAATGCTGAAAATCTTCAAGCCGCTTTCGTTGATCAGCTTGGCGGCTGCCTCGTGGTTGGTGCCCTGCAATCTTGCAATGACGGGCGTTCGGAGGTTCATGCTCTCCACCACACCAATCAAGCCCTTAGCAATGGCGTCGCAACGAACAATACCGCCGAAAATGTTGACAAAGATGGCCGTCACCTTGGGGTCCGAGGTGATGAGGTCGAAAGCCTGTCTGATAGCTTCAGGAGTAGCACCACCACCGACATCCAAGAAGTTTGCTGGTGCGCCACCGTTCAGCTTAATGATATCCATAGTGGCCATGGCCAGACCGGCACCGTTGACAAGGCAGCCGATGTCACCGTCGAGCTTGATAAAGTTGAGACCAGACTCGCCTGCCTTGACCTCATCGGCATCTTCTTGGGAAGGATCGCGCCAGCTGAAGACCTCCTTTTGACGGAACTCGGCGTTGTCGTCGAAGTTGAGCTTAGCGTCCATGCAGAGGACCTTGTGGTCTGAAGTCTCGGAAAGAGGATTGATCTCAATTTGTGTAGCGTCCTTCTCTTGGAAGACCTTGTAGAGCTTCTGGATGGTGTCCTTGGCGTCCTCAATGCACTGCTCGCTGAAACCCAGCTTGGTGGCGATGCCCCGTGCAATCTCATCTGTGACGCCCTTGTGAATGTCGATGGGTGTGGTGATGATGGCGTCGGGGCTCTCTTTGGCAACAGTCTCGATGTCCATGCCTCCCTGGCTGGAGGCGACAATTACAGGACCCTGGGTGGCGCGGTCCATGAGGATGGCCAGGTAGAACTCGCGACGGGCAAACTTGCGCTCGACGATGTAGACACTGTTGCAGATCCTGCCCTTCTCACCCGTCTGCTTGGTGATGAGCTTCTGGCCGATCATCTGGTCGGCGAGGATCGAGGCTTCACGCGGGCTGTAGACGATGCGCACTCCGCCCTTGAAGCCGTTGGTGAAGTGGCCCTTTCCACGACCTCCTGCCAGCACTTGCGCCTTGATGACCATGTCATCGCCGCCGATGGTCTTTGCGACTTCTTCTGCCTCCTTTGCATTGTGGGCCACACTGCCCTTGGGGACGCCGATGCCATACGAGTCGAGCAGCTGGGCGGAGCGGTATTCGTGGATGGAGAGGTTGCGCACTTGTTGGCGCAGAGGGCTCTATATGGGGGCCAAAGGTGTTTAGTTTGCATCCCTGTCTGTCTGTCTATCTCTCTGTCCATCGGAGGTGCTGGGCGGAACTGACCTGGAAGGCAGAGGCTAAGTGCCTGCTGCTACGGGCGACCTTGAACATGCTGGGCCCGGGGATGGAGGAGAGTAAAACGGGGGAGGAGAGGAGAGGAGAGGAGCGGCGCGGAGGAGAGAAGGGGTGCCGTGGTCGTGTTTTAGCAGAGTGAAGCTGTTCTGAGCTCCGTCAGGCTTTGGCTTTCATGCTTTGCGGTCCGTGAATTCCCGATGAATACTGAGACGAAGTTTACTTTGCTTATGTACTGGCCTACCACCACCACCATCACCATCATCATAACCACTGTACCTGGACATGGGAGACTCGGCAGACCACATCACCGAAGCGGACATCTGGCTCAGTCGAAGCAATATTGTGCAGGCCAGAAGCCAGCGGTTGCTGCAGTCATGGCTACCCACTGCACAGAATACCGCCAGCACTCCCGCGGAGGACAACGACGACCAGGACGACTTTGTCGCCATGACCGAGAGCGCGGGTCTCGGGACAGCCCCAGCTGAGAGCGAATTCGAGGTCGATGGTATATTGAAGAAGAGACACGCATCCTCCAATGACAAGCTGCTCGAACAGCTCTTGGGCAAGAAAGCTGCTGCGGCGAAGAAGAAAGAGCAGGCGCTCGCACGGCAGACGAAGACCAACATTGCGCTAGGCCGCGCTGCTCCAGTTCCCGCACCAGCCAAGGGCACTTCTGCAACGCCATCCAGACCTGTCGACGACGACAGCGAGGATGAAGACGAGCCAGGACGAGCTGCCACATTCACGGGCAACAGAGTAACGAGAGACAACAATCTGCCTGCATATGCTGCCACAGGCAGCAGCCGGAGAGGCGCAACACCCATTGACGAAGATGCTGAACCACCGGACCCAAGGGACGATGCCGCAACTATCGCCGCTATGAAAAATGGTACCAGTCAAGCACATCAAGAACCGCCAGCAAGTGAAGATGGTGGTCCGCCAAGGAAGAAGAATAAATCTACGAGCTACCTTGATGAGCTACTAAGCAAGAAGAAGCAGAGAAAGAAGACGAAGAACAAGACGTTCACAGGAACGACGTGAGAGTGCTTGAAGGCGGCAACAGCCTGGTTGATCTTTGCGATCCCCTGCCATTCTGTGATTTTCAGACCTGCACCAACACTCTCGTCACGCGCTATCTGCCTCTTGAACATGTCGCGATGTTGAGGTCGCACTAAACGCTGAACGAGCTTCGCGAACGCGCTCACAAGGCCTCATTGCCGAAAAGATAACCACTCTGCCAGATCGAGAAGTCTCGTTTCAGGTGTAGTGCATACGGTCATTTCTCCGACTTCAGGTGTATCGCATATGGACATTTGTCCGACTTTGACCCGACTTTGACTGGAGGCTTTCAGCGATTAGGCAGACGATTGCACTCTGCCCAAATGTCCGAACATGTCCAAAGTCGACGTGAATATCAGTTGAAACTCATCGAGGTACGCCATTCCCCAAAGCAAACGGTTGTGCTACCGTGCTACACCATCTTGGGTGGTATAAGCATGTTTACAGCACCGATCTCTCTTGGCTTCTTGGCAGTACACTGCCGTGATAGACTGCAACACGTTCAGTGTAGTACAACGTTGTAGATCGTTCGAACCAGTATGGCGGCTTTGATACCAGCCTCACGTCGCGGGAACCCCTCGTTTCCATGAGCAAGTCAAATCTAGACTGTGAAGGCATGGAGTAGTTGCAGTTATGCAATTACTGAAATGAGAATGCGATTGAGAAGAATATCGCCTGCAAATGGTCAGTATATATGCCACGAGCAAATCCAAGTATTCAAGCAGACATCAGTAGCCACTACACTCTTTTACACAATCAGTATCTCTGAAAACTCCACTGCACACACACGCACACATACAGTCTCACATTCACACCCTCAGCACTCTTACAAACATGAAGTCCACAATGACTCTCTGGCTGCTTGCTGCCATCGCTCATGGCACACCCATCGCTCGCCGCCAATTCGGTTCCTCAACTTCCAGCGAGCTTGAAGATGGCTCCTGCGGCGACATTATCTTCATCTTCGCCAGAGGCTCCACCGAGACTGGCAACATGGTCAGTAATAGCAATTCCAACCACAACCACCCTCTTCGCAACCACTGACCGAAGCCTCTCAAACCACAGGGAATCACCGTCGGACCCCCAACCTGCAGCGGTCTGAAATCCGCCAACTCCAAGACCATTTGCCAAGGTGTCGGAGGAGGCTATACCGCTTCCATCGCGGACAACGTCTCTGTTTCGGGAACTAGCGCAGCAGGTCTGAGGGAAGCAGCTGAAATGTTCGCATTGGCAGCCAGTCAATGCCCAGATGCCGCTATTGTTGCAGGAGGTTACTCGTACGTCCTTTTTTTCCCCTCTTTCTCCCTTTTCCTTCCCCCCCGCCCAATTATCCCGATTCTCCAAATCCCTTCCTCCCATGCCCACTCACTCACATCCCGTGCCCAATTGTAGCCAAGGCGCCGCCCTCATGGCCAGCGCCGTGTCCACCCTCGACGCTACTGCGCAAGCACAAGTCAAAGGCGTGGTTCTGTATGGTTACACCAAGAATGCCCAGAATGATGGGAAGATCCCAAACTACCCACCGGAACAGACCAAAGTGTTTTGCAACGTTGACGATGGAGTTTGCGGGGGTGCGCTGGCTGTCACCGCAGGCCATTTGACCTACACGGCAGATGTTGATGCTGCTGTGGAGTTTTTGGAGGGGGCAGTCGCGAAAGGTGGTAGTGGCAGTGGCAGCGGAACTACCCCTAGCACCACGACTCCGGCAGCGCCTGCTACGAGCAGTGCAGCAGGCGGATTGTTTGGTGGAAGTCCATTTGGAGGAAGTTTTGGATTTTAAGAGGAGGAAAAGTGTTAGTAGGATGATCGAGGGCGATGATGGCCCGTTTGGGTGAAGTGTTTTTTTTTTTCCTTTTGCGTTTCGATCTGTACACATATGATGGGAGAGTGCGAGGCTGCTGGTGTAATGTTCTGCTATTTGTTTTCTTTTGATGTCCAAGTGGTCTCGAATGAGTCCGCTTTCACTCGCTTGAGGATAGTACGTTTGATCGCTGGAACGCAATCACCTAGAGACGATTTAGGTAGCGTGTAAGTGGGCAACTTATGGCATATTTTGCTTTTCACTCACTATACATTTACTTGGTTAGGATGGTACCTATCAACCCATGTATGCATAGGTACATGTACTTACTCCGTCTCAGATCAAGGCCAAGGTACCTGATACTTAGCCAAGTCATTAGTGGCTCTGGTGCTATGTGACAAACTATCACATCCTTGTTGGCCAGACATCTCGCAAGACTCCCTCCTCCTCCTCCTCCTCCTCCTGACACAAACAACACACACAACACACAAGTACACTATGAGACACAGCAGTAATCCACGGTACTCGACATTTTTTCTGGTTATCAGCGATACAGAGATGAGGTACTTGTGCCCAGCCAATGAGCTCTCAGATAGACTTGCATATAATGTGCCACTACTACTACTACTACCACTATTGTATTACTACTGACAGCAAACAATTCACTTGACTGTGCATCATGAAGAAAGGGGGTGTGTGTTTGTATGTGTGTGCGTGTGGAAGGCACTCGCAACATATAGACCATTGTGAGTTGTTGTTGGAGTCTGACGCAGTTGCCGGTTTCACCTCACTTGATCAGATATGAGATACATGTAAGGCAGAAGAGACTTGCTCTCATTTTCGAACAAACACCTATTTGGAAAACGACAGCACAATATCCGCAGAGCAACGACTTTCTCTCTCACCTACTCGAAACGCCCTCCAACAATCATCAACATGTCGGCCCACAACAAATCCTACCATGAACCGCTCGCGCTAGTCATCATTTCGTCCATTTCATTGGGTCTCGGGGCTTTAGCAGCGCTATTCATCCTCATCGACATCATCCTTCGTCGAGGCTGGAGGAGCATGATGGCCATTATGTATGTATCATCACGATGAGAGGAGAACTTTCTTTGCTCCTCCTCCTCCTCCCATATCTAGGTATCGTCACTAACAACAGTATATACAACGTCCAGGATTCCAGTATACATCATCAACGCACTGTACCTCTGGCCACTTACACTATGGACATATCTCAACTACGGACGACCCAAGAAACCAGCTGTGAACCCCAAGACAAAATCTCTGATACCACCACCACCACCTCCTCCTCCTCCACCGCACGACTCCGACGAATCTTCCCTACCACCACCGAAAGAATCCCAGGAAGCACCTCAACCCACCTCATCCTGCTGCCATCACGCCCCTCTCACCGAAAAACCCCCAAGACCCCTCTTCGCCACCATCACCGTTGCAGTCTGCCACTGCGGCGCAGGCTGTGTCCTCGGCGACCTCATCGGCGAATGGCTCGTCTACAGCACTCAGCACGCCCGAATGCACAACGCCGAAAAAATGATGCTCTACCTCTCCTTCCCCATCGACTTCGCCTTTGCAATCTTCATCGGCATAATTTTCCAATACTACTCCATCGCGCCCATGTCAGGAGAATATGGCTGGAAAACCGTATGGAGAGCAGCTCAAGCGGATTTTTTGTCTTTGGTGTTTTTTGAAATGGGTCTGTTTGCTTGGATGGCGGTTTTTCAAATTGCGCTGTTTGAGGGGCGGTTGGGTATGGATACGGTCACGTATTGGTGGATGATGCAGGTGGGAATGGTGTGTGGGCATTGGACGGGTGTGCCGATTAATTGGTGGTTGATTAGGACGGGGGTGAAGGAGCCTTGTGCTTGAAATGGGGGGGAGGAGAGGGGAGGGGAGGGGAGGGGATGACAGGAGAGGAGAGGAGAGGAGAGGAGATGGCGAGGTCTCTTGCAGGGACTCTTTTTTTTTCCTTTTCTTTGCTTCTTCTTTTTGGTATTACTGAACATGAAATTGCTGCGCGTACAAGTCATGTTAAGCAGAAGAATCCTTCACCCACTTAAACGGCTCTCCGCCCTTCTCCTTAGCCGCAAGCGCCTCATCAAAATCAGCCAAAAACAACCACTTAATCTTCTCCTTGACCCCCTTCCGATACCAATCATTCAGTGCTCGAGGATAAAAATCCAACTGTCCCGGATCCACAATCGCATCATCATGCGCCATGAGCATCAAAATATTCTCCTGAGCATCCAATTCCCCCAACCCCTCAATCGTCCAATCCGCCAATTTTTTATCCTGCGCAAAACTCTCCGTCACATAATAAAACGGCTGATCCGCTTTTTTGTATGGATGAATCCCCCTCAACAACTCCCCAGGACACACGGGTTGTTTCCGCGGAAGAGGAGACGGCGGGCCCAATTCTCGCGGCAAAGGTAAATATTCCGTCGGACGAAATTCTCCTCCATGATGCGCTGCATCTCCACCCATAAACACAAACGAATCCGGATCAGAAGTCGTTCGAGCCAAACCACAAATGTGTCCGATAGCATGGCCGGGCGTATCCAGCAGATAAAAACTTCCATTGTCAAAAAAATCCCAGGCGTAAAATCGACCGATTTGGAAGCCTTTTCCGAGGGTTTGGATGTCAACTTCACGAATATTTCGTCTTTTTGTTTTATCTTTGGCGTCGAAAAAATCAGATTCTAATATAGTTGAATGAGGATTGATGGGAAATCCGGGTAGATGTGCATTGATAAAACCCGGTCCGACGATGATTTCTGTGCTCGAGGGAAATGTTGCGGCGTTTCCGACGTGGTCCCAATGGTGATGACTCCAAATGATGGAGGCGATGCCACCTCCATCGATATCGATCTTGTTGTTGTTGGTTTTATTTTCGCGAAGAATTTCTGCAACGTCTTTTTCGACGGAAATTTCCCAGTGGAGGTTTTGGAGTTTGGTGGCGGAGGGGAGGAGTTTCCAGTCTTTGCGGATGCCCAGGTCGAAGAGGATGGGTTTGGATGATGAGGAAGATGAAGAAAGGGGCTCGATAAAAAAGGAAAAAGAGGGTCCGTTGAGGGTGTTGTGGCCTGTATAGTCGGGTTGGATGAAGTGCGAGTTGGGCAATTTGAAGCGAGAGGTACTATATGTGGTGTATGTGTCAGTTAGTCACTCAGTCTACTAAAATGCTGCTGCTGTAGAACTTGGGACACGCCAACCGTCGTAGTCGTACCTGTCGATACACGACACTTTGACTGTGTTCTTGGACGCTGGAATCTTGAGCTCTGGCGGCGTTTTGGGAGGGACGAGAAAGTTGTCCGACATGGTTAGATTAGTTCTGCTGTGAATGAATAATTGAATGAATCCGTGACACTAGTGAGGTGTATGGATACACTACAATTCCAATGGAGAAGAAAGACGCCAGGTTATTGTATCTTATCGTCGGCACACTTCTTTTATACATGTAGCCTTGTAGACGAGATCCTGGAGTTGGTGATGACGAAAGGCGCCGACGGCCCTCAGTTCCATCTCCTCTTTTTTTCGGCATAGGAGGTACTTGATATCTCATCATTCCTTATCGCAGGATTTACTGTTGTCGATGAATATCTGCAGAACCACATTGTCATACCTAATAAGCATGTTGATATTGATGTTGATATTGATATTGATGTTCATATTGATGTTGACGAACTAAGTGTCTACCAGCATGCACGTGATACAGCGATATCGGGCAACACCACAATCGTCCTAGTTCTCGCCAAGCCCAACGAAATTCTACCAGCGGACTTCGACTTCACTCACCTTCGCACCACCTCACCTCTCATATACCACGCAAAGTAAAGTACAATACAGTACAGTACTCTCCAATACCAGTGACTCTACCACCTCCAAGCATCGACGCGCCACGAAGCAATATCTATATATCACTTCCCAGCGCCGTCGTCGTCGTTATCATCATCATCACCAGAATAATTCCACCGCCTCGACAACAGCAAGCACAAGATGCAGCTGTAACTGTTCGCTTGCTATTACTTCCACAAGCCCTCGGTACCCGTCTACAGGCATAGATTGAAAAAAACAACGGATGGCAAATAAGCCGGAGCGTCTTCTTGATTTCGTGGAGGAAGCTTGACTGAGATTCATCTGACATTTTTATTTCTATTTTTATTATTATTCTTATACTAAGGTATGTGGTCTGCGATGGAGATGGATATGTGGATGCAGGGCGACGGGGTGTCGGAATTTCCTTGACGACTATAGCCATAATAGTCGCTAGGTAGCTACGAAAGTGTATCACTCATTTCCAAGACCAAGAACAGCCCAAAGTGTGACGAATAGCATGAAATATACGAAACCGTGGTCTTGCATGCTACAATCACCTCACCCAAATCTCGTCTTTGCAATATTCCTCAACATCTCCATCGTCTTCTCCTCCTTCATCCTCACCCCTCTCATCCTCTCCTCTCTCTCCGCCATCCTCGCCCTCAATGCCTCCTCCTTCCGAATCTCCCTCTCACTCTTCGCCCTCTGCCTCTGCTTCACCTCCCGCTGAAACTCCTGCTCCCCATCACCACCACCCATCAATTCCTGTTCTCCCACCTCCACATCCCCTCCATCTTTCGCCTCTCGAAATTGATGCAACGTAAAAGTCTTGTCTGCCTTTTTTTCCATCTGTCGTTCTCTCGAACCTGGGTCTGCGCGTGGCACGAGTTCTTCCACGCGCTCCTTTTGCAGATTTCGATCGAGTTTGCGTTCGTGGAGGAGATTTGCTCGGTCGTGTAGATGAGCTTCTTCGACGAGTTCATTTCTATGTTGGAGGTCTTGCAGATTGGGTATTGCCGCTCCGAGAACGCCTTTGTCTCTACTGGGTAGCGCAGGACCATAGCCATCATCACTATCATCCTCCTCCTCCTCCTCTCCCTCTCGCCTCCCATCATGCTGCAACTGCTGCTGCTGCAGCTCAGGACTCGCAATCGGCGGATCCAAACCCATCACCTGTCCAACCCTCAATTCCTCATTTTCCACGCGACGATGTTTCCAACGATCTTCCGCGCGCCATCTCGCTTCAGCATCATACCAACCCTCTGCTAATTCTCCTCGATTCCATTTCCCCACAAACGACTTCCAACGACCTCGGACTTCTGTTTCGGACAAATCGTCAATGTTAATCAGCTTTTGCACGTCGAGATAGCGCGCGAAAAGTCCTTCGTAGTGCTGGAATTGGCTTTTGTGCAGCGGTTGCGCGTTTAGTGGGAGCGAGGTGGGGACGTCGCGAGGTTCGTGGCGGCGGCGGTGGTGGTGGTGGTGATGGTGATGATGATGAGGTTTGCGATGCGGCGAGCGCGAGCGATGTCGTTTCACATCTTCGGAGCGGTGATGGTGGGAATGAGGAGAACGCGAGCGCTTTTTGCTGTATTCTACAGGTACGCTGGCGCTACTCATTGTGGACGATGGGGTTGATGATGATGATGATGATGGTGTTAGGTGGGTGAATGGGGCGGAAAGGTGCCGCCGATCTTTCACATGAAAATATGAAACTGGACTTCACTTCCTCCTATTTATTTCTTTCCTCTTCACGGGCAAGTCTCGTACATATTCTGAATACTTGATCACGTCGACTATGGGTCGCTCGGTATACTCTCAAAGACAGTGATACTCATGGGAAAACATACAACGCTCGGAAAAAATGAAAATTGCCGCCTCATGCTGTCTCTGCCTCCGGATACTTGGTGTTTGCGATAGTGGTAGGGACCAAAACTCATCAGCGACATCTCGACTAGGCCCTTTGCTCTGCTTCCTATGCCGAAAGTCCATTTGGAAGGACTAGCAACAAACATTCTTCCTGGCCCTCCATCGTATAACTCCAGCTGGGTCTACTATGAGAGGGAAAACTCGGGTGGAGGGTGAGACGACATGATTCTAGGGTGCTATGGCTGAGTCCACATCCACCATTGCTGCAGAATTCCAGTTTCTGCATGTGAAGCGGTCCAATCCCGAGCCATCAACTCATGCACACGCCGAACATCATCGCGAAGATCATGAAACCACAACCAATCAAATCGACCATTCTGCATTCTCGGCAAAATCTTCTCCATATCAGATCCAGCCCTCGGGTCCTGGAAACTGAGCAAAAGGCCTGCTTCTAGACTCTGTTCAGCCTGGCGCTGCGCACGAGGACGTCGAATTTCATCGTAAACACGCATAGCTTTCCGCAGTTGGTCGGGTAAAGGCTTCTTTGAGCAGTCCATCGCGCCCAGTGCACTGCTCAGTATCAAAGCGTCCTCTACGCCTTGACCGGCTCCAGCAGCTTGATACGGAAGCGAGGCATGTGCGCTGTCGCCTACAAGTACCACACGATCCCGATAATATGTCGCTGTCTCGATATGGTGGAAGAGGCCCCATCGTGTCGGTGGCGCTTTTTCAAGGAGCCGAAGTAGTCGAGAATCGATACCGCGATCTGCAAAATCTGCGCGCATCTCCTCGCTGGTCACCTTCTGGGTCACTCGATCCGGTGAAGGCCACTGGCTGTTCGGCTCGCAAACACAGTGCAAGAAGTTGAACTCCTATGTGAGATTCGATCAGCCTCTAACTCACCTCTCCTATTCTGTCCAGAATCACAAAGTCACTTACTGCACCTCCACTGACACGATAGGTCACCACCAGGCGATCCTTTCCCAAGTACATTTTGGCGGTATCAGTCAGTCTGTCGCCAAGAATCTCTCTTGCGTCAGCCATAGGAATGACAGCGCGATATGCATACGAGTTGGCATATCTTGGAGCAATTCCCTCCGGGTCGATCGATCGAAGGACATGCTCTCTCACAATACTTTGTATGCCGTCCGCTCCGACTACAAGCGCGGCTTGAGCCACTGTTCCGTCTGCAAAATAGAGAACCACATGATCCTCTCGCTGCTCCATATCCGTAAGACGCTTGTTGAATTGTACACGATCCCGAGGAATGAAGCTCGTCAGAATATCCAAGACTTCTCGTCGATGAGCCTATCCCCACCAAAGGAAAGTCAGAAACCTCTCTCTCTCTCTCTCTCTCTCGCCCACGAAACGAGAGCAGTAGATAGATGAATGAGCCCCACGTACAGACTTTCTTTGATATCCTGATGCTCCCCACGACGAACGCCCATACCAGCTCTCATTCATACCTAGAAACCAAACCCCATCGTCTGATCAGCGGAACCTCGCCCTACCGATTGAAAAAACAAAAGAAAAAAGAAAAAAAAAAGAAAAAACCCAAACAATCAAACCTCCCAAATCCAAAAAAAAAACTCACCCAACCCTTCCTTACACAACAAGCCCTCGAAAAAAACATCTTCATCCTCTGCTGCCAAATTCCCGACACACACGCTCTCATATTTTGCACGAAATCCTGCTTCGAGGAAATCCATTGCGAGAATTCCATTGGGACCGAAGCCTATTCCTGCACTGTTTTTTATTTCAGTAGAGAGAAGACAAAGAAGAAGGAGAAAGGGGAGAAAGTAAGTAATGTTAGAGGATAGCGTTTTGCGATCCTCGTTGGTCATCATCATTCGTCATTATCAAGAACATACCCAACAGCAGAAAACTCAGACGCTTCTTCATAGAGTATAAAAGGATGATGCTTATTATTATGCAAACCGATAGCGAGTGCGAGACCGGCGATTCCGGCCCCTATTGATTTTGTTATTTTCTTTTTGTTTGTGAGAATGAAGAAAAGAAGCAGCGAGAAGAAAATTCTTCGATGGAAAGAAATTATGTCTTGGTAGCGTGAGTTTCTACATACCGATGATGGCGATGGGGAGAGGTTCTGATGTTGTTGATGTTGGTGATGATGGAGGGTCGGCCATGGAGTAGGATAACAATAAGGTATTCTGGCGAGAGTCTTGCTGGTGAATTAGATACTGTATAGAATAAACAAGGTAAGTGAGGCAAAGACACAACTTATAATCGTATACTACTTGGCTTTCCCATCGGTATGATGTTGTGCGGTACATAAATGATAAAGATCCACTGCGGGGTAGAATTACCTACTATATTCCAAGTACATGAACTTGTACAGCTGACTACCTCCCGCTTTTTTATCTCTGCTTATCATCCGTCTGCACTTAGCGAAGAATTTTACCAAACAAGGAAGCTGCATCTTTTTAGGGTTAGGTAGATGGACTCCACAAAGGGAAAAAGGGGGCGATATATCATGTGTTCACGGGTCGGTGTACCATTGAATTGAGTTCAGGTGCGAGGGGCACGTTCCACTTCGCCAAGTCACCCTCGCTGCACCATACTTTGGCTTTGCGCTAGCATTTCACGTGACTGATGGTACACTATACTTATAAGCTCTAGAATCCACACTGGATTTCCTGTTTCCTCTTTTCTTAAACCACAACCACGACGAGGAAGCTACACTAGAAAGCAATTAATTCGCGAACCGATTCCTGAATTAAATCACCAATAAGCTAATCGAGAACGGAGCGAGAGAGGGCTAAGGAGAGCAATCAATTTGGGAAATAATTTACGAATCAATTCCCTCCTCGACCGTAAGTTACTAAACCTTTGTTATCTTAAGTACTAAGTAGAAGGCTAATTAATTCAGAAATCGATTCCGGCGCAATTCGTCTACCTTGATCGTTTACGGCCAATAGTGAGTAATTATTTCTTAAAAAGATTGCTAAATGATTTCGCGAAATATTTCATGGATTATTTCAGGAATTATTTTAGGTAATTTGTGGTTTTACTCCAATCAATTTGGGGAAC
>NW_016017389.1:1005370-1098289 GCF_000320565.1 Sphaerulina musiva SO2202 | reverse complement strand
TGCCATTCCCAGAGGCATTGTTCCTTGCTCCACCATCTTCTCGTACCATTCCGTCGCAGGTGTTGGAGGCATTCTCAATTAGTACCTAAATCGATTTGCAAATCGATTTGTGAATCGATTCGGTTGAATGGTGTGTCAGGTAGGAGAGAGATGTGAAAGAAGATTAATTCAATTGATGAATCAATTGATGAATTGATTCAGTGGAGTGGTGGTGGTGTGGTGTGGTGTGGTGGAGATTGGTGGAGTGGAGGCCACGGTGGATTGTTGTAGTGGATGAAAGGAAAGAGGAATTAATTCAAGCTGAGATGCTTCTTATATGGTACACTGACCTCAAAGTGGGGTACACCCCACTTCGAAAAAAACCTTAAAATACGCTAGCACCTGAACTCAATTCAATGGTACACCGACCCGTGAACAGATATATCATATATTCCTCGATGCTTGGACGTGACATTCGCTTTTCAATCTGCTACCAAGGCATCTACACCTAGGAGGTAGGCTGCTTGCTATTGCAACAACTTCCATCTCACATCATTTACAAAGCCCCAACACTCGCCTCGTCCATCCAGTGCGAGCCGCCTGCACAGCGATAGCCACCACCTTGCTTAATCCAGTGATATCCAACCGGACAGCATCCCATTTTCAGCAACTTCGCCTGCACTGAAGCTTCCTTGCGCTTCCTCTCCTCTGCCTCCTTCCTTACCCGCTCGAGCTCTTCAAGTTCTCTCTGACGCTTCTCATCAGCGCAAGCCTTGAGCCAAGCTCGGAGTTTACGCTCTTCCTCGACGAGACGTTGGAATTCGGCCTCTTCTTGTTCAGCTTTCATCCGATCAGCTTGTAACTGCTCCCAGATTGCATCGGTCACGCCAGAGTCGCGCTGGACAAGAAGGACTTCTGTCGTTGGTGGGGTGCGCTCGGAACGGTTCTCGCCACAACAGGTATTGGACTCCTCCTCGCCGGATGGCGTTTGTTGCAGGTCATCCTCAGTCTTCGAGGTCTCCTCTTCGACTGCGTGAGTCTGTTGCTTCGTTGCGGATCGAGTTTGCATGTGGAATTTATTTTGAGTAGTTGGCTGCTGTTTGTTGTCGGGCCTCGTGGGAGCAAACAGGTCTTGCTTACTAGAAGAAGCGCTGGCACCGGGTGCGGTAGCATCGTGTTCGCGGCGGGCTCGCTCAGAAATCATGTTCCTCAGCTCTGTCAGTAGAAGCTGACACGAGACTATCATGCCACCAGATCTCTTTGGACCGACATGCTTGATGATCGTTCCAAAGATCGTCTTGCCAAGAGTTTGGACATCACGAGCATTCGCAAAGTTTTGCAGAGACGCTAGAATGTTGAAATGCTGCAAAACCTCGCTCGTGGTCGTAGGGGGCATAGTTGTGATCGGGGACAGATCAAGACCCTTTTTCTTGCCCAGGTACTGGCACGTTCGTCAGCATAGGAAAACTCCTGGCGGACATTGCAATATAGGCTGAGCTGCTGGCAAACTTACTTGAATGAGTAGATCGAGACATGCCTGTGGCGGGAGAGGCTCAAACACAATGGTCTCGGGAAAGCGTGAAGTCAGGCCGGGGTTCACAGACATCAGTCGATTGATGTCTGCGTCGTAACCTGCCAGAATGACAATTTGCTTTCGAAAGAAGCGCTCGTTGGTGAGGCTATCGACGAGCTCATCAATGGCTTCTTGTGCAAAGTGACCTCCAGACAGTCGGTACGCCTCGTCGATGAAGAGGACCTTGCCAAGAGCGGATTCCAGGAGTTTTCGCGTTTTTGGTCCAGTATGACCAATGTACTCGCCCACAAGATCTGAGGCCGAGCAGCTCACTACTTCTGCTTTGGAGAGGAAGCCCATATCGTAGTACACTTTTCCCATCTTCTGAGCGGTCGTGGTCTTGCCAGTGCCTGGTGGACCCCTGAAAAGGAAAGTGAACGGAATCTGCTCGCGAGGATCCTGCGAAGTGTCAGCGCATATGGGATTATAGCAAAAGTTCTGGACGTACCATATCAAGTTGTCTCATATTTGCCACGATATTTTGGTAGCCCTGCAGCTGAGCGACGATGCTGTCACAGCCCACACTATCCTTGAATAGCATGGCGACGTTTGTGTTAGCTCGATCCCCTCTATCAAAATCCGGGTCGAAGTCCTGTGCTTCGAGGATGCCTTTTGCTGCGGTCTTATCATCGCCAGTACGTTTCTGCTGGCGCATTTTCGCATCGTTCAGCGCGATATCCACCTCACCTGCGTTGCCAAAGTGAGGGCGATTGCGTGCGCGTTGGAGCATACCCAGCGCCACGGATTTGGCACGCTCCGTCACACGGAAGCCTTGATCTTGGAGTTTCATGTCCAGGATCGCCTCCATGTCTTGGTCGTCAAAGTCTTCAAAGACAAACCCGGAG
Organism: Sphaerulina musiva SO2202; assembly: GCF_000320565.1. Taxonomy (NCBI): domain Eukaryota; kingdom Fungi; phylum Ascomycota; class Dothideomycetes; order Mycosphaerellales; family Mycosphaerellaceae; genus Sphaerulina; species Sphaerulina musiva. The sequence goes on along the minus strand of NW_016017389.1, from coordinate 1,095,892 downwards.
TCGATAGGGAAGCGCCGCGCCAATCCAGGGTTGACGTTCTGCATCATCTCTTCCATTTGTTCCTCGTAGCCAAGCAACAAAACACATCTGTCGTCCCCTGGCACGCTCTGAATCTCTGCGACGATGGTATCAATAACAGCTGTCCGGTATGGATCAGAGCTGCTGCCCTGGCCGCCCTGACCTCCGTACAATCCATATGCTTCGTCGATGACTAACACCTTGCCGACGGCAGCATCGAGGATGCCCTTCGTGTTCGCTTCTGAGGCACCAATCACATTGCCGATGAAGTCCGCGGGCTTCTTCAGAACACATTCTCCACTCGACAGCATGCCAATATCAGCCAAAATCTGGCCGTACAGCTTGGCTACTGTCGTTTTCCCGGTCCCTGGATTTCCCACGAAGACCTTGTTCAGGCTATACTCCACGAGTGGCTCTTCGGCCAATTCTCGCTGGAAGTTGAGCTGAAGACTATAGAGAAGCGCCTTCACAGACTCTTTCACGCTTTGCAAGCCGGTCAGTTTCTGCAGTTTCAGCCAGGACTTATTGCCAGCAAGTGCATCGTGGGTCGGTTCTGCTCCGAGGAGATCGGTGTCTGTGAACAGCATATCGTCAGGGTCTCCTTGGCCTGGCGTACGTCTCTTCACTTTGCGCGCATTGCGCACACGTTTTGCTTGCCGAGAGGCGATCTTCGACACTACGTTCTCGACCTCACGAGCATTGCCGAAGCCTTCTTTCCCACGACCACGTCCGATGCGACGTGCCACAATTCGGGCAAAGAGACCGCCTGGGCCCTCCTGGAGTTGCATTCGTCCTTCGTATCGCTTCTCAATGTTGTAGTTCATGATGGCTAACAGCTCGTCGTCTTCGTAGTCAGCGAACTGCATGCGCCGAGGAAATCGACTCGGTAGACCTGGGTTATGCTGGAAAAACTTCTCCATCTGCGTGTTGTATCCCGCAAGGATAAACACCACTTTCCCAGTGAGGTTTTCAACTTCTGGTAGCAAGTAGTCCAACACAGCGCCTCCTCCGAAGTTGGAACCAGAAGCGAGCTGATAGGCTTCATCGATGAAGAAAGCGCCGCCTCCCCGGTTCAAGAGATCATCGAGTAGCTTCTTGCAGCCTTGTACGCCCCCAGTTGCAAGCTTCGCACCTGTTGTCTCGATGAAGACCTTCCCAGGTAAAGCGCCTACGGAACATAGGAAATTAGCGTAGATGCGGGCTATGGTAGTCTTCCCAGTACCAGGATTACCCAGGAGAGCGGCACCGAAACGTTCCTTGGCGACAGATAAGTCTTGTCGGACGAGCATGTCGATCTTCGACTTGATCTCTAGGAACTGCTCCTTGACAGCTTCAAGGCCGATCATGTTCATGATCTCGTCAATCGCGTCGTTCTTTGCACCCTCGACGGCCTTTTGTTGCTCCCAATCGGTTTGAGCTTCGGAGCCAGACGGCTGGTGAGCATCACGACTGGATAAAGGGGGCGCCTTCGCCGGCGAACGACTGCGCTCTTCCGCGTCCCTCTCTCTCGCTTCGCGTTGCGCAGCGAGAGCTTTGGCGTTGTCGAGATCCGTACGACGCTGTGAAAGCTCCGTCTCTTGCTGTTCTTGGGTGCGCTTATCTGCTGCCTTCTGATGAATGCGATCGAGCTCAGCCTGGATGTCCGCTAGCTGCAGAGCATAGGCAATCTGTCTTGCCTGTCGCTCCTGGTCAAGCTTTGTATCTCGTTCCTGCTGTGCAAGTCTCGCTGCAGTCTCGCTGTCGCAAGCGTAACATGATGCGGGACGACCTTCCGAGCATCTCCAAGACAAGCGATGGCCTTGTGGGCACTTCTCCCGGATGCGGAATGAGCATGGCATCTTGGAGTGATCTGCCATTCGATGACACTTCTGCTGACAATCGTGCATCCCGCAGCTTAGTTTCACACCGCAAGGCGCTGAGCAACCTCCATCAGGGCACTTAAGGTCGAAGTCTTCAGGAGTAGCCAGTATCATCTCGCGCTCTGGGTGCTGAGCACATCTAACTGGTAGACCGTCGAGGATAGAGTTCTTCCGGGCAAGTAATGTGAAGAACGAGGACCACAGTTCTCCGCCTTTCTTGCTGGCAACGAACGTAGCAGGGTTCCCGATCACAATGAGAGCCTTGCGAGCCCGTGACAGGAGTACGTTAAGTCGTTCAGGAGACACCAGGAAACCAATATCACCATCGGGATTGCTTCGAGTCAGCGAGACAACACAAATGTCTTTTTCCTCTCCTTGATAATTATCAATAGTAGAGAGCCTTAATGGTTTCTTGGTCTGCGAAGCGCTCGCTGGTGACAAGAATCCCGCTCGGATCAGGTCGAAAGAGTCCATGTCATTCAATACCGGGTCATTTTCCTTGGCGAGCTCCTGACGTAGGAGACTGAGCTGGCCGAGATATGGCGTCAAGACAACCTGATCTGAAGTTCCATAGCCTTGTTGCGCCAAATACTTTACGATCTTCTTGACCATTTTGACCTCGTACGCGTTCTGCTTGCTGACACTAGCCCCCTGATCTCTTCTGTCTGCTACTTGACTTATGAGCTCAAGTTTGGTGTGCTTGATAAATACGACCCGACTCTGTAGCCCTCGCAGTGCTTCCCGTTGCATCGTCGAGGGTGCATCCAGAAGACTTGGGTATGTGAGCTGACGCACCAGATCCGAGATCTCTGGGCACATTCGGTGCTGTTGTTGTAAGGTGGCGCGAGGGAACCCAGCCAGTACAAGACGTTCGAACAAAGAGCGGTTGAGGTCATACCCATCGCCTTTCTCGACAGTCAAGGCATGATTGTTGACCTTCGGACGAAGCTGTTTGTGATCCCCAATCAGTATCAATTGTTTCGTGTTTGGCGTCATTGCGGTCAGAACGTGGCTCTCCATAATCTCGCCGGCTTCTTCGACCAAGACGATAGCTGGTGCAGCGCTCTGAAGCTGCCTGGCGTACATTGCGGATGCCGTAGTGGTGCAAGCTACAATACGCTTACTCTGGATGAGCTCCGTATCTCGTTGGTGAAGTGCTTCTTGCAAAGTATGCTGACTGGCATCGAAGACTTGCGCTCGAGCAATAATTTCATCGGCTGCCTCGGCGAGCATCGCGTCTTCCCACTGTCGCAGCTTCGACTGCCTGTCGGCTTCGTCCATGTTCCAGATTTCGACATGTCGGGGCGAAATGGGTTTCTGGAGAACGCCCGCATCCTTACCTTGTATCCATCTGGACAGCAGGTACCCTTCGTCGATAACTGACCCATTCTCGCCTACTGTGGCGAACCCATCCAATGACTCGGATACCTCAAAAGCTTCGAAGTACTCGTGATCGTCCTCCGAGAACTCCAAGTATTCAAGCAGCTGTGATTTGGTTGCCTGGGTTTTCCTGAAGTCTTTCACTGTCTGTAGAAGTGCGTCCGCATGAGTCGTAGTCTCCTCCCCAAGTCGGTTAATCGCCCCCCAATTCTCCTGTGTTCGAGACCTCGCCGGTGCTTGTTCCCGTAGACTGAGAGGTTGGGTACGAGCAGTAGACTTGGAACCAAGTCGAACCATGCTAGAAGATGGCACCCCGATGTCCATCAGCTCTTCAAGAAACTGATCCAGAGCATGATTTGTATAGCAGACCACCAGTAAGTTCTCTGAGCTATTATCATGAAGAGCTTTCGCAAGCAAAGCGCCAATGAACGATTTCCCCGTGCCTGGTGGACCCTGAATCAAAGATACAGCTTGACGCATACCAGCCAGTAAAGACGTAGTCTGCGAATCGTCCAGCTCCACAGGTTTCCGAAGTCCGAGGATGGGTTGTATGTCGTGCCCGCGTTCCAATTCGATTTTCCGAGCGATATCTGAAAGGTTATCTGACAGGTCGGGAAGCTCGAGGTCATCGATTGCGTCTTCGGGACACAGGAGATATTTCCAGAGTGGAAACTCGAGCTTGTCCTGTAGACAATGCAGAACTGGCTCGTATGCGAATACCGCTGTATCGATGACGACGAATTCAAGGGTTTGTGAGGTGCGCAGTGACAACAGCAGCTTCTTCAATGCCCCAGCTCCTGGAGTGCGAATGGCTATGACAGGCGGCTTGAGGCACAGCAGATCCACGTCCCGAGCAATAGTGCCGAATGCGATCACAGTGCCTTGATCAACGAAGTACCCGCACGATTGGTGCTTTATGAAATTGTTGTTGTCCTTCAAGAACGAGCGCGCATTCGAGGCATTGGCCAACGCCCCTAACCCCTTGCCCACAGAAATTTTCAGGGCGGTTGGCACTCTAGACTTGTCTGCGCCAGTGCGTATGCCATAAAGTTCAAGTCCGGAAAGCCGCATTCGCTGTCGGCGATTCGACTTTTTGGACGAAGACGTTGCCAGATCTTCTCGTAATTCGGCTAAGAAATCCTCTCGAAGCAGGCGAAACTGGTTGCTCAGATGATGAGCGACACGCTCTGGTATTGGTATCTTCGAAAGCATGTGAGCTGGTGTAAAGTACGGTAATTCTTTGCTGGCAAGCTCGTCCTCGGTGGGGAAGATGGCTACCTGACGGAAGTCAACGAAATCATTATCATGTCGACCGCCAGGCCCAGAAACAGTGGGTTTGCGACCAGCGCCTTTCGCAGACAGTATGTGTTCGATTCGACAGCCCATCGCGCGCAACTGTTGGTCTTGTGAGGTCAAGAAGGTCTTCTGCTCAGTGATGATGCGCGCAACGCCGTCCACATCGGAAGGGGAATCTGCGGTCCAGTTCAGAAGCTCCAAGAGCACGAAAGCAAAGCTAAGGGTTGTCTGCGGCGACAGCTCATTGTTCTGATGAGCCAGAGTCAATGCGTTCCACAGACTTGGTGGCGAGACCAGTGCCTTGAGCACACGCTTCAGGAATTCGCCATTGCACAGCCGCTTGACCTCTGGAACAGCAAGGTAGAGCAGCAGATTCTGTAGCGTGCCGTTGATGAATGACACAGACTCATCGAATCGCACTCCTCGGTGTAATGCAGTCAGTCCTGAGGTACTGCAGCCTAGCTTTTCGATACAATCAGCATGATTTGCTTGAGCGCAAATAGCTTCCACAAACTGCTGACAGTCGCGAGCGCTTTGAAGGGGCCGTAGACCCGTGATGAAGGCATGTAGGAGTCGAGAAAGTCTGTCGCCGCGTGTCGATGTGGTGCCATTCTGACTGAATTCTGCCATTGTCACGATGCAGAACTACGCGACGGTTGGCGACTGTCTGGAGTGGTGAACAGTTTTCGATGTTCGCTGGTGAATGAAGTAGTGCCGGAAGTGTGTCAGAAGTGCTGGACAAGCTCAAAGGGGCGTTAGGGGTGTCAGCGCGTGTCTAAGGCGCAGTCGGATAACAAAGATGAGGCACCGCGACTTGAAGGTTCCGCAGATATCACGCAAAGTCTAGGAGGTATACACTGATTATCGGTGACTGCGAGGCGGCAAAAGTGGATTCACTCATGCAAGGTCCCGCTTGCTTGTAGTTGGTTCGCTGTTACAAGCGCAAGTGGGCCGCTCAACACAAACGCGCTCGTTGTGCCTTTCGTCACTTTGTGACCATCGAAAGAATCGATCGACACAGCCGCAGTTGACACCAACTCTGGTCGACTCCAACTCGTCCAGATGTATAGGCGAGGAGCTCATGCGAGTCGCTACGGGGATCGTGGGCCGCGACGAGGCCGTTGGATTGGCAGTCGGGGCAGTGGACGATCAATGCATTCAACAGCGACTTCAGAGTCACCACCACCACCACTATTTGGCGACAAGATGCGTACCTTGACCTACGAGCAGGTGAAAAGGTCTGTGCTGGCTGGGAGCTCGCCACGAATCACTGGTAGTCAGTATGTTGCCTCTTTCAATTGGCTGGAGGACAACGTACCAACGATGATTGTGCCTGGTAATATCCCCTCTCATCACCAAAAGTCCGAGAGGGATTCTGATTTTGATCCAGGTTTGCCTCCAAAGTGGACGCCACATGAGAGCCCGCCGCAGCTTCAGGAGGACGCTGGCGAATACTATCGTGATATCAATGCTGCACAGTATTCGAAACACCCTCTCGAAGCCGCCGTTTGCGCAGTCCTGGCTCAAACCCCTGACATTGCCACGACGGAAGTCGACTTGTTCGCGTGCGGTAGCACCTTGGGGAACCTGCTGCGATTCTCGCGTCGAGCTGACAAGACATTTCGCTTCATCGTGGAGGCCGTAGGCGAAACAGTGTTCTTCGTCCGGCGCGAGAGTAGCCCAACTGAGAAGATCCTTGACGTCCGCGGGTACGGTCATTCGATGCCCGATGCCTACACATCTCTTGACGACTGCGTAAAGAAGTCTGTCTCACATCAGCGGCTTATCAAGTACGATCTTGGCGGCTTTGAGTGCATAGTGCGCCACGAGGGAGACGGATATCTTGACAGTCACATTGGCAAATCGAGCCCCGGAGGAGGGCATCCTTTACTACCATCTTCGCAAGGTCTTCGGGTGATGGGTGGTGGGAAGGTGATCCCACAAGAAGCCATTTTTGACATCAAGACACGTTCGTTTTTCAGAAAGAGCCACGATGTGCTTGCCGGCGAGCTCGATCGACTCTGGTTGAGGCAGATCCCAAACTTCATCTTAGCGTACCATCAGAAAGGCGTGTTCAACGACATCGAAGTGATGGATGTCAGAGAACACATCGCCAAGTGGGAGGCAGAGCACGAGAGCGACATCCGCATCTTGTCAGCACTGATGGGGGAGATTATTGCATATGCGAGGGAGCGCTCGGGGACATCGTTTGAGGTCTGCTCGCAACAGCTCGGCATCCTGGAATTCCGACATGTACGAGGACACGTCAACCTAGCTCTACCAGTAGACTTGAGGCAGACTTGGTCGCGCGCCGTTAGGGGTGACAACGACGACACGGGCGAGGAGGATCTGGATGCAGATGCGGACTCAGACGCCGAGGACGGTGTAGGTATTGATTCGGGCGATGATGAAGCCGAACCAGACTATACCGCGTGCTCTGCTGAAGACTGTGGCTACTGCGGCCAGTGTAAGTATTGAAGAAGAGAGGAAAGAGGAGTGTAGAGGAAGAGAAGAGGATAGGGTAGAGGAAGGGGGAGTGTGCAGCGGAAACAACTCGAAGTGGAGCCGAGAACGGCATCCTCGGCCCGGACCGGACCGAATCACCTACACCTAAGTAAATCCATATAGAGCGTAGAAAGCTTCATCGTGGACATTTGAGAGCGGTACCAATAGCCCCGGGCTGTGAACGTGTGACTTTAGATATTGATGAGTGGTGAAAAACCCGCGGCGTAGGTGGCACAACAGGACATCGAATGCTGAATATGTCCGCCTCTCAGATGAGCAGAACTACGACGGTTCCAAATGCTTCAATATATCGTCTGCTTCTCGCCATCCGCTGATGAGCGCACCATGTACCGTGGCAAAGTGGTTACGACTGGTATGTTCACCAGCGAACCTCAGCGTAGCACCTTCTGCACCACGAATTGGCTTTTGAAACGCTTCTCGATGCCTCGTTTCTGATAAACCTTTGATCATATGGCTGTAGCTGCCTCTGGAGTACTCATCAGATGCCCAGCGGCTGACATGCACAGCACTGGGTGTCGGAACCTCTCGACCCAGCCACTGCGTCAGCGCACGATGTACAAGAGCGCCTGCTTGATCATCCGTCATGGCCTCAACTTGCACTGCATTCGAGCAAGAGACGAAGCATGAAAGTGCCGGCTGGTCTGTGAGAGTCTGCAGATTCACCAAAGATAAGAGTCGAGGGCCGGTCGAGTTGGAGCCGTCCTCCCTGATCGCAATACCTGGCAGCTCTTCTGTAAATCCCATGAAAGAGTCTAGGGAAGTCTGCTCACGTTCCACCAAGCCCACGTCTTCCTCGGTACCCATTTCAAGTGGCCGGTCAACGACAGCATGTTTGAAGATTGATGTATATGGTTCTTCTGTCCACCAAGGCTTATGGTAAACCAGCATGATCTTGTCCAGGGTGCCAAAACCAAGGCGTTGTATGGACTCTGACTTATCCGTAGGAAGCACTGGCTGGAACAGTGTCGAAGTGGAATCGGAATATTGCGCGGGCGTATGGTGCTGTAGCACACCAAGAGGCAGCGTACATACCACCTCATCGGCCGTATACGTACCTTGACTAGTCTTGACTCGAATTGGCTTCTCACTCCAGTCGACTTGCTGCACTTCGGCGCTCAGCTGGATGAGATCGGCAGCCACCAAGTCCTTCGCAACTTCTTCAATGACAGCAGTATAGCCATCTTGCAGGAAGACCTGATCCCCATCGAAGTCATCAATGGCAAATTCAAGTAGACCCATCCCAACACTTCCCTTCGCCTGCTCCGCCGATTGTGCTGCCAGTGGACCAGCTTCCATCACTTCAATAAATTGAGGCATAGCGCTGAGCGAAGCGTGGTACTCTTTAGGAATGTCTTTAAAAGCTTGCTTAAATCCGTGAGCTTTCGTGATAGCCTTCAGCATGGTCGTATCTCTAGCCTCATCTGCGGATTCTGCTGCAGCCATCTCGTGCAGCGACTCTATCGTGTCCCACAGTGCAGCCATGATAGGGCCTGATGCACTGGCCGGGATGACCAGATCACGACCTTTCGATTCCTTCGGACTGCCAAGCGATTTGACTTCAACCCAGTCACTACTAGCCTGACCCGGCCGCGACTCCGTACATTCCTGCGCGGCAAAGGCAACCACGCCACCCAGCTTCTTAAGCCGTTTGTGTGGCAACACTGTCATGAGCGGATTTGGTTGATCCGCTGTGCCTATGCCATGAATCCAATTCGCTCCTGTATCCAGACGACATCCATTGACATGTACGGACTGTATCCGACCACCTATGCGATCTCGTGCTTCGAGGACGAGCAGGCGATTCTTGGCTTTGTAGTGTTGATGCTGATAGAGTCTTGATGCACAAGCAAGACCTGACATTCCAGCACCGAGCACCAGGACTTCGTAGTGTCGAATCTCGTCGCGGGCAGCAGCGGAAGCCATTTTGGCACAGGTTCTCTGCATGAGTTTTATGATGGAAAAGTAAACATTTGAAGATGTAGGTGATGTCTGGTGAGTGATGACTGCTAGCTGCTCATTGGCCCGGGTCCTCCCTCACTCTAGGAGGTACGACTTGCCTTCGACATGCGCTTGCTGACTACGGCACTGGAAGCAGGACTGAGGATTGGCGAGAAAGGCAGATAACAGAAGAGTGACTGGTGAATGCATCGCCGACAAGAATGTATGTTTCTGGGACTACATGTACTGAAGCATCTGGAAGCAGAGACTGTGCCATGGCGGAAATTCGATTGCCTCGAATGTAGTTTCTTCAAGGTTCTCGACAGACCCTTACGTTGTAGTGAGATTCTGTTGTTCAAGTTTGTCACATGCATGATTGTGTCGAGCGCTCATAGCGGTAAGCTGCGGTAGTCTGCGCTGTATTCATCGACTATCAGCATGACTGTGTCAAGTCATGGTATAGGCCCTGGAAACGGAAGAGCGTCTGATGCTCTGAGTGCTAGCTTTCGTTTCGAGTGACTCGTTAGGTGTTGTACATGGTCTATGGACGCGCCGCATAAAGTAGAGCAATATAGAGCCATACAAAGTATTGCTCAGGCGTAGAAGTTCACGGTATCCTTCGCAAATCATTAGCCAGAGTTCCTCACGAACATGTCTAGTAGGATGGTGACTTACCTTCTTCTTGGCCTGGACTTCGGAGATAGCATCCACATAGTGCTCATGCGAGATCTTGCTGTGACCGGTACGCAGCGCGATCATGCCAGCCTCGACACAGACTGCCTTCAGCATAGCACCTCCAAACTCGTCCGTACTTCTCGATAGTTCCGGCCAGTTTACGCCCTCATCGACAGTCATCTTTCTGCTGTGGATGCGCAAGATTTGAGCTCGTGCTTCCTCATTGGGCAAGGGGAACTCGATCTTTCTGTCCAAGCGACCAGATCTCAGCAGAGCCGGGTCGAGCACATCAACTCTGTTCGTCGCAGCCAACACTTTGATCCTGTCATCGGATGCGAAACCGTCCAGTTGGTTAAGCAGCTCCAACATGGTTCTCTGCACTTCTCTGTCACCACTCTTCTCACTGTCGAATCGTTTCGTGCCCACGGCATCCAGCTCGTCAATGAAAATGATCGATGGCGCCTTCTCTTTTGCGAGAGCGAAGCAATCACGGACGAGCTTCGCGCCATCTCCTATAAACATTTGTACGAGCTGAGGACCGGCGAGTTTGAGGAAGGTGGCTTCGGTTTGCGCTGCGCAGGCTCGGGCGAGGAGGGTCTTTCCCGTTCCAGGAGGGCCATACATGAGGGCACCTGTCGTCATATTAGCTGAGATCTCGACTGCATAACGAAGATGGTGGTACCCTTCGGCGCCTTGATTCCAATCTTCTTGAAGCGCTCAGCCTCCTTCATGGGCCAGACTACTGCCTCGACCAGCTCTTCGATCTGCTTGTCAAGACCACCGACATCGGTATATTTCTCTGTCGGCTTCTCGTCCACCTCCATGGCCTTGACTCTACTGTCGTACTCGGCAGGCAGCGTATCGAGGATGAGATATGAATCCTTATTCACACCAATCAGATCACCGGGCTTCAGCTTGTCGTGATCGACAAGACCTATCAAGGGGAGGAAGATCGTCTGCCGAGTGGAAGTCTTAATGACGGCCGACTTGCCCACGCGCGTGGCGTCAAGGTCAATGTTGGCGCCTTCCTCTTGCGCCTCTGCCTCGACATCCAGATCCAGAATCTCGACCACGTTGCCCACCAGATATGGCAGTTGCCTGTTGTTGTCAATCTTGTCGACGTTGTCCTTAATTTTGTCCACCATGCTCTGCTTCTCGTGCTGCAGACGCGCGTACTCGGATTTCATGATCCGCGAGTCGTTCTCCAGTAGTCGCCGCCGGGCTTGGATGTCGCGTGTGCTGGAATTGAGAATCTCGGCGTCGATCTGCTCTTCCTGATCCTCTTCCTTGTCATCATCGGCTCTGTCGCCATTTGCGTCCTTCATGTCCGCATCGGAGCCCTTTTTGTTCTTGTCGCCGTCGTTGTTCTCCTCCTTCTTGCCATCGCGCTCCATGTCATCGAGATCCTCGAGCGTCGACATCGTGGCGGTGTTGGTGTGAACTGTGGGGTGATGATGTACCGGAGAAGTGTTGGTATGGGGGTTCGGATGCGTGGGGCCGGAAAATGGTTCAGTGTTCGATGAAGATGTCTAGCACTGGAAGGTGTTTGATGGTCGATGGTTCCAGTCTAGGCAAGAGCTGTTGACGACGAGCTCAGTTAAGGTTTCGCTTAGTTCCATTACGCCGACTTGCCGACATAGGAGGTAGGAGGTATTGCATTCTCTTCTCTTTCCCTACGACATCTTCATCAGGCACTACCTATATGTAGGTATAGTAAGATAGGTCCCTTCTGGCAGCTCAGGATTATCAGCTTCAAATGGGACTTGTTACTCACGTCACACGAGAAATACGTACAGGCTTCAGGAGGTACCTATCGATACTGTTGTACAGATATTCGTAACATGCGAGTGCTTACAGGATGAGTACATGCAGGATACGATAACATATTCTTCGTTTCCATGTGCAGTCTTACTGCCCGTCAAGTATTGTTAAGGCATTGAATGACCTGAACCTGTGGCCCAAGGTAAAGTACAAGTACATATAGCTGCTGCTGCATACTATCTTTGACTACTGGCTGCACAGACTTCAGCGATTGCGAGGAAATTGAATGCAGTACTATCACGATGCTTGCCCGCCATCCCCAATGCTGTCCGAATCAGCAGATTGAGCCTACTCGGAGCAGCGTAGACAATCGTACCTCGTGGGGAGGTTGGCAACGATCTTTTACTTGACGCTAGCCAGATGTGTTATCTGCGGACTCCGAGAGTAAAGACGTTGTGCTGACAACGCGCGAAATCTCCTAGACGGCCTTGGACGAGCTCTACCTTAGGCTTTGGTAATGGCATTCTGTGTTCCCAATGAACATGGTCAAATTTCGATAACGGACTAATGTTGAAGATGTTCATGTGATCGTGAGGGTGCAAGAGATCTCCAGCTGGTGTCAGTTGTGCTCGCGTCGGAGCGTGGATTGGATGAATAAGCGCGACTGGTCCAATGAGGCGGATATGAATGGTTGGATGGCCGATGTGAGCTTGCGGTGGTACTTCATCTTGGTTGGTCATCGTGGCGAAGGAGGCGGTTGAGTATGAACATTTGATGATCCTACGAAGTACCTCCTACATGTAAGGTAGGTACTTATGCTGTGTCAGGTCGCCTTCACGACGAAGAGTCTCTATTCACCACAGAGCCGAAAGCCGCAATACTGAAACGCCTGTGGAATAATGCGAACAGGTAAGGTAAGGTACATGTATCTCTGGAGAATAATGATGTGGTCTCGTGATGCATTGGCTGTCGCGAAGTGCGAGCTAGCTGATGTCCGTAGATCTTGCAATACAACCACAGCACAGACAACAGCCACCACATACATGTACGCATTGATGACCAATCGTCGGCTACCAAGTCCGAGTTTTCTAAGGTGCGAGCCTCTACTTTGTAGCTTCTGAGGAAATGAGCATCTAATCGTCCGCGTCGACGATAACTCGAGCAAGGCAAGGTACTTTATATATACCTGTATACACACATGTACCTAATGTATGTATAAGGTATACCGGGTATCACATGAGATTGAGGTTCGTTCGCGCTTGCCAGTCGTCAGTCTAGTCCCCTCTAGCCTACATGCACTCACTCTACGTCACATTTCTTGATATCAAACTCTCACCTCAGGTACATGCACATTACATACTCCTCGTCCTTTGCTCGATACAGGTACCTTGTGCTGCTATGAGATGGCGTCTCAACCACGCCAGAAACTTCTGGAAGACGTTGAGGATGAAGACACACGACCTCGAGGTGTCATCGCTGCCGTCAAAGTACACTTACCACCACGCGTAGAGCGACGCGACTCTGCTGATACCTCCGCTATAGTCGGCCTTCCTCAAGCCCATTTATCCATTTGTCTCTCGCACCGCTCTACGCGCGTATCTCACCACCTTCCTCCTCTTCTCCGCCACTCTCACGCTCCTCGCGCTCGCGACGACAGCCTACGGCCTCTTCTACTGGTCGTACATCCCACGTATAGGCTTCGAACGCACCATCCACCTCCAGTTCGACAATGTCTACAGACCACAAGGACAACTCCACTCCAAGTTCGCTTCCCCGAAAGAACACCCATATCCTTATGGGAGCATCAGTCTATCCCCTGAACTAGTGGCAGGACAAGGATACGATGTCGTGGTGGAGCTAGACTTGCCGCGCACGAGAGAGAATCGCGATGCTGGGAACTTCATGCTAGAGGTCACCATGTATGCCGCCGACGAGAGAAAGAGCTCTTCTGTAGACAGCATTCTCGATGCAGCAAGGCTGGCCATGACCCCAACGAGCATGAGAGACGATGCAGGGACTGTCCTCGCCATATCAAGGAGACCGGCGATCGTGCCGTATAGAAGTTGGATCGTGGATCATATCTATACCGCCAAGAGTCTACCTTGGTATTTTTTCAATCTTAGAGAGGAGAAGGATAAGCTGAGAGTGCCCATATTTGAGAAGGTGAGTTTTGGGAAAGGAAGAGCGGGACTGCCTGCTATGTTACACTTGGAGGTGCAGAGTACGCATCGGCTGCAGATATACAGTGCTGTGGCACACTTCCGGGCACGGTTCACGGGTTTGAGATGGATCATGTACAATCATCGGATCATCTCTGCTGCATTGTTCATTACGGCTTTCTGGGTCACGGAGATGTTGTTCTTCGGCTTGGCCTGGGCGATTGTGTCTTTCTACCTGTCGTCGCCAAAGCCGAGAGGACAGTCAGAAACGCAATTCGACAAGACACCAACAAAGATCAAAGTCGAGGAGGAGGAAGATGCAAAAGCTGCAATGTCGGAAACTGAGCGCACATTCCCAACTCTGGCAGGGCAAGCGCCTCTGCGATACCAGTCGCCCACAAACGGCATCAAACAAGAAGGCGACGATGAGGAGCCTAGTTTACGACCTGTTACACCTGCTGCGGAAGCTGATGACGAAGACGAGGATGTGGACTTCTTCGATTCTGGCATTGGGACGTCCCTGGAATCCAGCAACCCTAGTCGAAGAGAGAGCATACGAAGGCGACGAGGAAGATTGAGTGATAGACCTGATGCGGATAAAGCGTACTAGGAGGCTTTTGAGTATATCTTCAACTTTGAGGACAGAGCTCAGATGCGGAAGAACAGTACGCTACATGATGGAGCATTTTGGACGAACGTGAAGTCTGGAAACGGTTTGTGGGCGAGCAGATGACTGCTGCCTGTAGATCTGCAGATTGATGACCAGCTCGAATGCCGAGAGATTATGATTCCCTTAGTTCACGAGGTACGTTGATTTCCTAGCAGAAGACAGAACTAATGCCTCAGGTAGCTCTCCCCCTGGTAGTGTACAGTTGGTTCATGAGCTACATGTACTGATTATGGTTGGTGTTACCCCTTGAGGAGGGAATAACAGGAAAACGCGCCGAATAAGTGCGGAATAGTGTCTCTAGACACTACACAACTGTTATTCAACTGCTTCGGCGCGCCGGACGCGTAATTACGATACGGCGCGAGAGTACTAGTACGCGTACCTTAACGTAGATACTCTAAGGGTAGAACAGGTTACTACAGCCTCTTTGCCGGAGGGTGGTGTTCAACAGCCCATACCTCTCCCCTGCCGGTGGTATCCGACTGTCAATGACGGTCATGTGCTATCCGACTCCTGAGTGAAACTAAATTATACTTCCGAATGGTGGCTAGCTCTAGCTTACTACAGGGAAGCTGGGCTGCCGGTAGTATTCGACTGTCAACGATGGTCATGTGCCGTTCATAATGGTCGTCTGCTATCTGACAGACTGCCCTCGTTCGAGTCAGGAGGTAGAAATAATGTCCATTGATCGTTCGCTTGCCGCCTCCTTCGATCGAGATCTGACTTCTCGTCACGTAGACCATGGCACATCAACGATCACCGCCTCAAGCTTGTCTCAAATTGATCGCTCAGGATAAAATTTTCCCCCTTACAAGAGGGAATATCGACAAGTTGCGGGAAGTGCGGGAGAAGGTCGTCCGAAACGTGAGTCTACAAGCAGCGACATATGAGAGTGTAGTAACCCCCTTAGCGGACGCACAACACGCGATCGAGGATAGCTATGGAGTGATCGGGATGCTGAAATATGCTGCGCCCGACGATCGCACCCGACAAGCCTCAAAAGAGGCAAATCACCTATGGGATCAAGCGTGGAGCGAATTCAATAACGACCACGACGTCTATCTCTTACTGCAAGCGGTCAAGGACAGGAATATGCACCTGGAAGCCGAGCATGCAAAATATCTCGACGAGCTGCTAGCAAACTTCCTTCGATGTGGTCATGGAAGATTACCCCATGAAGGGATTGCCGACTTGCTTGAGAGGAGGAATCGGATCGACAGCCTACGCAACGAATACACTAGAAACATCCGAGAGGCTTCCGCTTCGACATGACCGTGCACGACCTCCCCACACCCGAGTCCTGTCACGCCCTAGATCCTACTCAACTCTACGCCGATTTCGAAACACGCCTCGAATTCCTTTCCGTATCTGATCCAAAAGAACTTGGATACCCGTATGCGAGCACGTTCCACCTTCTCGCGGGCTACGATGCTGGGTATTACGGCTATCTGAGCGCGCAGGTGTTTGGTGCAGACTTGTTCGGTGAGTTCGCTGACGATCCGAGAAGAAAAGAGACTTGGAACGCTTTCGATCAACGATATTAGTGCGTGGAGCAAGTCGCGATGAGATGTCCAATTTGCAGGAATTTTTGGGGAGGATGCCGGGAACGGAGGCGATGATTTTTTCGTGCGCTGTGAGTGAATGATTAGGGCGAGTTTAAGAAATCTCACTCCTACGATATCTATGCACGGGCACACACGTACTTTGGCATTGTCTTAGCAACGACTCTAATCTGGACTCCAATAAACATTTACGAGAATCATGATTCTGATAGCATACTGTTTATCCCAAGACATTGGCCACCCCCGGAGATGACCAAGACGAACAGAAGAGCGACACCATCTCGCTGTGTACGAGAAGCGTCTCAGCAGGAATCGCTACTGTCAATTCCAGATCACAGTCTACGTGCCACTCCTCTTCTTCTCAAGATGATCTGCAACATGACTCTCCAACACTCGCCCGACACTCGAGTCTCGATAAAAAAGAAGATTAGTGCTCGATTATGGTTGGTATTACGACTGACATGGGCCTCCCGCTCTGTCACCATGTCTGAAGATGCGTGTATGCCAAGGTTCCTCCAAGCGCTTTCGATGCTTCCATCATCGACCCGTATCCATCACAGTAACGACGGAGCACCTAAGTCCTCTCTTTTAGACTTCATCCATGAGCCTTGGGTTCTGTCTGAACGGGTCAGGCATGTCATTGCCCCTGGCTATTTTTGGGGTGCGTCGAGCTCGGGTACAGCCCATTCCCGAAAAGCTTCGGTCATGCACTCCAAGGACTTTTCAGTGTAGTTGGCATTATCTTAGACGCGAACTTGGCACTGTAAGTGTCATCTGCTGCTGAAGTCGGACGCGTTTCGGCTAGCGAGCGCAACTCACTCGTCTGAGCATATTGCGGGGCAGATGGGATTATATTAGTGCAGTAGATAGACCTGTGGCCGCCACTGAGAAGGACGACTTGATACCTAGCATGAGTTTCCTCAGGAAGGCTTTGGCAAGCTTCCTCGCCATCTCGTCGCCCGGCAAATGTCGCATATCAATCGAGGATCTCCTCGGTCATGATTCTTTTTTTCATTCATCGTCGACGAAACTGCTCGCCAATGGTCCAAATATGGGTACTTCCACTCGGTCCAGCGTCTCGGCATATCTCCACGCTCCGTAGGCCAGATAGCCGATCAGTCCTATATCGCCAGCAAACAGCATCCAGCTCACAATGGTCGTCCAAATGAAGATGATATGTAGCAAGAACAGTGCAGAAAACCTAGCCACATGATAAGTTAGCCACCCCTTTTCATTTTCCCACACTTCACGCCCCGTCCTCCCATTGGGGGTTTGTTTCTCTCTTAGGCAACCTACAGCAAAGAACTCTGCCAAGCATGAAAGCGCACATAATCACTCTTCTGCTCAAACAACAACAACACGACACCCGCAGCAGGCGGCAAGAGCAAATATGCCAACGCGGCTTCAATCCCAATATTCAACCCTAAACTCGTTTCATATACGCTGATCAAGCCCCCTCTGCCTCCCAAAGCTGTACTCCCTCCTCCCTCGAGTGCGCGATCACCAATATAGTCGTTGTAATACGGATTGCGACTGGCTCGTCCTTCTTCTTCATCTCCTTCTGCGTCGTCGTCATCATCATCCAAGTCTTGGTATTGAGAGGGATCAGGCAGACGCTGATTGCGGGCTGCAGCCCATGGGTCTTCGCGATCTGCGACGGAGGAAATGTTGCGCACGGGGAGCTGCTGTCGCGTGTGGTGGGGGCCTGGACTGCCGGGTGGGCTTCGGAGGGGTGGAGGCGATTTTGCTCGTTCGGATTCGGGGGGAGAGGATTGGTAGGGTGCGAAGTTCATGGCCATGGCAGGTACAGGTATTATTGCTCGGGTTGGATGATTATTGTTTTGTTGTATGATTGTGGGGACTTTGGTGTCGTGCTGTTTATTAGAAGAGCAGGGCAAGATAGATGGGGAAGACGTGATTGTTTGCGCGCACGAGCTCCAGGTACAGGAGGAGGTAGGCTGGCGTGAACGATGACAGGGTCCAAGTCTCGGTTGTCAGTATCTAATCTCGGCACGGAATTACTATTATAAGATCCCCGCGGGGATTACCTCCATCTTAATGTATTTTCCAACAATGTAACATTATAACAACACATATCAACAACAAGAACATCCATCAACAATCCTGCTATACCGCACATTTCCGTCATTTTATGAACGACATGGTCCAATCTCTCGCCTTGGCAGAGTACAGGCAGCAGGAAAACTGCCACCGCTCCAACGCCTATTTGATCGGACCATCTTCCGCTCTAGCCGCGTTGCCCGTTTCAAATACCTGAACGGCAGAATCACAATAGCATTGAAGACTGACATCATATGGAGACAGCGCTGTCAATCCACCCACTCATCACTCACCACTCACCACTGATATAGCAAGGACAACGGTCTGTACCTACATGTAGTGACCTCCTGGTGAACAAGTAGGTCATTACTAATGAAATCATGTTCCCTCGCTATCTCCTAACACCGATCATTACAAAACGCTCCCTCTTCGCCTATCCCACTCTCTCCACAACATTCACTCGACCCCTCCTCCTCTCACCACACCACTCCAAGCACTTCCATACCACTCCATCAGCAGATATGCGTGTCCTGCTCACCGGCGGCTCTGGCTTCATTGCCGCACACGTGCTTGACATCCTCCTCGAACATGGCCACAGCGTAGTCACCACTGTTCGATCCCAAGACAAGGCAGACCGCATCGCCAAAGCTCACCCGAAGAACGACAAGTCCACCCTGGATTTCGCCATTGTTGAAGACATTTCCCAAGAGGGTGCATTCGACAAGGCCGTTATTTCCGATCCTCCATTCGAGGCAGTCGTGCACACAGCTTCTCCATTCCACTTTCAGGTCACCGATGTCCAGAAGCAACTTCTGGACCCTGCCATAATTGGCACGACAGGAATCCTCAAGAGCATCAAGAAGTCGGCTCCCACCGTCAAGCGAGTCGTCATTACTTCCTCCTTTGCTGCCATCCTGGACCCCTCCAAGGGAGCACGACCTGGTAAGTTCGGCTTAGGGCGAGAGTAGAACTACCGATCCAGGCTAATTGAGACTTCCTAATTTAGGCCACACGTACAGCGGCTCCGACTGGAGTCCTCTCACGCACGCCCAAGCCCTCGAGAATCCCTTTGCAGGCTACCGAGCGAGCAAAACCTTTGCTGAACGAGCAGCATGGGAATTCGTCGAAAAGGAAAAGCCCAACTTTGATCTCGCCACCATGTGCCCACCGCTCGTGCTCGGTCCCATCGTGCACTACCTCAACTCGCTCGACGCATTGAACACTTCCAACCAACGGATCCGTGACACCATGCTCGGCAAATACAAAGACGAAGTCCCCGAGACAGGCGTCTACATCTGGATTGACGTCCGCGATCTTGCTTTGGCACATGTCTTGGCTGCCGAGAAGCCCGAAGCGGGCGGGAAGAGATATTTCGTGACAGCGGGATACTTCAACAACAAGAAGATTGCGGAATCCATTGGAAAGGCATATCCCGAATTGAAGGACAAGTTGCCCACGGAGAAGACTCCAGGAGGCAATGATCCCGAGGGCGGTCTCTATGATATCGATACGAGCGTGGCGAAGCAGTATCTGGGACTGACGTATAGGTCTTTTGACGACTGTATCAAGGATACCGTGGAGAGTCTCAAGGCAGTTTCATGAAAAGCATTTAAAATTGAGAGGGAAAAAAAACAAGTCTTTCCATGACTTTTTTTTCTTTTCAATATATTCAAAATATAATATAAAGAATAAAAATGACGGGTCCGGCCCAATCACAAGCCATCATGCCGATGATGTTGATGTTCATGTCCATAATGAAACTCACTACTCCCCGTCCTCCTCCTCCCTCCCATCCCCATCCTCATCATTTCATTCCCCCCTTCGACAGCCGTATTCGGCGTACTCCCTTCCAACTCCATGGTACACTTGGTCTCCAATTCCACCGGCTCTCGTCCCGCAGCATCGAGTTCAAAAACCCGATATGGTTGCGGCAACTCGTGCAAATTCTTCGTACCATCACCATAATCACCATGACCACCACCACCGCTACCGCGACCGCCAGCATGAGGAGGTTCATTCCCATTCGCATCACCATCATCCTCCCCCTTGCCCCTCATCGCCCCAGCCACAGCCACAGCAGCCATTTTCCTCGTCTTCCGTCTCAACCACCAAATCACCCCTCCACCAATCACCAACGCCACACCAACAATCGCTCCAATTGCGATTCCCGCAATACACGCATCAGTTAATTTTTTGGATTTTTTCTTCTTGTCTTTCTTGGCGGCGTCATCATCATCAGTACTTTTACTTTTACTACCATCTGATGACTCCCCATCCTGCTTGTTCTTGTCCTGGGAAAATGGTACCACAGGTTCTGGCGCAGGCAAGACAGCCGGGGCGCGACTTCCCGGAGAAATGGTTTTGGGTCGAAGACATTTGAGGAGAGCGGTGGAAGTCGCCGTAGCCGTCGACGGTGGTTTAGTATTTGGTTGGGTAGTAGAAGTAGAAGTAGAAGGATTCGAAACAGAGACCCAAATCATCAAGACGGGACTGACATGCGTCACGACCAAGTCGTAGATTTGATTACTGTAAGAATTTTTGGCCGAATTGAGAGACCACCACGGAGAGCTATGATGGTCATCTCCATGTTTGGAGGCGGTGGTGGTGGTGTCGTCGTCGTCGTCGGCTTGTGCTTGGCAACCATGATAGATGGGTGAAGATTGGGAATCGGTCAACGCGGCCGCGTCGTACCAGGTCGTATTGGCCGAGAAATAAGGGCCGCATTCTTCCGGTGGATCGGCGTTGATCATGTGAGCGATTTCCGGGCAAGACTGCGAGAGCTGGGAATCGTTGTGCAAGGCGGTCGCGTGGCGGTTGAGGATTAACCGTTCCGCGTACGTCTCTGCGGCGGAACGGATGGCCTGAACGCACGCGTCGTCGAGCATTTGCATACAGTCGCCCGTGTCGTTCTGCGCGCGTAATTCGGTGTTGGTGGGGAGGTCGGTGAGAGTCATTTGGCAGACATCGTAGCCGAGATGGGCATTGTCGGAATAATTGGCGCCATTCGTATTGATCCAGGTGGTCACCCAGAGTGAAGTTGAGTCGCGGTCTTCGGTGAGCGTGGTCGCAAAGGACGTGGGGAGGGTCTTTCCAGATGTGTTGTTCTTTTGATCCACTTGCGCTCCTTGATTGAAGTCGGGTTGGTATTCCACCACGCCGCTCGCATTGGCGAATTTGAGCTTGCTGTTGCAAAGGGGATCAAATTCGTTCGCGTCTGCGCGGCATCGTCCCGCATAGGCGCCGTAGACGAGGAGTAGTACTTGTTTCCGACGCATATCCTTCTCCTGTTCGGGCTTAATATACACACACAGTAGTAGTATGGTGCGTCTTCCACAAAACGGCAGTGCGTTGGCAACACAAGCATACAAAAGCAAAGGCGTGCGGCCTGCGTTGGTGTCTAAATCTAAATAGCCTGTTTGTCAGGGGTAAGCTCAGTTACTCACTAAAGTTAGCCTGTGCCCGGCTCCGGGGTATAAAAACTCTGGATGAGAGGAAACAGAACGATTGGGAAGCCCATCAAAGTGCGCTGCGGCGAGGCAATGAAGTGCGCTCTCCATGTCGAACTCTCAGCCGCGCTGTGGGTGACACTGAGGATTACTATTAGTCTAGTATGAAGGGGTACGTCGGTACGATCAATACGCTGAGCGTCGCGCGATCCATGTCCATGTCCATGTCACCTTCCGTATACTTTGTCGGAAAAGCCGCACACTACGCTTTTCGCCGTTCGCCGCACTCGCTTCGTCCAAATCTGTGCGCAGTAGTGAATGCTTCAGAAGTGGGATTGCTCGGCAGGCCCTTTCGCTTACTCGACATGCTTGGGCTGTGTACCAGCCACAGTCACTGGAACCGCTGCACCTCCACACTGCCGTAGCCTCGATTCTAGCACCAACGTGGGACCTTAGCAAAGTGTTGTCACTGGCAGTCAAAAGAGTGCTGTGGTGCCTTCTTGTCTTGATTCTGGGAAGAGGGACGGAGCGCGGGAATGCCTATTGGCTTGTAGTTATTCTTTCGTCCTCTCGATACATTCCCGTTGACCTGATTTGGGTCTTTCGTGCACGATTGAGACGCCCTTGCCCTGTAGTCGCTCCCATCACACCACTGCATATCAGGCTGACAGAGCCTGGCCCCCGAATGATGCTTCGTGCAGGACTTGATGTGTCTCGGTTTCTCTCATGGCATTTGCGCTTGGCGCTTCAGGAATGCCACACATTCTGCCCTTTGAACGGAACTCATACTGCCCTCCACACTTGAGAGCACTGATCGTGCGACTGGGAATGCAGGTACTTCGAGCCTGCTCATCGCCGTCCTCGGCCGCGATCTCTACTTGGGCTCCTGCTCCTACTGCTGTAGCTTGAGTAGCTGCGACTCCGACGTCTACCGCCGCCTCTGCTGCTGCGCCCGCCTCTGGGCCCTCCACGACTGCCTCTGGGTGGGGGCGTTCGGCTAGGGCTTCGGCTACGCCCCGAGTAGGATGGACTTCTGCCTCCCCTCCTCACCTGCGGAGATCGGCTTCTACTGTAGCTGCGTGGCCGGTACGAATCTCGTGGTGGCTCTTCGTATCGATCTCTGTAACCACCTGGGCCTCCGCCTCGTCCAGGCGGACCACCTCCATATCTTGGCGGGCTTCTCCCCCCTCTGCCGCCGCCTCTACCTCCTCTCATGCCTGGCAATGGTGGCGGACCATCTCTGAACCTGTGCGGCTCTCCGAATCGGTTTGGAGGAGGGCGCATGGGTGGTGGGCTTCGGCTGAACCTGCGTCTCGGCAGGACGATGCTGACACTGATCAACGCGCCGTCCAATTGGGCCTCGTGCATGTTGCTAATGGCAGCTTCGGCGTAGGATGGCTGGGTGTACAGGACATAGGCAATCCCGCGATTCGTCATGAAATGCTTATTCATTGGCATCTCCAAGTCAGAGATGCTGCCGTACATGCTGAAGATTTCGCGCAAGTGCGACACGTTGACGTTCTTGGTGAGCTTCTCGATGACAATTTTGGCGGAGCGTGGAGGCGGCGGACCAGGCGATTTCGAGCCGCTACGGGCGCTGTCTGGAGTGCGCGACCTGCTCATGCTCCTGCCCCTGCCCCTGCTCCTACTTCTGCTGCGCGAGTCCATGGATCTATCGCGGGTGCGGGAGGGACTCAGGCTGCCGTCGTCGCGCTTCTTCAGGTGGGCGGAACGCGATCGAGCACGCGCATCTTCGCTGGCGGCCGTCGCTGGTCGGCCGGGCGTGCGCGAACGTCCGCGAGACACGCTGCGGTCGGACATGATGTTTGGAGACTGGCGACGCCGGGTGAGGTGCAGTGTGATTGATACTGAGGTGGTGCTGCTATCGCCAGGACATGTCGTGTTGGTGATGAGCAGTTAGAGAGGAAGGACTTTGAGAGAAGCTCCAGCCAAGAGCAATGAGAGCTTCAAACTGGCGCCTTGGCGCGTTTAGAACTTGGTACTGTAGGAGGTACCACTACCTCCCAGGAGGTTTGTTCTGCTACCGAACCACCTCACTTATGTTACTGTATACTGCAGCCCTGCCTCGAATATATCGCCGAGAGCTTCGCACGGTTACGTTGTATTCAATTAATCTTGCAGAGCTAATGAATCTACAGGCCGAAGTAAGATGGCATATCTATCAACTGACGGGCTTCTGTGGTCAGAGACATATTCTGTTACGCTATACTCAGAGAAGGGATCGCGACTCTGTTACTCCTCATGACCAGGTATATATTAAAAGATGATGGCCGAGGGGGGGAAAGCCCTGACTGTAGTGGCTATTGTCGACTCAGGAATCGTATACCACTGGACTCTTGACCTGTGATATGCCTGATGTGGACCAGCATCGAGATGGATCATCTACACCGCCTTCAACTTCTCCAATAACTCCTCCATATCATTCGCATAAATGTCAAATGTGCCAAACACGTCCGTCACCGGATCATGTTCCTCAAAATACAAATAGGCAGTCTTGAAGCCCGCTTTCCGCGCAGCAATCAAATCCCACGCATGCGCAGCAACAAACCATCGATCCCCATCCCCTTCCGTTCCCACACCACGCTTCGTCAGCCACGAATGTGCATTCTGATACACCTTTGCATCCGGCTTCGCGACGCGAATCTCATCGCAGCTCAACAGATGATCCGCATCCAGTTCCACATCCGCCAGCGCATAGTACTGGAGACTCGCTTCCTTGCCTCCATTCGTCACACCGTACACATCCCACCCGGCCTCTCGCAGCCCATCATAGCACTTCTTCAACCCCGGTCTCGCCACCAACGCGCGGACTTGCGCCATGACGGCTTCCACATCCTCATCTGAGACGCGATCCAAGGGGAGATCGACAACCGCACATGCGCGTCGCAGGGTCAGTTTGAGAATCTGAGCGATGGGCGTGTAGTTCCCCGCCACGGATGCGTAGGTAAAGTCTCGTTGGGCGGCGTAGAACCAACTGAAGAAGAGAGACTTGGAGTCTGCGGATACGGTGCGGAGTTGGGAGCCCAAACGTGCTTCGATGGTGTCTATGGCGGGTTGGAAGTCGAAACATGTTCCCAGAACATCGAAGCAAGCGGATTTGGGCATGGTGGACCGTGACGATGATGATGATGACGATGGTGGTGGTGGTGGTGTTGGCGGTATGATGTGATTGACACTGCAGGCCGGCGGCAAACAAAAGTGTCGAGCAGGGACTGTACAGGCGTTGAGTGCGAATCTGGTCTGTGCAAGGTTGAAAGGTCCAGGATCGGATACAAATCGATTAGGGCTGTTCAGGCTGTTGTTGAGGGGTTCTAGAAGCGTGTATACATGTACCTATGAAGCTCTGAAGCTGCTGCTGATGACGTACAGGAATGTAGACGATTGACGAATGCAGAAACCCGAGCCCGCCGCCGCCGCCGCCGATGAGGAGGAGGAGGAGGGGGAGGAGGAGGGGGGAGAGGGGGAGAAGGGGGGGAGAAGAAGGAGGAGAAGGAGAGCAACGAGCGAGTCACCAGCCTAGGTATATCTCTACGGTAAGAATCAAGGGACACTGGATAACACTTCTTCCATTAGGTATCATGATACGGGCCTTGTAGCCAGACAGGAGTATGGCCTCTCCTTCGACATTGTTTGCCCACCACCAAATCTCCTTTGCCGGTCACTGAAGGCATAGTAGGTACATCATACATGTAGTGTTACTCCGCACGTTGGCAAGAGAGAGAGAGCGCTTATCTAGGCACTCCAGGCTCTCTTGGCTCTCTTGGCTCAGTAAAGTCAGAAGGCCTGACAAGATGGCGATGCTTTATCGATGTTGGGGAAGCAAGCAAGGATTCCAGGATGGTGTGGAGAGCAGCAATCTAAAGGTGAGTCTGGCGGTTGGTGTAATTACTATTCTCAGTAGTCTGCGACGTGTACAGTTGCCGTCTCACACTCCCTAATCCCTATCATCATAAGGTATAGGTACTCTGCCATCTCAAAGAGGCCTACAGGAACAATGTGCACACTCTCCACGCCTTCTACCAGTCAGCGCTTGCTCATCGTCCCCCAGGAATACATAGGTACTTACTATAGCACCGAATAATACGAACGAATCGCACTACTCATCACATTCTCAGTAGCCGTTTGCTCATCATGCTGACGGCTGACTGTCTACCTGTAACATCTACTCTTGAACCAACCGCAGGAGTCTGGCGCCGAGATCTGGGATGTCCACATACCTCCTACTCGATGGGTCGATGGAGAGCGTTCTGGCCCGCAAGGGACAGGGAGAGCTGTTCACTACGGAGGTACTTAGGTTCTCGGCTGTTCACAGCCAGGCAGAATCGGACTATTCGATGCGAACGAACCTTGCTACTAGGCACCCTCGTTTGCCCTGATTGAGCGAGAAGACGCAGCCAGTATAATACTGCAACGATAAGGTATTCGATTTCGAAAAAGAGACGTCTGTGAGTTTCTCTTTGACGTTTGCCACATGGGCACGGTGCCTGCGTGCGCAAGCATGCATGATTGCCCTAAGGGTGGTCACGGGCGATTCAGGGTACCAGGGACAGGTGTATGCTACATGTACAGGATCTCACATGCCCTAACGGGGGTGTTCAATCCCCTGTGGGCCTGTGTCAAAGTACGGCTCGCTTGTGATATCCTATTGTACAGGCCGCGTCAGGCACACAACACAGAACTCAAACAAGATGAAGCATCTACCTCACTATACTGCCAAGCGAGAAAGCGGAGCATGCAGACGAGCCTGGCAGCTATATTCTGATTATTATATCCCCAAGTCCCGAATCACAGTCTCGTTGGGAGAGTCTTGGCCCAGTGTTTCAACATGGCGGCAGCAGTGGGCGGACATTCATCTGGCACTGCGGTCGTGGTATCGACCATCTTGTTCTGCAGTCTCGCCGGCTTGTTGACGATTGCAAGACTGTACACGCGAATGAGGGTTACGAATAGTGTCGGAGTCGATGACTACCTGATCGTGCTCGGGCAGGCAAGTGAAAGCACAGCAAACAAACCATGGCTCGACTCTGCTGACCATGATCAGATTCTGGCAGTCCTACTGACCGTCTGCATGGTAAAGCAAGGTAGGACAATCCCACGAGCTCATGTGAGTCGAAGACGCTGGTTCATGCTGATGGCCTTGCAGTATCACATGGCATGGGACGACATTTTGCAAGTCTCAGCCACTGGCATATGGAAGGGTCGTTGAAGTGGTTCTGGACTTCAGCCTGGATCTACGCTCTGGCCCTAGGCACCGTGAAGATGTCCATTCTCTTCCAGTACTTGCGTTTCTTCACCGTGAAGAAATGGCGCATCGCGTGCTACGTGACCATGGCACTGAATACGGGCGTGACCATCTACGGGGTCGTTGTGACCATTTTCTTATGTAAACCCGTCAGTGCATTTTGGTCACTACCGAGCAATGGAACATGTCTGAACCGATTAGCAGTGGGGTGAGCATATCATCGATCAGCACGGACGGTATGTACATGCAGTGCTCAGCTGACACGGGCACCAGGTACTCGATGGCGGGCCTCAACATTTTCACAGACATATGCACGACCATACTACCCATCGCGCCGCTCAATGCGTTGCCCTTCCCGAAACGACAGAAGCTCATCCTCATGATGCTATTTTGTCTCGGAGGATTGACTTGCATTCTTTCCATCCTACGACTGCCTGCGATATACATCATGTCCAAAACCAGCGACGTGTCGTGGGATAACCCAAAAGCCGCAATATGGTCCGCCATGGAAGTGTACGCCGGCATCATCTGCTCGGTACGTGTTGGTCCCAACTTGTCTTGTCTCCCGTCTTTTACTCACCATGATATGTTCATATAGTGTATACCGACGTTGAAAGGACTCATGTCAAGGTTGTTCCCTTCGCTATCATTTGACCAAAGTTACTACAACACACGCTCCGGTGTACGGCTCGACGCGCACGAGATTCGATCGCACGGCGTGAGGGAGAGCACCAACTTTTCCCACCTGCGTCGGGCGAGTCTCTACCCCCCAGAAAAGTCACCGAGGCCTCCCGCTCTGGAACTTCACGCACATCCTCTGCCCGTTTATCATCAACCCAAGAGCCCCATCTCTCCCAGCTGTGCAAGCTATTGTCCGAGTCAAGATGAGGATGAAGACTTCCCTGAGCCATGACTTTGCCACCCCCCTCCCGAAGTGCACAAGACGAGACCGAATATCCGGTCGAGCCTCACCTGGAACAAGATTGATGATGATGTACTACTACTACTTACTCATTGCGGGGGCACATGGTCGGCACGGGAAACGCAACTCGCTCTCCCTCGCGCCAGCACACGACCATCCCATCTGCCATCTGTGTGCACAGACCACCCTCGAAGCTCGACTTGGCCGACCTCAAAGCGCAACCTTGCTTGATGAGCAGACCTGATTTCCTGTCAACCACCTCTCCAGGCCTGACCGAACCGCATTCCCCGTGCCCGAGCCCCAGCAAGAACATATGTGGTTACTGCCCCTCATATACTTGTCCACTTCCTATAATTTTCCATGGTCATCATCATCATCGTCATGAAACTCCATGAGCCGATACAAACAAGAACAATTCCCAAGAGAAAGAAGGAGCATCCATCATTCGCCCCCCACCGCAACGCCATGGCAAAGATTTTCTGAAGAAAAGAGTCCACCTACCTACCTACATACCTTGGTATTCGAGTAAGGACAACGGCAACAAAGCCCCCGAAAAGCCGCCGCACCCGCAAGACTTTTGTCTCTCTCTCTCTTTCTCAAGATGTCTCGGACAATGAAAGAGTACCTTAGCTTTTCTTGCCAAGAGGGCGCCTATTCCCCCTCCTATGATCGAAGAGGTGAGAAAAGCAGCAGCGCCGAGAGAAGATGAGAGAAGAGCGAGAGAACAGAGAAGAGGAAAGAGAGAGAGACAGAGCCTTTCCACGACCTACCTACCTATCTACCTACCTACCTACCTACATTCGATCTCCCTTGCTCCCACCCTCCCTTCCTGCCTCACATAGGTAGCAAGCAGAGAGAGGGGGGGGGGGGAGATCGCGTCACAATCATGTCAATTCTAGAGTCAGAGGAAATAAAAAGAAGAATATAACAAAAAAAAACAACTTACATATAGGACGGAGGTTGAGTTGAGTTGAGTTGGGCTGTGATGGTTCGTCTGAAAGGTACCTACCTACCTAATGCTTTGACTGTTAATAACTCTTTGGTATTAATATTGAAAAAAAAACTTCGCGTGAGACGGACAGACCAGACAGGACCAGAGCGATCTATCGGTATCTTAGATGTGTATGAAGGGAATGAATGGAATGAATGAATGAAATGGAAACGTATGAATTGTGAAATCGATAAAACCTCTTTTGCTTGATTCTTTCCTTTCCTTTTCCTTTTCCTGTTTATTTTATTTTATTCTATATTTCTCCCCCTTCTCTCTCTTCTTCTTTTTGGGCAATTATACGCGGCGGGAGCAAAAAAAATATATAAATAGTAGAATACCAGATTTTGCCTAAAAGCAGAATGCAACGTACCAACGCAATATTCCTTGCTTACCTAGGTAGGTAGGTATATTCCCTCGCTACTGCCTCCCTCCTTTGAGATAGAGATAGAGATTCGTCAGATGCCTGCCGATACGATTAAGAAATAGGCTCGGAGATGGAAATACCTACCTACCTGAGGTAATTAAGAGATAGAGATAGAGATAGAGATATCTACCTACTAGGTAGGCAATTGAGAAATAGATAAGGTACGGAGATAGATACGGCGCGATAGACACGGCTACTGCTCAAGCAAGGTACGATGTACTAGGTACGATTATTATCGTTATTGCCATCATCATCATCTTGATTTGTAGAGAAATGCATTTGACATTTTTCAAAAGCTCTGGTCTCCATGACCTCCCATGTGTATAATATATAGATGATAAAAAAAATGCCTCTGTCCTCATAATACCAAAGAGAATGCCACACACCTGGATCTGGGTGATGCGACCCGACCACGACAAAAGACTGACAGAAACGCTACGACGCCTCGCTTTTCTTCTGGCAATTTCAAACGACAACATAAGGGATTGATTTCAAACATTTCAGCTTGCCACTCTCATTCCACCTCTCGTCCGTAATCTCGTCCTCATCCTTCGCACCATATCATCGCTCTTTGCCGCCAAGCCCTGCTTCATCATCCCTTCCTGCATAATCTGTCTCCGCTCTCTTCTCCTCCGCTCCACGATATCTTGACTAATACTCGCAAAGCCCGCTCGTCTCTTATAACAGCAGTCCATCAAAGTGTTGATGTCCAACATCTTTCTAGGTTCACTCTGTACCACCTGAAAGATCTCCATGGGATCAGACACTCTCAGGATTTGATCCTCGCTATGCTTGAAGATCGCTAATGCGATTCGGAAGAGTGTCTTCGATCCATCGAGAAAGAGACAGTCCCAAACGCGCAGGACAGACTCAATCGGTAACGTGCCGACAAAGAGCGACATGAACCAAGCAGTCGTAGCAAGACTTACTGTGGGAAGACGGAGACCGCCGACTCCACCTGCCATGGTTGCGGCAGCTCCGATGGCGTTCAGCTCTTTTTGATCGTCGAGTTTGTTCCAAATTGCCGGAAGGGAATCTCGAATGCACGACATGAGCACTCCAATGTCGATGTTTGCGCCTTCCAGGGAAACGCCATGAGTGCTGGGCAGATGCTGAGTTGTGACGATGTTGAGGAGGATGAAAGCTTTTGTTTCGGCTTCTTCAAGATCGGAGTCATCTTTGCTGAGGAAGAGGAGCAGGAGGCCTGCGATGAAATTGAGAGACTGGCAGTAACCAACTTCTGGTCGGTGGACGGCAAAGGCTTGGAGCACTCGGCGCAAGGACTGCAAGATGGGTGTCTCGGGCTCGTCGGTATGGCGCTTCTTGTTCTTCTTCTTGGCCGCACTCTCCGGAGAGCCGGTCTCAGAGGTGTCGGCTGATGTCGCCAATGTTTCGTCCTTCAGATTGCTGCCCTCTTTCGTAGTCGTACCGCCGCCAGCACCAGCCTGTGCGTCATGCATAGTCGTGGGGTCTGGTTTGAAGCGCACGTTATCGGGAAATGTTCTGTGCAGGTCGCGCTCAATATGCTCTCGGTCGTTGTCAGTTAAAGCGCCATTGTCCACCCGGTCTGTGAGCTCTCTATAGATAAATGGGTTCTTGGCCAACTCTCGCGGACCACGTGCATAATACCACCATGCTGCACCTCGAAATTCGGGCGGGATACCTTTGCGTACATAGCGCTTAACCTTCTCGCTCTTCTGCGGGAATCGTATTGCAGGTTCCGTCTCGTAACCGTATTGATGCATCATGGCATACCATTTCTTTCTCCTCCGTTCCAGATATTGACTATAGTCCTTGTTCCAGTCATCGTACATCCTCGCGGTGACATAGTGCGAGACTTTCTTAAATCCATACCTGTCGCGGGGAGGAACATCTGGCTCGACTGTTGGAGGTCGCGAGCCGAGGCTCTGCGCAGGGACAATCTGTTCTGCTGAGCTTTCTTCTATACCAGGCTGAGCAGCCGCAAGCGGTAGGGCTGGGCTGATACCACGAAGAGAAGCCCGCTTCACACCCACGATCAAGATGCTTGCACTGTGTGAGCGACGATGTGCAGCATTCGGACGTTCTGGTGCCAGAGTGGACGCTCTCGGTTGTGAATGTGGTCTGTCGAGGGACTTGACGGATCGTCTGTCAGCGCTGGTCCTTGCTGCTACCTGAGCAGGGCGCGCTGAGCCAGGTCTCGCGTCCAGGCTTGGCCTAGTAGCACTCTGCATGCTGGGACGGGGTGAAGGTCGTAGGCTTCCAGTACCAGACTCAAAACCATCCTCATACATGCCCAGAACATCGTCAACGCTCATGTCCAGGTCTGTCAGGCCACCTTCATCATAGTCCGTCGTCCTGATCCTCACAAAGTCATTGTCAGTGGTGGAGCTCAAGCTCGTATGCGTGGTCTGCGTGGTGAGAACACTGCTGGCATTGCCGAAGCTGGAATGGCTCGTCAGTGCAGAACGAAAAGAATCTCGCACTTCGTTGTCCGGCACAGCAGGACTTGCTTTACTACTGGAATGAGTATCTGGCGTCAGAATACCTGGAGAACTGTGGGACTGTCCTGCTCGGGCCCTGCCTGATATTCTGTTCCTGATGTTCCGCAGCCCATCGCCGGCGACTTTGGTGTGTTTCAGACTCTTGGCCCTCTTTCGGATCGAGGACGAGGCCGGAGAGTCGGCATGATCTGTGCTCAGTGATTGCACAGGGCTCGAGGGCGAGCGATATCGTATTTGAGCAGCATCAGGCGGGAGTTGTGGCAGGTCTTTGGTATATGGCAGGACTTGCTGCTGGCTCTCCAGCACAGCCATTGCAGGTCTGTATGGAACCCGCTGCTCTTTGGAGAAGGCGTGTACTGAGCTGGCTTGCACTTGATCGATACACGGCACAGGCTGCACGGGGCTGGGACCAAACCCTTGCACCTGGTGGTGGTGGGTGGGCGCAAAGATGGGCTTC
This sequence comes from Sphaerulina musiva SO2202, assembly GCF_000320565.1. NCBI lineage: Eukaryota > Fungi > Ascomycota > Dothideomycetes > Mycosphaerellales > Mycosphaerellaceae > Sphaerulina > Sphaerulina musiva. Next base: position 1,064,001 of record NW_016017389.1, on the reverse strand, counting down.
GGAATAGGCCCTTTCCTCGCCTGCATGCGGTTTGCAGCGGACGATTTGCGCAGTGGCAGATGTGGCTCGGGGGCAGGCATATCGCGCGGGCTGAAGGATCCCATGGTTCGAGGCTGTTCCGGGCGGTCATAGGCAGCTCCATCATCCATGGCTTCCTGGAGAGCTTCGGCCACAGACAGAGTGTGCTCTGGTTGCCATGCTCGCTGCTGGTCCTCGACCATGTGGGAGGGCATGATGCCGCTACAAACCAGTGCAGACGGGTGTGGTATAGGTTTTATGGTGTGAATGATGCACGCATCCAGCGACACTGCCGCTCCTCTGTTTCTGCTGGTGGCCTAGCAATTATTGAACGTGGTGTAACGTGGCACACGAAGGTGTAGCACAAGTCGTCGACGGGATGTCAATTCCACTACGATGGCGTCCTCCACTCGCCCTCATCTTGTTGGTTGTCGTCCCTCGAGGCCCCTCTTGTCGTCGCGCGTGTGATTGTGCGACTCTCACGTGTGAGACTGATCAGTTTGCCGTGGATACCCTTGTGCTGGTGCTGCTTGTTCTTGTTCTTGTTCTTCTTCTCCTTCTTTGTTGTTGTTGTCGTCGGCGTCGTCGTCGTCGTCTTCGTCGCCGTCTTTCTCAGCTTCCGTATTCTCTGTCGTGTCTGGCAAGGGCAAGCTCCACTCAATGTCAATCTCCCTCAAGAGGATGCCGCATGGGATCCCCGTCAGCGAGATTGTGTTCGACGTCAGCAGAGCCGGAACCTTGCGAGCATTGACACCACCACAACAAGTCAACAACAACAATGTCGCAACAACAACAACACAACAACAAACAGATGCGGCGTCCTCTTTCAGACGTGCATGGCACACTGTCCCCGCTCGATTATATATCATCTATATACGCATTCGGTCGAGCAGTCCTGCCCCTGCGTTGCACAGCATGTGCCATGTGTGCACACTACTCTAAGGGACCGGCCTTTTTCACCTGAAACTTCTATCTCCGTAGCTTGCCCACGCAAGCGATCTCATCATGACGATCTGCTGCTCTCCAGTTTGCTCGGACGAACCAGGCCGAAAGCTTAGGATACTGCTAGCCCAATACGTTGAACATTTACTGACACTCCTGAAAGCAAAACGTCTGGTGCTGAACCGCACGTCTTGGCGTCAGGCCCAACGTGGAGTGCCAAACATGTCTCACGGGCAAACGTCTACGGTACTGGACTTGAGCATCGGATCAGTGCCTCGATGTGTGTGGTGTGAGGGGCAATATCAATGATACCCGGTCGGTCATCTTGCGCACTATTAACTTCTGTTTCATAGTGAACTATTGAGACGCTCGAGCACTCTACGGTGCTGGCACAGCTTCGGAGTCGCGAGCAAAAATGGTCAGTCAAAGATCCATGGCACGTCATCGATCTCACAACCGGGACGAAGTAGGTAGGTTCCATGTTTCCGGACAGCCAGGCATTCTGCACTCATATGTGCAGTGCAGTGCAGTGCCGTACATGTATGTATCACATTGCTATGTCGTCGTGAGTCGCAATGGCCGTCTTCACAGTGTGCACGGCTTCTCTGGCAGCGCCTGCCGCGGTGCAGCCCAGTCTCGTGATGCTACGAAGAGCAAATATCCTCCATGAGCCTCCCTCAACTCGCATACTTCTTTACCCATTCCTTGGCCTGCTTCTGAAAATCCGCATTGTTGTTTTTAAAATTGTCCGCGATACTGGGCTCCACAGCGTCGTCCGGCTGTGGCTCTGACAGAGTAGCTCTCACCAAGCTCAGCACTTCCTTGATTTTGTTCGGAGGCTTCCACTCTTCTGATTTGAGCATACCCAAGCACATTGCGCCGCGCTCGTCGTTGGACACATTGGGGTGGTAAATTTTGGTGCGAAAGGACAGGGTTGGTGGTTTGAAGGGGTACTCTTTGGGGAGCGTGATGACGATGTGAAATCGGCCGCCCTGCGTGGAAGGTGACGTGTTAGCTCGTCGGCGGACGTTATAACGTTGGGTGGGCACGGGAAATGGTTGGCGGATCTCGGGCAGCCCAAGCCGCTGCTGAATGGATCTCGAGACAATGTCGAGGGACAGGGACTCACAGCGTAGAGCGAATCTGAGGGGCCCTCCATGTGCACATCCCATACATTCATATCATCTTCCTTTTGCAGTCCCACGGTGCATCCCGTGGGCGGATTGCCAGTGATTTCCTGGAATTCCTGCATCGTCCATCAGCATACAGCTTTACGCGCTCGAGACACAGATGCGGCACACCTTCATGATCCGCTTGTTCGCCATATTGGCTGAATGGTATAAGGAGCGGCGGCCTCTTTCTCTGATTGCGTGAGTTGTTCTTGTCAGACGGGGAGGGGAGGTGGGTGGGGGAAAGCAAAGGCAGCGAGGAAGGCGCGCAGACAGGTAATATATTTGAAGGAAACCTGAAAGGTGAACGGGTTCAAAAGAAAAAGGAAGGGAAGGAGAGTCTCAGGAAGGTGATTGCCTACTCTTGCACAGCCTTCTGAAGAAGCTTGGGAGGTGAAAAACCGTCCTGTGAGGAGGAGGAGTAAGGTAGGTAAGTACCTAAAAGAGCTTGGTCACTGACAGTTCTGACACTGTGACAGCACTGAGCAAGTGGACTCGGCCGCAGCGTCATCTTCAGGCACCGATACAGGAGACGAGTGTAGGAGCTAAGGAGCATGGCAGCCCGCTCGGCAGACTGCCCAATGACAAGTCGTATACGCCGACGCGTTCCCTGGCGATCACAGGAAGTAGGTGTCCAACGGTTATATATACCTTATCTAGATTCTACCCAACGTCGTTGCAGCCTTGTAGGTCAATGTTCGCCCGTTGAACAGCAGCCTCAGGCCATCATACCTGACCCTGCCTGAGGTGGTATTGTATTACACTATTACTGACAGTCGTAGCCAGGCTGTGCTGGCCGCATCATGCAACCTGTCCAGAACCAGTAATAATAACAATAATACCAGAATCTTTTTATAGGCTGGCCGCTGACAACAATCCGGTTTCCCGCCCTCGTGAGCCTTCCAGCACCAGCCACGCGCATGACTGACTGAGGGTCTGAGGCCGCATTGGGCCACTGGCGCCTAGCGACCCAGCGGAGACAGAAGGTACAGGTACAGGTAGTCAGGTACTGCATGTAGGTAAGGTACCAGGTACATACCTATATAAGAGAGATCCCCCCCGCCCTGTCTTCTCTTCCCTTTCTTCGTCACCGCTGCAGACAACGTCAAACAGGCGCGCGTACTTTACTGAACGCGTCTTGTTCCCCATGCACCGCGCGTCGATCCTCTAAACCACCCCCCTCCTTCTACCCTACCTTACACGAAACGCTCGTTACCTGATCTCTACACATCCGAATCCCCCATCGCTCGTTTGGAGACCAGTCAAGCACAAAGTGAAGGACGCGCGCTATCGATCACCCGCCCGGCCCACAATGTTCGGCTTCAAGAGATCCTTCGTCTCGAAGGAGCAGCGCACTGGCAAGCCGAGGAAGATCTCCAAGCGTTCCTTCAACGACGACGTCAAGCAGAGACTCCGCGAGAAGATCAACGATGCTGCAACTCCCGACACATCGCCTTCGATAGGTTCGGTGGCGTCGCCGAAGCTCAATTCTGCCATCGTCACGATAGTAGTGGGCAAGGACCAGCGTCTCTTCGCCGCGCATGAAGATGTGCTGTCGCGCTCGCCGTGGTTCGCCGAGGCGTGTCGTGACCAATTCTTTGAATCTCCTGGCCAGCGACGAGTCTCTCTGCCAGACGAGGAGCCAGAGGCCTTTTCGGCCGTCCTCGAATACCTGTACAAGGGCGACTACTATCCTCGACTTGTCCACGATAGGAAGAGAAATACATGGTCGCTCGAGGACACGGAAGACCTGACCAACCCAACAACGTCCATGTCTCCCCGCGTGGACAATACCGACCCCAAGAAACCATGGAGTCTGAATGAGTCCGCTTCAATTTACCATCACGGCGTGGGCGACTACGTCCTCCGAGACACAGTCGTCTACTGCACTGCACTGAAGCTGGGTCTGCCAGAACTGCAGCGCCTCGCTCTTCGAAAGCAAGGCCTGCAGTCTGGTATCGATGTGGCTACCCTTTTGCGCAGCGCCAAATTTGCATATGCGAATACGCCTCCCAGCGACTCCCGTCTCCGCGCTCATTACCTCGCACTCATCATCCGCAGCCGCAAGACGTTCAAGCGTAGCGGCACAATGCAGTTGGAGATGGAGAAGGGCGGCACGCAGATGTTCTTCGACCTGTTTGTTGCAATGTCGAATCACATTGATGATGTCGTGGAATTGGGGTCAGTCCAACCTTCTCACTGTTCGCCTCGTTGACCACTCTTCTCCCTGCTGTGTGTAGTGTACACCTCGGTATCGTGAGGCATTGAGCGTGGTCGGCGCTGAGGCAGCACCTTTTCGATCGAACACTCAGAGCCACATTACTAACCATTTTGGTGCCAACAGCAACGCCCGGTCTCCCGATCTCAATAAGTGAATTGATGTCTGCAGAGCATAAGCAGGCTCGATGCAACTCGAACGCATCAAAATACGAAGTCAACTCTCAACTCATCCAAGTTAAAATCCACAAAAACAACAAGACTGCCTGTTCGACTCACCCCGCTCACTGGATGACATGGCGTTGCACTGGATTTTTCACGAACACGAGCTGAATCAGTCTGATTCTAACACCTCCACGGTGCAGAAACAGCTTCAACTCTCCCACTCATGGAACACCATGACTAATGTTTTGTCTACATCCTCAAGGCACACTCTTTTTGGTTTTGCGGATGCTGCTGATTTGGGGAGCTGAGAAGCACACTCAACTCTGATGACGGAAGAGAATAAGACTGGACAATATCTGTGGTCCGTCACAGAAGTGAAGACCGAAAAAAAAACCCCTTTTCTTTTGTCAGTTGCTCTCTGGACATGGGATGATTCTACTCGGCCTTTTGGTGACAGACTGAAAAAGGGTGGACTTCCAACATGCCCGTCAGGCGACTGCCTTCGCCCATTTTCCCATTTTACTTTGTTATTGTGTTTTGATTTCTCTTCTCATCCCACAGAATGGACCACCAATTCCGTCGCACCCGCACCAGATGCGCTTGACGACGAAGGCGACTGCTTCGTTGATATCAGTCAGTAGAGTCGCGGTACAGAAACAAAGATTGGCACGACGCTAGTTTGGAGAATGTTCTGTTGCGGAGGGGACTGCGGATGGTCCTGAATAGTGTGTAGGTAGTAAGCGAATCGAGAGACGTCGGCCACCATTCTCCTTGTATCACGTTTCTCTGCTGTGCAAGTCTTGTCGTAATGCAGCATCTTCTACCCTGCCTAGCAATTGACACCGATTCTCACCAAGGGCAGTTCCTGTTAGGAGGAGAGCCACTCCAAGGACCAGACGAATGATCTAGCAGCGCGGTCCTCCACTTGCAGCGTAGGAAGTTTGAACAGGACTAATTTTCTGTGTGAATACGCCTAGGTATGTAATCATGGACATCTCTGCAAACGACGTCAGCCTCTGCACACACAGCGATGTATTGACGTTGATGGCATTTTGAAAAAGGATGCAGTTTCAGAGTGTGAATACGTTCTCAACAGTAATCTTCAGACAGGGATAACTGTAATTGATATGATCTTTCATCATTGCAAGAGAGGGCTCGGCCGGATTGTTCTGTGTTGGACGGGAGGACTGAGACTTACAATATTGCAGGGCCATGTGGACTTCTGGCAGTTAACTGGTATGATTCCGGAGGGGGTAGGAAACCTAAGATGATGTGGGTCAACACGATGTGACCTGCACATCTGGACGAGGCGTAGGTGAGAATCGCTCGAAGCCGAGACGTAGGTACAGGACGCTATGATGGAAACTATGTCTAAACACACGAATTAGTATACGTGAATAAGCAGTGTTGTCCGAACATGCATGTGTGCGCAGTAAGATTTCAAATCAGACTGTTGAGCTTGAATTCTTTTTATAATACTTCATCGACGAGCTCAGAAGTTATCGTTTGAAGTGAAAATCATCATATGAAGGAGTGCTAGTGGAGGGAGAGCAAGAGAGAGAGAGAGAGAGACAACGTACCAGGTCTGTTTGCTGTGAGCCCCGTATGCAAGTCAGTAACATCATGTTATGCTCCATCACGGCCCGGCTGATATGGTTGTTGTTGCTGTGATATCGCCCGAGTGTTATTTCCACCCGCGATGTACCTGTAGGTAGCTTCGATCCACGGCAGCCCGATCATCTTGGACACATCGCGCTTATCATGCTCGGCGATCCGCTGAGACTCCAGACTGGCTGCACGCGCCTTCAGAGGCCGTGGTGCATGTCGGAAAGATGATGCGGTCGGTGTTGTGGAAGGGAAGGTGAAACGACAAAGGTGGAAGATTTTACCGCTTCCTTTATGTGGGCCGGAGAAGGAGGAGCTAAGCGGGAAAGCCAAGATCGGCAAAAGTGCAGGTACGACAGGACACAGCTCGTCATATCCCGTCTCGTCAGCTGTTCATATGCCAGACCGCATGGAAGCAAGGGACATGAGAACAACCTCTTTGAAGTGAAAAAGACATACTGTGACATTACACCAACGCCGCTACCACCACAAAACCACTGAAACCGGGCATTCTCCAGTCATACCATCATCTTGAGTCACTCTCTCGGTTGTGTCCAAGCATGGGTGGTGCTCTCTCTCTCTTCTCCAAACTCATCTGGACCAAAAAAGAGATTCGAATCCTCATTCTCGGCCTCGACAACGCCGGCAAAACCACCCTCCTCTACCGTCTCAAAATCGGCGAAGTGGTCACGACAATACCGACCATCGGCTTCAACGTCGAATCCGTCACCTACAAGAACCTCAACTTTAATGTCTGGGATTTGGGAGGACAAACCAGTATACGACCGTACTGGAGATGCTATTACAGTAATACTGCCGCGGTCGTCTTCGTGATTGACTCGTGCGATACGGAACGATTGGGTACTGCGGGGGAGGAGCTGCGGGCCATGTTGCAAGAGGAGGAGTTGCGAGATGCGAGTTTGTTGGTCTTTGCGAATAAACAGGACAGTCCGGGCGCCAAGGGCGCAGGGGAGATTAGTGAGGTGCTCCGGTTGGGAGAGTTGAAAGACCGCAACTGGAGTATTATGGCGTGTTCGGCCGTCACGGGAGCGGGTGTGAATGAGGGGATGGATTGGCTAGTGGTAAGTTCGCGATCAAGAGTGCCGAGAGGGAGAACACCGGACAGCGTTACTGACTCCGTAACAGCAAACGGTGGGCGATAATGCGTAATCAGAGATTTCGAACATGGACATGGGTTCTTTTTGGAGCGTTGGGATCTGCACTCAATTGCATAGCATGGCGTTTCGGTGCACAATGAGCAGATGGGAGTAAGCATCGTCGTGAAGGCATGCGGAGAAAGACGGCAGCGCACTTGAGGCAAGTTTGTCAATCAAGATACTGAGGAATTCGCCAGCTCATGGGAAGTGTGAAAAGAGAAGGCGGCATCCGACTGTGATATGTAAGGTATATATTGGTATTGCTGACAGCGTAGTGCCAAACACTGTGCTGCATATCTTGATCTCGTAGTACAGCACTCCGTCCGATAGGTACCTACCTGGTAGCTTTCAAATTTTGACATAATAGGAACCTAAGGTAATGATTTGGATGTTTCGGGAATATTCAATAGATGGCAATCGGAAGGAAGATGGAAGGGTTGAGTCTAGTTGCTGAGAATCCAGTGTAGACGGACGAATACAGGCAGTAAATAAGGTACCTACAGGTAAGGTAAAGCAAGGTAAGGTACATGGGTACATGTACCTACACGCGCCAACATCATCTCTCCGCTGTGACGCTCGCTGTCCGAGCCGTGGGAGGTCGAGGCAGCGAGACGGACGGATTGCATGATGAGCAGGCAATATTTGCGAGTGGGGCGGGAGTTTTCGGCTGGAGGAGACGATAGCACAGGCGTGGTTAGGTCAGCTAGGTAAGTTCTGTTATAGATTGCGTGATATGGGTATCGCAACTTGCTTGTATGTGTACAGCATCAAAAAACGTTCACTCATGTCATGACATGGTCGGAATCGGCCACTCCCGTCTACAAGCGCGCACGCTCGAGTCCTGTCCAGCCATGCTGCTGAGCAATCATCTCCGCACATCGCTCACCAATCGCGAGGACTGTCAGCATCGGGTTGATGGAGGGCATCTCGGGGAAGACACCCGCGTCCGCAATTCGGACGCCTTGTAGTCCACGAATCTTCAATTCCGGATCCACGACTGCCATGTGGTTGGTCTTGACATCGCCCATCTTCGTGGTACCTGCGGGATGGTAGACGGTGTGTGCAACACGTCGTCCGTACTCGCTCAGGTCTTCATCAGACTGGATCGCGGGCCCCGGCGCGATTTCGCGCTTGAGCCAGTCTTTGAATGGAGCGTGTTCGGCGATTTTGCGCGCAGCCTTGAGGCCTTCGACGATGGTTGCTGCATCGTACCCTTCTGGGTCAGAGAAGTAACGGAAGTCCAGAGCGGGCTTCACGCTGGGATCCTTGCTTGTGAGATAGAGCTTGCCACGCGATCGTGGGCGTGGAATATTTGGTGTCACACAGAAAGCCTCCTTGGGCACGTCGTAGCCCAGACGCTCGGTATTATAGGAGAATGGGACTTGGTAGCAATGTGCCATGATGTCGATGATATCGCCATCATTCCCTGCCGCATTCTTCACTTCCCGGCGAATGAAGATGGCCGCATCGGAGTCCATGACGGTCATCTCGTGATCGACAGGCTTGTTCAATTCCCACATGATGATGGACTCCGGGTGATCGAGCAGGTTCTCGCCCACACCCGGGAGATCCTTGACCACCTCAATGCCGAGGTCTGCTAGTTGTTGCTTGGGACCCAAGCCAGAGAGCATGAGCAGGCGCGGTGTGTCGACCGCGCCCGCACTAAGGATGGTCTCGTGCTTTGCAGTGAGGGTGTGTTTGGTGCCGTCCTTTTGCGTAATGTTCACACCGCACACCTTGGTGCCCTGCACATTCACCTTGCTCACCCACGCATTGGTCAAGATGGTCAAGTTCGGTCTCCTCTCGTCTCCTCGCAGGATCGGGTGGATGTATGCCACGCTGGCACTGCTGCGTCTGCCATCGTCGGGGTTGTATGAAACGGACAAGAAACCAATGCCAGGGTGGAGGGCGCCCGTCGAGCGGATCTCCTTGTTATAGTCGTGAACGACGGGGATGCCCAAGGCCTTGGAGCCTGTCTCGACCCAATCATTGGTCAGCTGGTTCCGATGCCGTTCGTGCACTGGCTGCACCGTGTTGCGAATGTTGTCCAAAATCCTCGTGAATGTCTTGAAGTCCCAGCCCGTGCATCCTTGTGAGACCCAGCGCTTGCAATCGTACTCGAAGGGGCGGAAGCTGATCAAGGTGTTGTGGCTCGAGCAGCCGCCCAAGACTTTGGCTCTCGAGTGGCGGATGTGGGAGTTGCCGTGTGGCTGTTCGGTGGTGGGGTAGTCGTAGTCGAGCTCGCCGCCCAGCAAGTTGAGCCAGTCCTTTAGCAGCAGCACGCGATCGTCCATGAAGTCGGAAGGTCCGGCCTCGATCAGCAGAACTTTTTTATCCGGCAGGTATTCGGACAGCCGCGACGCGACCACGCATCCGGCCGTGCCACCGCCGACGATGATAAAGTCATAGCTGTTCACGTCCTGAGCATTCAGCTCGTTGGTCGTGCCGCTTGCACTCATATTGGGGAGTCGGTGGGGATGGGCGAAGGTGTGGTGGTATTGTAGGCTCGACTCTGTTTTTTTTGCCGGGAGCGAGAGAGGGTGGGTGGTGACAAGATGCACTCACAGGCACATACAGGCGAGAAGGGACTAATTCGTCAAGAATGAGGCAGAAGATGGAGAGGGAGACAGAAGAGTGGTGGCCTCAGAGGAGGATGAGAAGGAAGTCGAGGAGGAGGGAAGAATAAATGGAAAATGGCACGAGCCAGACAGCTCCACCAGCAGCCCACATGCTGCTCTGCCAACTGCTCTGCTATCAATGTCCTGGTCGCCGCCGCGCTCGCAGAGAATAAGGTAGCGGCCGCCCGCCCGCGGTGAGACGCGGCTGCGCAAGAGCCACAACCTCGTGTCCCACCCAGACCATCATAGGGAATTAGGGATGGCGGATGGATGTCGGCGAGAAGATGAACTGCTGGGACTTCCTGGGTATAGCGTCAATCCACGACGTCACTTATCGTGTCCATCCATGAATTTTTCGCGACTGTGCGGACTCCTTGTGATTGGATAGACACGCTGCCAATGCCCATGGCTAAGATAGCACTAGAAGACCTAGAAGCCCTACTAGTTCTAGTGCACGCAGCCGGACTTTTGTGATCGCCACCAAACTGCACTTCACCTCCACTTGTGGTGCCGTCGTCAGCCCAGCCTCGCCAGTCGCTTACAGCTTCCGCCGCTATTGTGATCTGTGAGCCAGGCCTGCTTCTCTGCCGCATCATGTTCTAGAGGTCGACGGCTTCATTTATCCTGCTGCGCTGCACTCCCCGACCGCCGACGGGAGCCTCTGCACATTCAATAAGGTACCCATCACCCATATTCACCCTCCAGCACCACTATGGCGCCTTACGAACAGCAACCCCTCTACTATGGAGGCCAACGACACACCACGCGAGACACATTTCAGACCATTGACCCTTCCTCTGGACGACCCATTGCCGACATATGCAAAGCAGACAAGTCATCCGTGGATGCCGCCATCAAGTCTGCCAAGAATGCTTTTCCGAAATGGTCCGCAATGTCACCCATGGAACGATCGCGCATCCTATTACGAGCGGTAGCACTGCTCAGAGAGCGAAATGATGATCTGGCAAAGATCGAGACTCACGATACGGGAAAGGCCTTTTCCGAAACCAGCGTGGTCGATGTGGTCACGGGCGCAGATGTGCTGGAGTACTATGCGAATTTGATTGCTTCTGGAGGTTTGAACGGCGAAACCACTCAGCTACGGCCAGACGCCTGGATTTATACGACAAAAGCGCCCCTGGGAGTATGTGCGGGAATTGGAGCATGGAACTATCCCATTCAGATAGCGTTGTGGAAGTCCGCGCCATGTCTCGCTGCTGGGAACTGCATGGTCTACAAACCATCTGAATTCACTCCACTACATGCCCTGAAGCTGGCGGAGATCTATACGGAAGCTGGAGTACCCCCGGGAGTCTTCAGTGTTGTACAAGGCGCCGGTGACGTGGGAGCCATGCTGTCGGGCCATCCCGACATCAAGAAAGTGTCCTTTACTGGACAAGTCAGCACAGGCATGAAAGTTGCCGGGGCAGCTGCAGGAGGCATGAAGTATGTGACCATGGAGCTCGGCGGAAAATCACCATGCATAATTCTGCCTGACGCGGGTGTGGATGATGCTGTCAATGGTGCTATGATGGCCAACTTTTTCTCCACCGGCCAGGTCTGCACGAATGGCACACGTGTGTTTGTGCCCAGATCCATGAAGAGCAAGTTCGAAACATTGCTCATCAGTCAAATGGACAATGTGCGAGCGGGAGACGTCTTCGACCCCAACACGAATTTCGGACCACTAGTCAGCGAAACGCACTATAAGAAGGTCAATCAATACATCAAACATGCCATTGACACCGACAAGGCGAAGCTCCTCTATGGTGGCCCGGGCAAGCCCACTGGCGCGTCTGGAGATGGCTACTGGGTCAAGCCTACGGTCTTCACAGATTGCACAGACGACATGCTCATCGCGACGGACGAGATATTTGGTCCCGTGATGTGCATCCTACCATATGACGACTCTGCTAACGACTGGCTCGACACTCTGATTGCTCGTGCCAACAACACCAGTATGGGTCTGGCGGCGGGTGTCTTCACCAAGAACATCGATCTCGGTCACAAGGTGGTTGCCCAGATCGAGGCGGGCATCACGTGGGTCAACACTTGGGGAGAATCCCCTGCGGAGATGCCAGTCGGTGGTTGGAAGTTGAGTGGCCTAGGTGTGGAGAATGGTCGGAGAGGGCTTGACAACTGGGTACAAAATAAGAGCACTCTGGTGGAGATGGGAGGAAGCGTCCCTGTGGCCTTTGCGAAGTTGTAGAAACCATCACAATTGCGCATATACACTTGCACGAATGATGGACCCCACGAGAGCTGTCTGTACCTTCCTCTACATAGATAGAGCTTTGCTGTGATATCCCAATATACCCAAACAAAGTAACCAACCAACTTCCTACAAGATAGCGCAAAAGGACTACCTACCTACCCATCGTCAGTCACCTCAGGTATTCTGGTCAAAGATTAACAAAAAAAAGGTCAAAAGAAGAAACTGCTTACAAGAGCATCTAACTCAAGAAAGACGAGGCGATCTCATTGGACCAGTTGGGGATCGAACCCAAGACCTCACGCAGCAATTTGGATGGGTCTGCGCCCTGTCCCTTGCAAAGCGTGCGCGCTACCACTGTGCTACAAGCCCGGGATGAGTCATTATGCACTCATTTTTGTATATCATCAGCTGACATTGAACGGTACGTGATGGAGGTAGGAGGTAGCCACGTCTATGAGCAGAACAATCTCGTCAAGTTCACACTCTTACAGACAAACACAAAAGATTTTCAACCTTCAAAGTCCTCAAACAAGCGTGCTGGCGCCTTTGATCTCTGGTTGGCTATAAAGGACTCTGCTGATTCGCATCCAAACCCTTACCTATCCGTCTATAATCGCGAGAGATATGATTGAATGGGTGCGTTTGGAATGCGCTGTTTCATTATTTTACGCTTCACTGAATTCTGCCGTTTTGTGGGGTCGCAGACCTCATCTGTGTGAGCAGCGCCAGCCGACACTGGTGTCTACCTTAGGAGGTACGCTTGTTCCCTCGCTTTAGTAATTCTAGACAAGTGGACAACTGGAGCGTTCACTTTCCACATTTCGTAAAACTGCAGAGGTTGCCATTGCACGCTTAGGAATGATATCTGTACCACGAAAATCGAAATCCCAGTTTCTCGGGATCGTTGGCGGAAAGCAGGTCGAGAAGCCCCTGCCTTTCCAAACTCTCACAGAATGCCTTGTTTGTCAGGAATTCTTTGGTCAGATCGCCGCCACTCATGTTCCCGCTGGAGTCAAACTGCTGTTGGCCATTTGCCATTTCCTGGGTGATTGCCGCCGATTTGCAACCCAGCAGAAGGGCAGCAGTGTCAGTTGCCAATTCTGCGATCGTAGGATATTTGTTGTGCCAACATTTGTCGATGATGGAGTCGATGGACGAGTCGCCAGTCAGTTTTGGGAGTTCCATGTGCTGCAGTAGATGGACTATCATGGGTCCACGCTCTCGATGGTCCTCGGTCAGCGTCTGATCCCCATAGACCTCGAAACCGTAATTGATCAAATAGTATATCGAACCGAGAGCGAATTGCTCTGTTCGAGGGCCGAGACAGCCGGAAGATCCGCAATTTCCGTATTCTGCCTCGCTGCTGTTGAGGATTCTCCCGTATGGAGGCATGCAAGCTTCGAATTGTGCTCCAATTTCTGCTGTGCAATCAAAGTCAGAGAGCTTCAATCGGTCACCGTCAAGGAGGATATTCTCGGGTCGAAGATCTCCGTGCGCGAGATTGAGGGATTCAAGGAACGCAACAGCCTGAGTGAGATCGTGCATCCATTGCTTTCGAAGGGCAAGGGGTTCTAGCTTCTTGACACTAAGAACCACCTCATGTCGATCGTCCCTAATCTGGTGATCTTGCATTCTGGAGTGGAGGGATATATCTGGTGAGGTAGTCAGTAAGGCCCACTATCTGAATATTGCGGAAGGTCGTGCCCCGCATGTATTCGAGAAATATGCCCTTATCCGCCTTGTAGAAGCATTGTACCAGGAAAGCACACGGAGGAGAACGGGAGAGTATATTATATATGTCGAGCTCTTTCTGAAATTGCTCTCTCTCGAATTCCCCTGATTTTGGGACCTTCACCACAATACGAGGATGAACCTCAAACACATAGGAGATACCTCCTTTCCAGATCCAGTGCACATCTGGGAACTTGTCTTGGTAGCGCATTTCAGCAACAGAGTCTGACAGGAAGCAGGTATAGTTGATCAACGTTAGATTGTACAATGGAGACGTAGGTAGAGTACATGTAAGGAGGTAGGTATGTAGTGGAAATGTGGAGAAGAGAACCCACATGCAACTTCGCCAAGCATTCTAGTCCCAATCACTCCGACGACAGTGCATGATTTGTTTAATCGTTGCTCCACCCGGTGCAACAGATTTGTTTGACGCCCGCCCATTGATGGGAGCTTGGTGCGATGAAAATAATCGTAGTCGTATGGCATGAGAAGGATGTCATCACGTTCTCGTGCGCGCTTACAGATTCTCTATAGATGCATGACCTCCAATCGTTACACGTACCAATTTGTGCGGCTCCTTCATCGCAAAATCCTGCTATTGAAAATAGCCTTGTCCGATAATTCCGACCACGCAACTTCGACCCAGCACGGAAACTGCGAATATCTGTTACTAGATGATATCCTGATAAGTACATAATTCAGAACCTACAAATGTGATTTGGGGATGACAGTTCCCCGACTTGCAGACGGAGGCTATATAGGTCGCTTTGCCATCTTTGACAAAGGCTACACCATTGACAGAGCCCCTATTCGGCTCGATCGACTCCCAGTCAGCTACTGACTGCCGCTGCGATCGCTAGCATCGACGTCAGACACCGCCGTTCGAGGGTGGAGTCGTAGATAGAATTCGGTTGATAGGGAGTGCACAGCTCTGGAATGCCGCCTGCAAAGACGAATGCGCCTTCTCCAGATCATACGTCCCTACGCCAGTAATGAAATTTCGAGGCTCTAGCCCGCAATCCTCTGCTGCAGCGATATCCGCATGCGCCAAGGAAAGATAGGCAGTTGTGCGGAGTTTCAGTATGTAACCCTTGTAGTAGTTGGTTCCCGCGAACGACGAGTAAGTATTCGCCAAGCGCAGAGCTTCCATGGAGCGCCTCAGAACTCGGTCCCATTTGTTTCCATACATTGCAATGCGCATTGAAGCGATTACTGCACGTACGTGATCAAGCTGTTCAGTTTGAGTAGTCGGTGGTTTTCTTCCAAACCCCTGGTCTATCTCGTCTAGCAGAGCCTGCGCATTTTTGTGGTCGCCAGTTGCTATGTCCACATCAACCTTGGAGAGTAACAGCCGGCTGTATGGCCGCGAGCTCTGCTTGCCTTGCTCGCGAAGTTGGCCGAGGTAGTGGTCCAAAAGAGTCTTCGCCTGTTCGTATTCCCGAAGCTCAACATACACGTCCGCAAGCTGTCGCACAATGTGGTGTACGTTGGTCATGGATGATTGGCGACGCCGATTTAGACAAGGCCGTAAGGCCTCTTCGGCCTTCTCAAACTGAGCTGTATATCGGTATATCCGGCCCATGGCAATCCACTTCTCTTCCAATAAGTGCCATACTAAGGCGGTTTTCTGGAGATGCTCTGCGGGTGCAACGGTCAATTCGATGGCATCAACCCATTCCATTGCAGTCGAGTATTGATTCCGAAGTATGGCGTTTTCGGCCAGCGAAAGGTACAGAAGGCCCCTGAAGCAGGCCGTACGGACATCTTCCAATGGAAACGTGCGGATGGCCAGATTTATTACTTCGTCGGATTCGACGTACTGCTCTATTCTTCGCAGGATGACACTTTGCGTTCTTGCCAAAGCTAACTGGAGGTACGACGGTACGCCACTTTTATGCAGCTGTCCTCCAACTTTGAGAAGTTCGAGCATATCCGGCGAAGGTCTGAAGTTGTATGCTTTTACTGTCGCAATCCAGGTCTCAATCAAGTCGTGTCGCAATTCATCGTCGATGCAGACTCCGCTCTGGTAATGTAGGTATTGGAACATACTCTGCAAAGCTGGCAGAAGCTGTTCCATAATAATGGTAAATCTATGACTGTTAGCACAATCCACATAGACCAAAAGGCATTCATACTTCGGATCTAGAGCCTCTTCCCGTGGGCAGATGTAGCACAATAGAGCAAAGCTGTCGCGGATGTACTGGTCAGAGTCGGGTGAACCGAATTCGTCACCAGTCCCACGGTATGTCCACTCTAGCTGCTCCAGCTGCCGCTCCAACAAGCCATGCTTCACAGCTGATCCCAACAGGGACATCAGGTTGTCGCGGTCTAGAAAGAGAGAAGCACTTTCGTTGCTCATAGCTGTATGCTCCAGACACACTGCTGTAATATGGCCGTCGGCACTCCAGCGTCGCTGTGGTTCAGTAGCTCGTAGCAGCAGGGTTTCGCCGAAAGAGGAGACTCTGAGGTTGCATATCACATGCTTGAGAAGCTTGAGCTTTGGCTCAGCAGCAGAGTCCGCAAAAGTCTGTCGCTCTACGCCATCCTTATCAATTCTGACCTGTACGAGCGGTAGCTGCGTTTGACAGTCGTGCGTTCCAAGATCAGGAAGTGTTACATCAACCCAGCCGACAAGATCTACGTCTGCATCTGCGCCAGCATACTTGTCACGGGGAGGGTCTTGGCGCTGCGCTGCGGCTTGCGCAAGCAGGTTCAGAGCCCTCGACTGGTCAGTAGTCACCGCCTCCCTTTGTGCATCCCTCCACTGCTGGAATTTCGAGTTTCCACCGTATGCTTTAAGGCCTTCTTCAAATGCCTGTCGTGCGGCGCCATCCAGTCGTACACACTTCGTGTAGAGGTCAGGCATGTTGGCCTCGATGCATCTGACGTAGACCTCTACATCTTGCTCTGATAAGACTTTCTCGAAGCTACAACTGTTAGAAGATGCACAAATACTGCGACCATCGCAGCTTACGCGTTGTTCGTTTCGCTGCCCAGGAGTAGAAGGAGTCCCGGCCTCAAGTTCCATATCTGTTCGAATGCTCGGGCACGTTTCTTCCAGGACAGAACTCGTTGCCTTGGTTTGACACACATGTGGTGTAGTTCTTCCGCCATCGAGTTGAGTGCAGCAGCAGCACCCTTCTGCGGCCAAGGCCCGCTCTCACGCGCTCGTAGTTTCAGTTCGATCCTTATATAGAGCAAGGCAAACCGGTGAGCGCATTCCAGTCCGCGAGCATTACCGTCGATGGTGTCCAGTCCTCGTGCTAGGCACTGAATGGCAGGTTCCTCTCTAGTACCACGTTGAAATATCGCTTGCTTTGGAGACCAAATAACATCTGGATTACATTCGACTGCCTCGTGCGCGTTCTTGATGAGTTTGATCAATATGTTCCGTTTTGACTCGGCCACCAGATACTGCCATGCGGGTTGAAACGTCGGGTCGCGCACAAACTGTGGAGGGCGTTCAGATCTGTCGTTTTGAAAAATTTGCTTGAGCCGCGTCCGTTGAACAGGTGTCGCTCTCACAAACAGACGCATTAGTTTCGCCTGGATATCCTTTTGTCGTGTCAGCAAGGACGCCTCTAGTTCTACCAAGTGATGCAACGACTGACTGTATCTCGTAGGAATTCATCAACAGTTAGATGATCCATCTTCATCGTATACCACCTTACTGTTAGTGTGATGAAGGAAAGGAGGTTTGGCAGCCGGGGAAGTGGAATAGACCTGAGTCCCGAGGACCTGTACGGGTCCGCGATTACCTAATAATCTAGCCCCAGCCATCCGTCCTACCTCTATACAGTGACCGATAGCTGCGTGCCAGGTCGCGACTGTTATCTGCCATCTCAGAGTGTTGAAACCATGTACATGGGTGGCATGTTATCAGGTGACATGGGTTAATTGGTACAGAACGACCTCCAAACCTTCCGAAGCGCATATAGCTGTATATAGCTAGAAATTCCAGAGAGCGCACGCTCTAACTGGTACGATCTTTTGGGGTAGAGCGCGCTAAATCCACTAAATCCAATGCGTTACCACCTCAAAAAAAGCCCGCCGCAGGCACCTACCTACCTACCCACCTACCTATCTGTCCCTACAGGCTACCTTGCCTAAAATTCAGAAGAGAAGGATAAGAAGAAGAGAAGCCTAAGGACAAGGACAAGGGTAAGGAGGAGCAGGAGGAGGAAGAGGAGATGGAGATGGAGATGGAGATAGAGGAGGAGGAGATACCTAGGAAGAAGAGGAAGCAGGCCCAAGAAGAAGAAGCCTAAGAACAAGCCCAAGAAGAGGTCAAGAAGAAGCTCAAGAAGAAGCCTAAGAAGAAGCCAAAGAAGAAGCCCAAGAAAAAACCTAAGAAGAAACCCAAGAAAGAAGAAGAATACACGCGCGTCTGCGCGCGTGTGAAAATTGAGATTGGCACCCATTCCGTACTACCAACGGGCAGGCCCGTAGGACATATTATTGGTCACATGGGCAAGGTGTTCTTCTCGGCGCTGTATGTACAGTAGAGGTGTGGGTGGCCACCCCCATCTTTTCCTTCCTGATAGGATATATCACTGCTCCATTGGGCGATAGTGTGGTGTGTGGTTCAAAGTTCAACGCACTCTCCCTTACCTGGTAAGCATAGGAGGCAGTGCAACAGTCAAGCTATCACTCTGCTCTCTCTCTGCACTCAGCACGGCTCCTCAACTGCTGTCTCTAATGCTTACTAGTTGACACATTGGCGAGGGAGCTAGTGCGAGGTTGGATGAAGCGAGATGCTGTCGATATAGATAGAGGCACGGTTTTCTGGACTCGTCTGGTCAGATGGAATACTTATTCGCCAGTCGTGCCCAATTTCCTCCATCTCAACCCTACGACTGCGTACTACAACAGCAGCTTCCTTCTCCCTTACTAATTACATGGAACTTGAAGGCCAACTCGGCTGTGCACCGAGAAATAGCGTACAGCACCATGGACTCCCTTACTATCCACCGTATTGCCAGCAGCATCTACAGTGCATGCAGCCAACAGCAATGAGTCAGCACCATCAGTATCCAGGCCCGCCACCCGGACAGCCGATATACGGCGCACCGCCAAACCACGAACAAGCGACAGGCCCCATACTTAGGCCTCAGCGAAAGCGAACGCGCGCGACCCAAGTCTGTTTAGTCAGAATTTCTCCAACATACGTTGCTAATGTGCTTCAGGCTTGCGAAGAATGCAGAGTACGGAAACAGAAATGTGACGAAGGCTCTCCGTGCTCGTTCTGTAACGCGAACAGCCTATCGTGTCACTATCGCGACACGCCGCCTACCAAGTACGGTCATGTTCCATCTGCATCTTCATTCCATTCTGACCCTGTATTAGGATCGACAAGATTATGGAAAAGCTCCTGAGTTATATGCAGTCCCACTCGCAACATCTTGAAGCATTGACTGTGAAGATCGACAGTCTTGAAGAACGCCTGCGTCCCGGCAAACAAAACAGTCGACACTCTGAACAGCAGCGGAACTATGTGAATCATCCAGGAGGTGCTGAAGCCGAGAAGAAAAAAATCACCGAAGACATTCCTCGGCGGCTCCGAGAACCTGAACGGGACGGTCATCGGACTGCGCCGCATAAGTTGCTTCTACTTTGGCCGAACGTCCATTCGCTCTTGCGAACCGCGGGTGTGGAACATCATCAAGACGATGTGAAGGAGGCTGAGGACCGCGACCTCCTTCGATCATGGACTCGAGGCGAAGGCGGCATTGACGAGCACGACGGCACGGAACCTGGCGGCCCAGCCAGTCCAGCTCGTGGAGACGAGAGCAGCGAGGCTGGACATACCGGAAGTCCGCGTGCTAGCGGCCTCTGGGGTGTCGGATGCCCATCCATACCGTACAGCGACTTTCGACAGTCAGAACCCTACGGCACTGGTGGACTCTGCGCAAATAACGAAGTCAATCTGGATATCAACACTATCAACCATCTGTATTGCAGCTACTGTGGTGGCGAGATAACCGTACTATGCCGCAAATCTCCCTTGGAGAGATGGAATCCCTGAATGGAATACACTCAATTCAGTACTAGAAACCCGGAATCTACTTCTGATATTATTACACCTTTTAATATACTATTGGTTTTATATCGCTACTGTCAACGATACCAAGTCTTTGTACGAGACTTCCAGTGGAGAGTATCGTACGAAAAATGAGCATAGGTGGCTTTTAGCGCGGTCATGGAATACAATGAACTTGTAGCCAATGAATATTTAAAAAAGAGCCGCCTGGCACAGGTCAATCGATCACAACTTGCTTCCATACCATTTCCTGAGAAAGGTAGACAGCGACCACACTTAGCCTACACACACTCAGCCAGGAATCCGACTTACGCTCAACCTCAAAGATGGCCGCGAATCTCCAAACCATCAAAAGCGCGAGATGATGTTGTCATGGTGGATATGGATGAGGTGGAACTGGTCACATGGTGGTCGGCAAGGTGCCAGTTTCTCGCGACTTAGGCGCTCAATGGATATACATGGTGTAGCTATCATATCCCCCCGCTTGGCGGCATTCTGGCTCATATCATTCCGCGAACAAAGGCAAACCCCTGGCGAAGAGCACCTCAGAAATGTTGATGCAAAAGGTGATCAAACAGTTTCAATTCGCAGGCTGTCGCGGCTCGATCTGACAAATGACAATGCGCTCCGCTATCAGGGTACGAGTGTATAGGCAGGGCTTAAAGTCAAGGCTTCGTACAAAGCAATGGTTGAGACTTGGAGCCCGCCTGCTCCTGCTTCTCGAGTAGACTCGCACTGAGAGAGGTATTGATATGCAAATGAATTGATTGATCGTTCTCGGTAATTCTTACTAGTACCTGTTTACTTCTGCCCTCGATCACGATCCCTTCTCGGTTTCTTGAACACTCCTCCGTCCAATGAAGTGCTCGGGGTGCCAGACGGATTGTCGACAGCGCTTGAATGTGTGTCTTGTGCCTGTACTGATCTGGAGTCTACGCTTGACGAGGCAATACTGTGTGCGCTGACGTCCTGCGATAGTCCCGATTGCTCCGTAAAATGAAGGTCCGACCCTGACAATGCAAAGCTTACGTCTGCGGGAATGTCATCGATGGCCGAGCAGATCCTCTGGAAGTGTACCGGCATCCAGCTATTATATATGCTCTTTGTGAACTTGTATGCGGTCCATTTCTCTCTGCCATCTAGTTCCGTAAAGTTGAATTGGCGAATTGGATGGCGGTAGTACTTCGGCTCTCGCTCATCGACCTCAGCGTAATGGCCATAGATCCTGACATTCTCATTATCATGCGAGATCGAGAAAGCGAGAATCTCCCGATGAAGCTCTTTTTCGCGTTTGACAGCTCTAAATAGCTCTACTACAGCTCGTACCGCGATAGTCATACTGTGGGCGTTCTGACGATCTGCGATATCGAATCCTGTATCGCCGCACTTAACCTCACATGTTAGGAAGGGGAAGTACATATAGTAAGTAGCCATAAAGTAAGACTGATCCATGAGATCGCCAACAACAGGCTGCATTCGGTCTAGCTGCGTCTGCGTGAACGCCTCCCGTCTGAAGCCAACTGCGTAGTCTGGCTGTGGTCGCGTCTTCGTTATCGAGATGCAGTTATTCCACCCTTCGTTAACGCTCTCAATAAGTCCTGTAAGCTGCCCTCCGCTCCGCATAGCTAAAACTTGCGCCGAAGGAACAACCAGACGGGTAATATCTTGAATGATCTTCGCCTCGTTCCTGCCTCGCACCATCCGACAAGTTTCTTCAAATAGGTCGTCGTCAAATAAAGACTCTTTAGGGAGAGTTTGGTCATTGGCCAGAAGATCCTGGCACAGCGTCCTGCTCGATTCCGCAACGCCAAGTTTTGACCTTTCCATAAAAATTCCCTTTGTGGCTAGCACAGTTTCATAGCGGACGGTTTTGTAATCGGCGCTCTTCTCCTCTCTTGGCTTCTGATCGCTTGGGGTAATTGAACTGGCAGTCACCAGGTCCACCCATGAGGTTTTCCTGCTTCTCGAGCTCGTTGACCTCTTCCGCGCAAGTATGTTGGCCATAGGGTCGCACGCCTCCAAGTACTTATCAGGCCACCGATGGTGCTGGCTCCAATATGCTATCGGGTCGAGGTCTTCCTCGCCCGTGCTGATCTCCTCAGCGCACTCGATCTTCGCCCTTTTACGAAGCTGTTCCACCTGATCATCCTGTGGGCTCGCGTCGGTTCGTGTCCGCTTCCGGGGGAGGGCTTCTTGAGGAGTGTGCGCAGTCTGGCTGCTGTTCTGGCGGATCTCTTCTAAGCGTGCACTCTTGCGCGATCGCTCGCTACCAACGGACCAGCGTCTCTTCACACCTGCGCTTCGTGGCCCCGTGTTTGGCCGATTGCAGGCCATGGCCGGCGGACGGTGCTGTAGTAGACAAGATGTAGCTGTGTGGAGCTGACGATCGTGTGGAAGACCAAGCTGGCTGACGTGCGTGTTTGGGGTCCGGAGCGGAATCCGGGTTGTTGGAAGCGATTATTGGCTGGTTGCGGCCCCACATTGTATGCTACCTGTACCTGATAGGACGATAGCCACTGAACCCTTCAGGGTTACATAGTTACGCGCCGTGAGTGAAAGAAGCAGCACAGAAAACTACTACTACTTTCTACCCAATCAAAGTCACATGAACAGCTCTTACATTGCAGGGGAATTTGCGTATAGGCGGAGGGAGGGACTAGTTCAATGCTATAAATGTCAGGAAATCGGTCATACGGCATACGCCTGTACCAAAACGTCTCTGCAGCTGGGCCTTGTGTCCCTATTTACGACCAACAGAGCATCCCACCG
This sequence comes from Sphaerulina musiva SO2202, assembly GCF_000320565.1. Taxonomy (NCBI): domain Eukaryota; kingdom Fungi; phylum Ascomycota; class Dothideomycetes; order Mycosphaerellales; family Mycosphaerellaceae; genus Sphaerulina; species Sphaerulina musiva. The sequence goes on along the minus strand of NW_016017389.1, from coordinate 1,041,355 downwards.
CTATCGACATTCAAGCTGTTCGTGTCTGGTATCCTACTATGCACAAATTCCCAGGCGTCATGATTAGTGCGTAAGGTACCCATGTTTGGAAATTTCGTGCTGAACGACATACGGACGACCTCTAGCCCAGAGGCAAGAGACTCTAGGAGTCATTCCATTTTGAGATGCATGATCACGACGTCTAGAACTATGGCAGCGCCAGGCCACACATCCTACTGTGGCGAAGACAGGTACACGCTTGGGCCATGAGCAGGTGAGGTCGAGCTGTTATGGCGATAGTTCTCTCGAGGTCTTCCGAAAGAACGTTGACGCGTTTTCATTGAACTTCATTGTCCGGATATGGCGATTCAGAGACAAAGGCAAAGGAACACTTGACATGATCGGCTAGACCTAGACTCTCAATAGCAATGTCATCGGGCGACGTGTGCGGAATTATACCTAGGACAGGCCCGTATTTCTCTCAACTTCGTCAGACGTGGTAGAAGGCAACATGGAGTCAACGGAAGAGCGGGAGGCCGTACTGCGGCGACGAACGAAGACACACAAGAGCCATGGCTTTTTCGAGCCTGTGGAGGAGAAATTCAGCCAGCATATCCGCTTTGCGGACCCTCTGGTCAACATAACAACGCCCCAGACGATTGAGCGTTTCGTGCCTGCAATAAGGGTCATTCTGCGCATCTTGATCTGGACAGTAGCCACGATTTCCATTCTCGGACCCGCACTTCTTCTCAGCAGTACCGCGATCCGTGGTGTTCAGCTGGCATGTCACGCTGGCGTGCTCCCACCGCTGTCGACATCGATTTGCAAGGAGCAAACACCTTCATTGTACGGCGTTTCTGATGGCACAACACCCTTGACGACCGTTCTGGAGGAGCTGGGCGCCCTGAATGAGATGTCTGCATCCCTCGAGTTCTTGGGTTTGCCTCTGCATACAATTGTCGCGAATTTGACAATGATACTCTCCGACTTGGAGAAATCCATGGATGTCCAGCAGTTCAAGGAGTCCGAGAACATCGGTTCGATAGCAGACAAAGCGCATAGGCTCGTGGAGTCGTTTAGCGCCCACGATAACGTGTTCCGTCAGCAGGTATCCATTTGGGAACCGTATGGTATCGCAGCCCTTGGCGAACAGCTCCAAAACCTCACTTCCGCCACGAATACGAGCGACAATCTGTTTCTGGCTGTGCGGGAAGGGGTATATCAGACCATACCTTTCCTCTCGAAGCGCAGTCTGAGTCACAGTCTCGTACTGCACTACCACAACTTGGTTACTGTCAATCACCTCGAAGAAGTCAAAGCGCTTGTTCTGGCATCTACAGAAACCAAGCTTGCTCTGCTCGACCTGCTGGGCCAGGTGGGAATTCTGGAGACGCAGCTCCAAGCAGTTGCGTCCACTCAAGCAGATGCTTTGATCATGATCCGTCTCGCAACCATATGGGCACACGGAGTGGTGCAGTTCGCCGAGGATCGCTACAAGAGCATGTACAGTAAATTGCACGCCTTATCCGCGCCTTTGGCTGCCGAAGTCGCGAGTTACGATTCTTGGTGGCTACCGAGACCTGCGCCTCTTCTCCTTCTTCCTGTGCCTCGACTTCGCGCTCTTGTCGAGACCGAGCAAAAGCAGATGGCCAAGTTGGTCGCCAAGGCAATGCAAGCGCAGAATGTTCTGGATGGGCTGTTTGAGAATTACCTGGAGGATGCGGAGGTGTCATTGAACATTCGCTATAGGCTTGAGGCGGCTGCGATTGAAGGGAGATTGCAGTGGTTGTGATCCTTGAGTGACGGAGAAGTTCGATCTATATATCAAGGACGTAGATATCTGATACGAGTTTTTGGCTATGCCGTTGCTGATAGCGGAGGGGGGCTCTTGTATGTAGTCTGAAACGGAATGGACTCCTTGAACCTACACGGGGGGTCTAAGCTGTCTGAATATACATACCTATCTGATGCTATGCCGCTCCGCTATACTTCTCGCAACCTTGGCAGCGAGACAGCGTTTTCCGTCACCGGGGGGAGATTGGAGTGCGGACGTTGTTGTATGGTTGCTGCTGTCGGACTCTATCATGATGTAGATTCGTATTAGTTCAGTACATGCAGTCAGGCGACTACAATGTCGCTGGAAGGCGGTCCTGACTCCGAGGGTATCTTCCGAGATATAGGAAGTAGTTGTCGGCGAGCATGAGAAGCGACATACCAGGCTTGCGGATATGTGTAAGTCGAGACTGTCACGCGACTGAAACACCTTTCGCTAAAGTAGCCAATCACGACCGGGTTTCAGCACCTCACTCCTTTGGGACTAGCGTGCCAAGTAGGAGTCACGAGAGCTCAGGCTAAACCTGAATAAGTTTGGGGCAAGGCATCAATCCGTCATTTTCGACTGCCACTTTCTGCTTGTGTGCTTGTTTTTGCAACGCCGTCGTGCTTTTCACGACTTCATTCTGTGTTCCTCGTCTCGCCACGAGCACTCGACAGGTGCACGCTCCAGATGGGGGACTCATACTACCCTTCGCGCCATCGCGACAGTGGTCGGGCGCACGACCGCTACTCACCACCTCGCCGCGAGTATGCCGACACCTATCGCACCGAGCGACACAACGAGGGCGCACACGGGGCAAACGGCCGTGACGATGGTTATCGCGACAATGGCAGCTTCAGGTTCCATGGCGCTGCCGGCAGAATGGACCAAGAGGTTCCGCGCGACGCACGAGCCGATACCTATCGTCCACCGCGCAGTGACTTCACATTTCAGGCCTCTGGCCCTGAAGCTCCGCGATTTCCACCGGCGCCAAATGGTCAGACGCACTCGCGCAATGGTCTCTCACGTGCAAAAGAGAAGAGGCCATATCCTAGCACTGCTCGAGGTGGCCGAGGTGGCAGAGGCAGCAGAGGCAATTTCCGTGGGCGATGGCAGCCCAGGCCTGCACACAATCGTGCGATTCTCGGATTTACTGACAACGGCGCAACGGAAGAAATGTTTGGCACGCACGAGCATGCCAAATTTGATGCAGCAATGGACTCCAGCGACGATGACAGCGTAGACGAAGATGACGAGGAAGATGACGAGCAGCCTCGGAAGCGCGTCAAGGCTGAGAAGGAGGTTGAAGAACAGGCTGCACGACCTCAGTGGTCAAATCCTGATCCGTACTCTGTCTTGCCCCCGACTGATGTGGTGACGACTGCGAAGAAGGACATCGTTCAAACGATTCGCAAGCGAAAGGCCGAGGCTGCTGCGACCGCTGCTACCGTCAATTCCATCGCTAAGAACGATGACTACATCTCTTTCAATTTTGATGATGACTCAAGCAAAGAAGCATCCGAGGAAGGTGAGATTGACTCCTCGGAAGGCGATGATGATGATTTCATCGGAGCCCCGCCGACACTATCAGCTGCGGAACTCCCTCCTCCTCCTCCTCCGCCTCCTCCGCCTCCGCAGCCCGAGGATGATGCCTACATTCCGCCTCCGCCGCCTGACGATCCCACTCCACCGTCTCCTAGAGATTTCGTTATGCCAAATGATGATGAACTCATGGAAACGTATGCCGGAGGCGCAGGGGGTAAGCGTAAACGTGGTCTCGAGCAGACAGTATCTTCATTAGCTGGCCGTATCGTGGATGAGTGGATATCGGACGGCTCCAACATGACTCCATGGGTGCCCCGCGATGTGGACTACTCTTCGAGTGTTGGACTCAGGTAAGTGCACGCGGTGTTACGACTTCTCGATGTAGTTGGCCGGACATCAGACCGCTTCGGCCCAAGCAGCGCGATCATAGAACTCGTTCTTCTGAGGATGCTGACACGTTTATAAGCAGATTGCACAAGGAGATAATCGACTTCTTTCACTACGTTGCTCCGCGACAGTACGAGCGAAATTGTCGCCTGGCCTTGATCGATCGGATCGAACGCGTTGTGCGTGCTTCTCATGGCGGTGGCGAAGTGAACGTTCGCTCGTTCGGGTCCTTCGCGTCAGACCTTTATCTACCAACTGCAGACATGGACCTGGTTGCCGTCTCGCGGACCTACATGGGTGGCGGTCAAGCCGTTTTCTGCAGAACCAATACCAAAATGCACAAGCTTGCCCAAATGATCAAGACTTGGGGCATCGTTGACCAAGATAGTAAAGTCGTTGTCATCACAAAGGCTAGGGTCCCGATCCTCAAATTTGTCGACGCTACCACCGGCATCAAAGTCGATGTCTCTTTTGAGAATGATTCTGGTCTCCGTGCAATCCCCACATTCCAAGAGTGGAAGCAGCGCTATCCTCAAATGCCCGTTTTGGTCGTCATCATCAAGCAGTTTTTGACCATGCGCGGGCTCAACGAAGTCTTTCTGGGAGGTATTGGTGGTTTCACCATCATCTGCTTGGTGACAAGCATGCTGCAGCATATGCCAGAAACGCAGCTGAGTGGCGACGATTTCAGCTACGGTGAGCTGTTGCAGAACTTTTTTGATTTGTATGGTAACCGCTTCAATGTTCGTGATACTGGTATCATGATGAAGCCCGCCAAACTGTTCAGAAAGGGCGTGGACCATGTGCAATGCAAGATCAACCCAGCTACGCTGACGATCGTGGATCCCAATCGTCCCGAAAACGACATCTCCGGAGGCTCTCGCGAGATCAAGAAGGTCTTTAAATGTTTCAGTGGGGCCCACGCTGCGATTCAGAAGCGGCTCAACGACATACGCACCGGGAAGAACAAGTCAGAGAGCATTCTGGGATGTATCCTCGGCGGCTGCTACACGTCCTTTGAGGCTCAACGGGCTTTGCTGCACGACCTAGATCGCCGTATGCACCCACAGTCAACCGCCTCACAAAACCATGACCAACTTCCTCTGCCACCACAATGCCCAGTGCCGCCGCAATACCAATCCGGCTATTACAACTATCCGCAGTACCCAGAGCTACCACAGGTCCCAGCTCCGCAAGGGCTTCCAAGCAAACCTGAGCCTCCACGGACCGCTCTACCCAGCAGTCTTCCGAGTCGTCCGTCACCTGGACTGAGATTGGGCGATCGACCAAGATCGCCGCCACAAGCTGGGTATGCATTTCCCCAGTACGGCCCGACTGCCGCCGGGGATCGGTCGGCACATCTCCCGTACTACGAGTCAGCCTTTCCGCCTGTTGTCGACCGCTCCTACTACCGGCGGTAGTCTAAAATTCACTGACAGGAAACTGACTTGTCGTATAGTAATCAAGGCAAGCAGCAGATCCCGAGCAGGAAGGCGAAAAAACGTGCCAAGCAGCAGTCGTCAGCGCCGCCAGCCGATCCACTTAATGCGCCTTTCGAACCCCCTCAGCCGAAGAAGGCTAACATGAGTAAGGCCGAAAAGAAAGCAAAAGCCGCAGCAAAAGCAGCGGGCAAGTGAGTGCTGACTTTGACACTTTTTGACGACACTGTCGAGTTGACGCACCTCCGGCAGCTCCGCGGCGGTTCCACAGATTGAGCCCCCGACCACGAACGGCCCAAACACCACAGAGACGATTTCCAAGAAGATGAACGGCCCAAAAACCACAGAGACGAATCCCAAGAAGATGAAGAAAAGCAAGAAGACGGAGATTACGGAGCAGTATCCTGCGAAGACCGATAAGGCCTCGCGCAAAGCGCTTAGGCAGCGCAAACTCGAGGCCAGAAAGGCAAGGAAGGCTGCAAATGCGGCGGGACCTAGTGGTACCTAATGGCCCCGGCAAGCATGGCGGAGTACACTACGGTAATGTGGCGATTTCATAGATTGCACTGCTCTGACGCAGATGATACCCTGTACACCTAGTTGACTGACGCAGGTTGACGGCGCTGACATGCGCGGATGAGAGGATACCGACCCTGCTTGGTGGCCCGTCGTTGGCGTCGTCGATCCTATACACTTATGCTTCTTATCACATCTCCCGTCTATTGTACTCACACACAGTTGTGTTTCCACCACATGAATGAACGACGGCGACCTCGCCAGATCCAATTGGTCAATGATTTTTCACAGCGATGCGAAAGCATTCACAAGGGAACACTCTTCGCCGAGTATAAAGGCACGAGCGGGGACACAGAGGGCTCCACCCATTGTTTGATCGCAAGATCTTTCATTGTTATCTGAAAATCGATGCTAGTGGACATGCTGCAGCAGTGTACGCATGGCCCACGACGTCGTTGTGCGGGCTCTCGCCTTGGCGCGATTTGCACCACGGCGACGGCATCAATCACTCGCTTTGCGGGACTTTTCTCATCGCGTGGCTGTTCCTTGCCAGACAGAAGTGGCGCGCGGAGAGGAAAAGGTAGAAGACGTTTATGGAAGCCCGTATCGTAGGTATCTCTTGAGCAACTGAAAAAGCCGGGCTGACTTGTGTTTGTCAAGACTGACAAGTGACAATTTACCTGCCCAGGGAAGGCACGATGGGAACTCCGGTAGAGGTACCTGGTATAGTCGCTAACCAATGGGGAATTGCCTCTCCCAGCACCAACACCTCACTTCTTGTGAGCATGGACGTCAATAAAATTCACTTGGATGGTACATACATAAAAAGAAAACTTTCTCAAACACTCCAGCGTCCTTTCATATCGCTTCCTTTGTCGCGCAAGCATTGGGTACCTAGTGAAGACCAGCAGTATAGGGGACGATTATAGATCAGGTACCTACAGGTACCTAGTAAGGTATGAAATGAACTCTGTGCTGTTTGTAGTAGTATTTTAGTAGTAAACAGTTATGGTGCTCGCATATTAATCGTAGTGTTCTCATTTTGTATTTGGCCGCATCATAGTGTGTTCAACTATATGGAAAAGGGCGGTTGTGATGGTGTTCGGGCGGGAATTGAAAAAAAAATCTCAGACCACGTTTCCTATTGCTGAAAAGCCACACACAGGCCTCCATATCATGCTGTTCATACAAGTCTCTATTCGTCTCTAATTCATTTACCCCCCCTTGCGCTATTGGCGGCGCAAAAGTCGCTTCCTTATTTTGCAGCATACTTGGTCTTTCCAAAGTCCCACGGCACATATCTGTTCTCTTTGGTTAGCATGTCCCAAGATTGCTTCGTCTATGCCGGATCTGCCAGTATCCTTTTGAACCCCATCAACTTCACTTCTCTCCACTCACCTGTACTTGATCATACTCTGGATTTGCTTCCTCATTGTCAAGATTACCAATACCAGCCAGTATATCACCAACACAGGCCAAAACACGGGCAGATTGAAGATCTCACTCCAACTGCATGCAAAGCTCAAAGCCACCGCTCTTGTCGCCGAGTGCCAGAATTTGAACTCGGGTAGTCTGCGCACGAATGGTTTGAACTCCTGATCGTTCTTCGTGGGCAGGGAAGATTGTCCGGCAGGTACGCCATCTTCCATATCTGTGTCGGCGTCGAGGGAGGGGTCGAATTTGGGGGTAATGAAGGCGAGGAAGAGGTTCAGAAGGTAGATACCGAGAGCGTAGGCGACTGTGACGAAGGGTCAATGGCGCGGAATGGATGTTATGCTTCCTGTGGATTGCACCATACCAATGTACCAGCCTTGTGCGAAGACTATCCGCATGGCGAAGAGCAAGAACACGATGCCCGTGGCTATCCATCGGTAGGCGATGTAGGGCGTAGACTTGTCGAGGTAGGACTGGTAGATCTGTGCAATATCGCGTCAGGCCTCATACGCCATCAATGGTGTTTGCGACAGGCGTGTCAGTGCTGTTGCCAATGCCATTGCCATACCTGCTGGAAGCGGGTTGTCTGCGCCGAGACGGCCGCAAAAGGCGTATCTGGTTCGGGCGCGTCCATGGTTGCGGCAGTCGGCTCCCGTCTCGATGGGGTGAATGGGCGTGGGAGGAGGAAGAGGTGGTGGTGGAGGCGGATGTGAAGTCAAGACGCGCGTGGGAATTGAAGAATTATTAGACTTCAGGCGCAAAGGAGTGAGTAGTGTCCACGCAGTCCGTACATGCATACCAACGGATGCGTGGCAGACCCCTGCTTGTGGCGAGTGGCATGTGTGGCGCATGCATTGGGAAAACTAGGCTGGCGGCGGCTTAAAAGCTGAGCTATGGACATCCGAGGTGTGAAGCTCTTGTCCTAGAAACATATTCACATAGCAACTGCTGGTTCAGTCTTCTGTGTCTACTACCTACATGTAATCCCTACCACCTCCGCCCTCTCCACCACCACCACAACGATGCTGGCATCCAAACTCAGGCCCAGTGCCACCCAATTCGGCCGCTTCATGCAGCCATTGCGCATACGAACCTATTCCAGCGCAACCGAAACAACATATGAACACATCAAAGTATCCACGCCTCGAGCAGGTGTCGGCCTGGGTAAGAATATAGTTATACCCGCCACCACGACTGAGCCAACATCGCTATACATCATATCTACATAGACTGATGCATAGAGTCTTCCAGTCGAACTCCACCGCCCCAAAGCCCTCAACGCCTTGTTCACCCCCCTCATCCTCGAACTCAACTCAGCCCTCAAGTCCTTCGACCACGACTCTACCATCGGCGCCATAGTCCTTACCGGCTCCCACAAAGCCTTTGCAGCAGGCGCCGACATTAAAGAAATGTCCACCAAAACCTTCTCCGACGCCTACGGAGACGACTTCATCGAGTCCTGGTCCGAACTGCCTGCCACGATCAAGAAACCCGTCATTTCTGCCGTGAATGGGCATGCGTTGGGAGGAGGCTGTGAGTTGGCAATGATGGCGGACATTCTGTACTGTTCGGAAAAGGCGAATTTTGGACAACCCGAGATCAAGTTGGGCGTGATACCAGGTGCGGGAGGGAGTCAGAGGTTGACGAGGGCGATTGGGAAATCGAGGGCGATGGAATTGATCTTGACAGGCAAGAGTTTCAGTGGGAGGGAAGCGTATGAGTGGGGTTTGGCTGCGAGGGTGTTTGCGACGCCCGAGGAGTGTGTCGAAGGGGCGCTGGCTACTGCGGAGATGATTGCGGGGTATAGTAAGATTGCTGTCAAGGCATGTAAGGAGGTTGTGAATAAGAGTCAAGATCTGGGGATTCGAGAGGGAGTGGAATATGAAAGGAGAGTATTCCACGGCTTATTTGGAAGTCAGGACCAGAAAATTGGGATGAAGGCTTTTGCCGAGAAGAAGAAAGCTGAATGGACGCATCGGTGATGTAAGTTCGTTCTGTAGAAAAGCAACCACGCCTTCTACTTGCGCATTACACCTCTGTCGGTCATGAGGAGAGAAAGCGAGAGAGAAAGCAACAGCGACCAGTCAGTCTCTTTCATTTCTTGAACGCCATGCCCAAATGATCCGCAGAACCCGTCTGTTGATTCGCAACTTGATCTTGCGCTGTAATCCCCGTTCCTCCCACTGTGTCCCCTGATCGTTTATCTCCTACCGAGTTGATGATCAGCACAAAGCTCGATCACAATAAGATAAAGAATCACATTAATGATAGAAAACCCATAAAAACATACCCGAACTCATCCGATTCAAACTCTCACTCGCAGCCTGTGCCTGTTTCTGTCCTCTCGACTGCGTTTCCTCTGTAATCATATCTCCCACTGCGGTGGAGGATGCTTGTAAACCGCCTATCAAAAGGGAAGAAGGAAAAAAGTGTCAGCGATTTTGTTTTGTCTTTCGAGGTGCTTCTTCTTCTTCTTCTTCTTGACGATAATAGGTAAAGTCGAAATAGACAAAAAGACAAGGGGAAGAGGAAAGAGGGAAGAAGGAAAGAAGAGACTTGCCTCCTTGTCCTTTTAATGCTTTGGCCATGTTTCCTGGCACGTCGCCGAAGTAGGAGGACATTTTTTATTTCTTTTTTATTTCTTTATTTTCCTCTGTATAATGATGATGTCTTGTGTTTTGAGACTGTAATTGAAAGAAACAAGCTGGGGTTTCTCAAACGTGATGCTGTTGTTGTTGAGATAAGGTATAATGTGATCACTTGCAAGTTGTTGCTTGTATATTCACTTGGGAATAAGGTTGTACAAGGATAACGTCATAGCTTTGCTTGCCTACAGGTACCTAGGCAGACTGGGAAATGTTGGAAGTGACTTGCAGGGATGTGTAGAGCAGATGACAACCTGGAATGTTCGTGTTTCGCGGGGAGAAAGTAGCACATGAATATTGTATCACTACCACCTGCAATTTGAAGGAATGTCGACTACCTATGTAATAATCAATATACTCCTACCGAGGGTGCATTTATGTCTATACGCTTTCCCCAGATACTGTTTTCTTTCCTCGGACCACACACATCAACGGCTGAAGAATCACTTTTTTTTTCTTACGCCTTGTAGTAGCCAGTCCTGATCGCAGTTCGTACGACATCGACCTTTTGGCAAGTAGGGTTCTGCGGCTGCGCGTTGCCAACCACGAAATTCAGCGAGGAATAGTTGTAACCAGAATAGTTGTACTGGCAAATGTACCAGTGGTACAGCCCGAACTCTTTGTTCACCTTGGCGGGTACGACAGTGTCGTCGTAGTACGCAGGAATGAACATCTTGTGCTTCCTGTCAAATCCGACTTGAGCGGCCTCAGATGGAGCCACAGGAGCGAATTGTGCGTGGGCGATGTTGGTTGCGGCGTTGAAGACTAGGTGCATGGGCTGGGATGCTGTGGCAGAATCACACTGGATCAGTACATCATCCATATGGTGTATAAGCTGCCTAGCGACTGAAGCACTGCTTACCGACGAAGTTGCCGCCCTTGAGCTCAAAGGTCAGGATTCCCGACTTGCCCAGATTCTTGTTGCTAACAACCTGGCCATCGGTCGTGTTCCACTGGTATGCTTGGCCTGGTGCATTGCTGACACAGAGGCCTTCAATCGCGGCGCCTTCGTGGCAAGGGGTGAGACCTTTGCCATTGAGGGTGCTGTTGGAGCTCCTGAGTATCAAGTTGAAAGGCTTAGACTGGGTGTAGTTCTGGGCAGCGACAGTGCTGGTGAGGAAGAGCAGAGCTGCTACGCCTGCAATGATGGATTTCATATTGGCAGATGCTGATTTGCGCTTGAACGGAGTCGGTATCCTCTATTATGCTTCTTCGCTGTGGTGAGGTGTCGCTGTTCTGATTTCTCGTATGTGTATCTGGAAAGGCATCTTTTATATTTGTTTCGAGCTTTCAGCCTTCCAGCTAGGTGATAGTTGGCCTCATGGTGGATGCAACGTTTGGCATGTTACATGAAGGTATGGCGTCCCAGTATGCAACCACGTGCCACCTCACCAGATCCTGTTGCGTGTAAGTTCATGCGCGACTATACACACTCGGGCCGCTTCGTTTCTGCTTCGGGCACGACTTGGACGACTTAGGCCTGGCGCTTTCCACAGTGGTATGGAGTCCTTGCGTTACAGCTGTCGACATAGGTGTCACCGGCAACAACGTCTGAGGCAGAGTGAGTACATACATACAGAGTGGCACCAAAACAGCACTCGTGCACTCGGCTTTCACTGTCACCGAGCACTGAGGACTGCCACAAAATGAAACGTGACAGTAGGAACAAGCCGTTATGTGCGGAGTCGCCGCCAAGCTGAACAAGCTACGGTCGACCTTCAGCCACCCGTTCATAGTGAATGCTCAAAGAGGATGCTGAGCGACAAAATGTGGCGCACCATGCCGTCCTGATTGTTGGCCTTGTCGATAGTGGTAATGTATAGGTAAATTTAGGTACTGGGGTGTTTGACAGAAAGAGAGAGAGCAAATGTGCGAGGGGTGAGACAAAAGACGGTCTGGCAGAGCTGAAGTTTCTGATATCGTAAGCGCACAACTGATGGCACTGAGCATTGAGTATTGAACAGCTACACGTACCGTTGCCACCTTCAAATCGATTGGAGCTGTCAAACATGGCACAAGACCATCTTTTCACCGGCCGTGTGCTCGGCCAGGCGCGAAGTCCAATGCCTGGTCGCCACGATATAGCTGCCATCACGCAGGAAGATGGATCTGGATGTCCACTGTATCTGTCCCTCATGAAATATGGCAGATGCTTGATACTACGCAGTCAGAAGTGAGCCAGATTGACCGAGGGTCACGCATGCAGTCTCGAGGATGTGCCCAGTGAGATGTTTCGTACTGGGGCTAACAAGACGAAACAGCGCAGATGTGGAATGCATGGCCTTCGGGTGGCAGCCGCGAATCTTTCTTCTCGTGTTGCTGTCGAATCTGCATGGGCTCTTCACTTCTTCCAACCAGATGCGAGGTGATTGGCGCATGCCTAGCTCCCAAGCTCGTTTCCCAGGCTAACCATTCCACTTAGTGATTCAAATTCCCGAGTGCGTAAAGACTCCACCTATGCCTTTGTACTCTTGGCTAGTGGCAGCGCTCCTTCTCGTGCCTAACAACTTTTCTTGCCCCCGGCACCGCTTGAACGCCAGAACACCTCGCTGAATCCCATAACATGCACATTTCCGAACTCGCTCCACCAAATTTGGGTGGAATTATCGGTTGCCCGGTTTGATGATGTCGCGTTCTGCTGGATTGTACCTATTCCCCTCATCAGCTACGCGCCCCATCGCGCACTTGTGTACACTGAGTGCATACCTCAGCAACTTCTCAATGAGATCCACATGGGTGAGCATCATTCGTCGGCAGCAGTATCTGTTGAGTCCCAGCTGGTCCATCGCGTCGCCATCCGATACAGTGTCTCCGTTATCTTGTACGGTGCCGATGAGCTCGACATAGCGCTCATAGAGATCCGCAATGACCTGGCGCGAAGGACTGGTCAGTATGCGGCCGGTTCGGAGATGGGTCTGGGGTGGTGTGTACCTTGCCGCAGGAGAAGCAACGGATGGGGATGATCATATTTGCAGTCGTGGGGGTGTTATCGAGGCGCAGTTGGTGGTATCTAGAAAGTTGTCGTCGTTGTCGCAAAGATGCAGGTGGGAAGTAGAAGACAAGACTGTTCGAACTAATGGTGGTTCTAATCCCGGTCCAAAAATGGAGCACGGACCTCGAACTTTTTCACAGTCGACAAAACTAAATAGAATCTGTGCATCTACCTGGATTTCTCTCGTATTGCCCGTGGTGGTCTACACAATTACATCTGTTACTGGACAACGCATTCCCACGATGGCTAAAGAGACGGAAAGAAAGAGGAAGTTGGAGCAGGAGCACGTCAATACTGCAACGCCGAAAAGGCAGAAGCAGGCGCAGAAGAGTGCGGCAAAGGCTAATGGCACCGTGAATGGAAGCACACCGAAGCACAATGCAGTGCCCGCTACAACAGACACTCCCGATACGCCAAAGCTGAGCAAACAGGAGAAGAAGGCTGCACGAGTCAGCGAAGTCAAGACTGAGCTCCAACAGCCCGTGAATCCGGATGAAAGCCAGGCCACTCCAGCGAAGAATGCTAAAAAGCGAAAGTCTTTGCAGAACGGCGCATCTACCCACGTCAAGCAGGTGACAGGCAGTAATGAACCTGAAAAGGGGGCAGATGTGCCAATGGTCGACGCGGATGCAGGCCAAGCCGAGTCCAAGAAGAACAAGAAGAAAAAGAAGCAGCGAGTGGCTCAGGAACTCGTGGAGTGTGAACAAGTAGACACGGCAGCAGGAGCGGAGCAGAGGAGCGAGTCGGGCACAATCCTGTCGACCAATGATAAGCGACAACGAGCTTTGGAGAAGAAGGCGAGGCGAATTGCGCATCGCGAAGTCAAGGCCGGTTTGAAAGGCGATGAGGAACTGACCAAACCAAATGAGTACGGCTGGTGGCTGTCCCAACCGAGTGCAGGACGATACATAGCACAGGATCCGATTTTTGTGGTAGATGAGAATGGTGACGAGTGCTTGATTGCTGCTACTGTACGCGAAGTCCAGCTGCTACACTTGAACAGCTCTCTACTTGCAAGGACGCATGCTGTTCCTGATGGACGATCGATATTGGCATACACTCTCAGCGCCGAATACCCAGACCACGTTGAGGTATCATACGACAATGGTGCAAAGGTACAATGGAACTGGACAAATGGCTCCATCAGCAATGGCAACTATCCCGGACAAGAGACCACGATCGCCATGACGAGCGCTTCACTCGCCGATGGACGATCTGAGGTCTACTACATCTCTCGGAGTCAAGGCACCTACACAATTGTCGGGAAAAGGAAGGCCCTGTACTCGACCTACCGCCGTCTGCAAAGCATACAGGTACTTGGTGACGGCGTCTACATCATCTGTTTAGGCGCGACTGCAATGGTTCTTGGCAAGAAAAAGGATAATAGTAACACTCCAGAGTACATCTGGATCGAGATGCCAACACCAATGCCCTTTCAATGTCTGGATGCGAGACTCGTCCTGCCAGCATCGGCAAAGAACACCACCGAGCAGAAAGTAGGGGCGTCTGACCTCGCGCTTGCCATCGGCAACGTAGAAGGACAGATTCACTTCTACTCCAGCTTGAACTCTCTATTTGGGAAGGCGTCGCAGGCCACTCTGCCAGATCCACGTATTTTGCACTGGCATCGTGAGGCTGTGTCGACAGTCAAGTTTTCGAGAGATGGAAACTATCTCATTTCAGGTGGCCGGGAGTCAGTGCTCGTCATCTGGCAGCTCGAGACTGGCCAAAAGCAGTTCTTGCCACATCTTACAGCGGAGGTTGAGCGGCTTGTGGTGTCGCCGAACGGCACCCAGTACGCTCTTCAATTGGGAGACAACTCCGTCATGGTATTGAGCACGGCCGAATTGAAGCCAATCGCAAACTTTGCCGGCTTGCAACTTCCAGTGCGGAGCGAGCAACTTTGGCTTGAAGAGATGACAGTACCCGCCACAACAGCCGTACTACATCCAACCAATCCAAGTCAGCTGCTGTTGACTGTTCCGGCTACGCAACCCAAATATGCACGAGATGTCACGACACGTCCTTTCTTGCAGACTTTTGATCTACAGAACGCTCGCCACATCAGTCGCCAAGCACTGTCCCGGAATAATGTTACTGACTTCAATCGCGGACCTGAAAACACGCCTATCATTCCACCAGATGTCAATCTGCTCGCATTGAGTGCAGACGGGAAGTGGTTGGCGACCGTGGATGAGTGGTTCCCTCCTGCAACAGATCTGGAGCACGCTGTTGCACGTACGGCTGGACTGGACAACATTGACCTCACAAACATCCACGAACAGCAGTTAAAGCGTCGCGAGGTATACCTCAAGTTTTGGAAATGGGATGAACAGCAGCAGATTTGGACTCTGAGCACCAGAGCTGATGCTCCCCATGCCAGAACCTCGAATTCGGACCTTGGGAACGGCGCAGGTCGTGTATTGGAGCTGAAGTCAGATCCAGCTTCAAATGGCTTCGCAACAGTGGGCGAGGATGGCGAGGTGAAGATTTGGAAGTCGAAACCCAAATTCCGGAATGGTGTGCCACTTCAGGATGCGCGTGGTGATGACTTGATGGAATGGACATGTCGGAGGACGGTTGGGCTTCCCATCGCCACTGACTTGGAGGAGCGCGCCGACTCTCCCATGGATGGAGTGTTTGAGCATAACAAAACGCAGTCCGCAATTGATGCTTGTCTCGCATACTCACCAGATGGTTCGATGCTGGCATGCACCACCATTTCTGCGGACGAGACCACACAGCCCCTCGTTCACTTCATCAACCCCAACACTGGAGCCGTTACTGCTACCAAAACAGGCATCATCCCTGCCGATGAGGACGTGCAGTCTTTTGGTTTCCTCGACCGTTACTTCATCGTGCTCAGTCTCGGGCACATTCGTGTTTGGAATCTGGTCGACGACAATGTGCACTACACAATCAAGCTCCGTGGTTCAGTAGATGAGCAGGAGAACGCTAAGCTGGCCATCAACAGCACGGACGACACTTTCGCGGTCGCTTCGACTCTCCCAATGTCAATCGAGAACGACGTGATTGTACCTCAGATTATAGTCTACACGCCGAAGCTCCCAGAACCACTTTTCGAAGCCGAGCTGGAATCAAGCCCTGTAGCTCTACTGGCCGGACAAGACACCAAAGGCTACACAATTCTGTTCGAAGACGGCACGATCCGTACTCTATCTTCTACGGCACAGGTGTCCTCTCGTGACAGACGCTTATCCATCGCAACCTCACCTTCCGATAAGATGGAAGAAGAATCTCAGAACATGGCGGAGAATGCCGAAACAGCCTCCTCGTCTGCTCTCGCTAAGCTCAGCACGAAAGCGGAAGATCAAGCAATGGCAGAGAGCTTGGCGCCACTCATGTTGACAGAAGGCGAGGATGACAGGCCTGTGATTCGGCCTGAACATCTCACAAGTATATTCGACGTGGGAGGATCAGGTGGTAGTGTGGCTTTACCGCCTGTTAGGGATATGTTTCGTGATCTTGTGGGACTATTAGCTAAGAAGCCACGAGCGAGGGTGGCGATGGATGTGTAGAGAGTGTACAGGTAAAAAAAAAGTATAATGCTGCCAGAATGCAATGAACTGCTTATTGATGAGATATTCGCCATTCTTTTTCGAAGCCGACGCAGTCTCTTGGGCTTCACCGCCAGATTCTCACATACCTCTAGGTAGATGTATGGAACGGTTCCCATTATCGTGATTATCAAGAAAGAGCTGACATGTATCCTGCTGGGAAGTGCCCCAAAGCCTCTCTCTCTCTCTCTTTGGGTCGAACCACTAAACCACCACATCATCTGATCACGCGCAGCAAGCAAAAATGGATTTCTAGTGGAGACTACCACACACTCAGCGGCTCTCGGATATAGAAAGTTCAAAATATACCTCTGGAGACTCAGAGATGATGAAATGTAGGTGGCGCTGATATCACCTTATCCTATTGCATGTACTCGGAATACCGAGATGATGTTGATCTTGTTCGAGCTTTGTTTCCCTTTTGCGTACCTACAGTATCTATCTAGGTATACTATACATGTAGATAGATACTTAAAGACTCACCTATTGATTTTTTTTAAAGAGAAAACAGGATTCAAGGTGTATGTGAGCAGTTAAATACAGCAGTTTTTTTTTTTTCTTTTTTTGGGGAGTAATATGTGGTTGTGATGAATACCTTACTAGTGCAAGTCCAAATAAAAACAACACCGAGCATAAACCCTTTTTTTCCTTTTTTTTGGAAACCAAGAGAAGAGAGAATCCTCAAACCAAACCAAACCAAACCAAACCAAGCCAAGCCAAGTCAAAGTACTCTGATCAAACCATACCTTACCAAGCAAACTCCTCAGCCCTCACCACGCACTGTCATCAAGAGTTCAAGAATGACGTGACAAACCCCTCCCACCACCCCTCCCACCACCAAATAAACCTCATCTCTCACCTCTCACCACTCATCCGGATGAAGAGTAACATGGCAAAAAGGCCAGCTATTCACATACAGGAACGTATACTCCGTTCCCGGCAAAGTACACAACGGCCGATCGGGCTGGTGCAAAAACTGCTTCAAAGCCGCAACGCGCACGCGGCAGGGCTCCAAACGATCCGTGCACCATTTCATCAGGTCCTTGCGATTGACGATCAGCCACTCGGCTGGCGGGTCGAGGGGTACGACTTTGCAGGTCGAAGGGTCGTTGAGATCTCCACACCATCGGTTGTGCTTGCGAATATTGTGTAAGAGGTGCTCGAGTTTTTCGATGTAGATGTAGGTTTGGTAGAGCTCTATCTTCCAGGCGCCTTCTAAGTCGGTTTCGACGGTGGCTGGGGTGGGGACCGGGGTGGCGAGGCCGAGGGTGAAGGGGAAGGCGGGTGGGACAGTCTTGGTCACGAGGGTGGTGGCTATTGCGTCCTCGTTGGCGATGTCGGTGGCGATGTCGGTGGCGATGTCGGTGGCGATGTCAGTGGCGATGTCAGTGGCTTGTCTGTTCATGATCTCGCGGGCAGAGGAGGCAAAGTCGGAGGTGGCGGTAGAGCTATTGACCGACGGGAGGGACGCGAAATGGAGATTGATACGGGCCAGCGCCGATTCCAGTTCTTTCAAATCCACTGGACCTGGAGGAAAAGCGAGGAGGTCCCTAGAGGCCGAAGCACCCAGGACGCGGAGACCCAGCGCGAAGAGGACGGTGAAGCGTGCGAAGACCATGTCGAGTGGGTCGTTGCTGTTGCTGTTGTTGCTGTTGTTGTTGTTGTCGGGTGTGATGATGTTGGATGTGATGATCACGAAGAAGTCTGATGCGTGTGGAACTAATTGTGAGAAGAAGAAGTGTTGGAGGAGGGAGATGTAATCTTTAACTACAGATACGTGCCAGTGAAGACGCATATGGGACGGTTTGTCCTCCACTACACGAGAGCGTCAGTCTGGAATTACATAGGTACCATGGGAGGGAAAAGCTTTGGTTATGACCAATATTTGAGTTTCTCCTGCAATACATGGTAGCATCAACCTGTACATTTTTTCTTCGATGCGCAACCACGAAGAGCATATCAACGCGGCCAAGCACGTATTTACATGTCTCTGTACGCAGAAAAGTATACTGCCAGGAGAATCGAAGACGATTCGCTGGGCAGAAGCGAAGGTGCATATGACTGCGTTGGTAGACGTATTCCGAGTCATAGGGATTGTTGTAGGCAGAAGAGGGCCTCGTAGGGCGTCCGATATACCAATATGTTATACCCCCGGGTTGCTTCTAGCTCAGTGGGGCAACCACTGCGTCCAGCTTGTGCTTGAGATTGCACAGCCGTCGTGGTAGTCGCAGAAAGGCTATATGCACTGGTCGTCAGCGCAATTGAGGACCAATTACCTCTGTAGCTGCTGATTGGATTTCTTGGTCTTCGCTCTCGAGCCGTAGGCAGTCCCAGACAAAATCTGCACTCTCGCTTTGAATGGGTCTTGGGTCACCATTAGGAGGTAATTGTGATTGCGAGCTGTCGCAGCAGAGTCGTCCGTCAGGTCCTTGAGACTCGATGATGACTGAGGTATTCACTGTCCCAGGCCCGACCAGGCTAAGCCATAAGGCGCTTCCACAGTATCCTCAACAGATGGATACCTGGAGTCCCTTTATTTGCCACATATGAGGTTCTGGAGGTCTTGCGATTGACGTGATAGCACACAGTCACACGATGAGCCCGAAGTGGAAGCGAGAGGTGAAGTCGGTCAGGGCGGTAAGGATGGTTTAGTCTAGTCACGACAATGACGCCGATCGGTTCCACGGTAGATCCGCCTGGACGCGGAAACCCTGGTGACCCTGTCGACTAAGGGACGAGGGATTATTATACCTCCCAGGCTCCCACCTACGAGGAGGTATAAGGTAAGCTCTAAGCTCGATCACGCTCAACGGCCCCTCCTCCCATCAGTGTACCTAGGTAGGATATATCAATATTTTGTGCCGTGGCAGTGCCTCTGCACAGACTTCCGTGAACTACCGTGCAACCATCTGTGAGCCATTCATTCATTGATTGCATGACCACAGCGGCCTCGTCGTCGCCGTCAAAGCCCATCGCCTGACACATAGCAATGTTTGGCTGACCACAACAACTACAACAACGACGTGCTGCCTGCAGATCCTGTATTGGTCCCGACAAGGCTGACGGCGACGTTTGGTTCTCTGTAGCACCACGCGCATAAGCACCAGAGAGGGAGAGAGAGAAAGAGAGATACCTTGAAGAGAGTGAGGAAGCGATTTGGAAAAGAGAGAGGGAGCGAGAGAGTGTGTGATAGCAAGAGAGACAGAGAGAGGGAGAGCGAAAGAGAGATAGGCAGCTGTAGGGGGCCAAAGTGAGGATAGAAAGAACATGGCGCCTGATATTGCGACCCTACCGTCATCACCACGCAAAGTGCCTCCTTCGCAAACTACAACGACCAGTACACCCTCCTCACGACGGACAAGTCAACTCATGGGACCACCACAACAACCCGCGTCGGCCACAGCAGCACAAAGTGCTCGGAGTCCCGTCATGTCCAGCAACGAGAACTTGCCCATGCGCCATCCACGCCCGTTGACAGCCGCCGAGCTTTATCTGCAGTGCGAGAAGGAGCAAGAAGCGGTGGTATGTCTGCATACCAGCCAGCCAGTGGTGGACAACGACCCTTGATTGATGGAGTACTGATCTGCTGTGTCTACCTAGGTCAATCGCTTGACCCGCGAGCTCACTGCCCTCCGAGCACAGTCTGCTTCCGTCGCCAGCAATGCCTCGTCTGCCTCTGCCGTCTCTGCCTCGCTGCTGCCCATCGATATTGGCGACCCAAACCCCAACCACCAGATGACTGGTGCTACCCATCCTACTCCTTCTCGTCGCCACCGCTCCTCCTCGTCGGTCAGCACGCGCAGCATACCGACGCCCTCGACTGCCGGTAGCAACTGGACCAACGCCTCCACCCAGGCACAAGCGGGCGGCACAGCTCCTCTGGGCAGCGTATCGCAAGCGCATGCCGACCGAGCGGCTGCTGCCACTGGTGATCGCGCTACGCTGAGCAGGAACCCGTCGATGAGCGCTTCAGGCACATCGACCCCAGCAAGACAGTCACTTGACGTGTCCCGCACCCCAGGCACACACTACACTCTTCCGCACCGGCCTGCGATATCCAGAGATCCTTCGCAAACGTCCCACATCTCCATGCAAGCCCATAGTGGCACTCCCGCCCCCGCCGGATCATCTCCTGGAAGTGCCAATGCAGCAATGCAGACCCACGCAGAGCCTCCAGCATATCGTACCGAAATGGAGATTGTCAAAGCGGAGAATGAAGCTCTGCGTCAACGTGTCCGCGCACTCGAGCGTGCACTCGGCTCCCGCCGACGTGACTCCTCGCAGTCCGATGCGACCCGTCCAGATGCTCCCACGGCCAGTGCTCGCGACAATCTGGCTCGCTATGAGGCGCCAGCCGAGCGACCCTCTCGAGATTTCAACCGCATTCCGTCCTTCACCTCGCCTCCTGCTTCAACTGGTCTCGGGGTCTGGGATGGCGGTGTGGGTGGAGTAGCGGGCCCAAGAGAGAGAAGCGAGTCCCAGAGCACCACAGCTTCTAGCAGAAGAGCCATTGGTGTGACTGATGATGAGGTCAGAGTGGGCGAGAGCGCAAGCTCGGTCAACAGGAATGCTTAGAGAGCGCCGATCCCGATGTGGAAGCATATCATGTGGTGAGCACGATGGAGTGCACACTCATCGCTTCTGAGTGGCATGCGAAGGATCACGCTGCTAGTATTTCGTCACTAGCGAGTGTGAATGGACAAATTGTGTGATTTTCAGCGAGGAGTCATGGCGACGACAGATTGGAATATGCCTCCACGAGGCTTTGAGTGTATCTAGATATAAAACCCCACCGTATTTGTTGTATCGTACTGGATACATATGCCATTGGCTCCATTTTGGTTCATATCTGCGTGACGCCCGCTTTTCAGCTCTCATCTACCAGTAGCTCGTGGTGCAAATGCTGTGCGGCACCGAGTAAAAGATCATCATCGCCAAACTGCCCAATGAGCTGCATTCCAGCTGTCCTCACATCCGTGCTTTCCAACTTCAATCCTTCATCGCCAGGCACCGAAACGGGTATGCTGATCGCGGGCAGGCCTGCCAGTGAGGCGGGTACAGTAAAAACATCATTCATGTAACTCTCCAGCGGAGATTGCCTCGCAAGCTCCTCAATAGTCGGCGGAAGGGTCGGAGCGGTGGGCACCAGTAACAGATCGACTTTCGTCTCCTCTTCTCCCGACCCGGCCCTAGGATCTAACAAGGGGTTCTGCTGCGCAAAGACTCGGTCAAAGTCACGCTGCACAAGTCTTCTGATCCGTTGTGCTTGAATAAAGTAGTTGTCCATAGCATCCGCACTCAGTGTGTACGATCCTAGCAGAATCCGTCTCTTGACTTCTTCTCCGAAGCCTTCTCCTCTGGTCTTTGCGTATAATGGGAGCGGTGGGTCGGCGTGAGGGCTTGCGTCGGGAGGAGTCGTTCGATGTCCGTATCGTATGCCGTCGTATTTGGCAAGGTTGGAAGACGCTTCGGCTGGTGCGAGAACGTAGTACGCCGAGAGCGCGGATTGTGTACCGGGTAGAGAGACGGGGTGTAGAGTATGGCCCGCTCTGCGGAGAGTATGAAGCGTCGCGAGGTAGGTCGCTCGGACGATAGGGCTGAGTTCTTCAATGTTGTACTCGAGTGGGATGCCAATCCTAAGACGCGACAGGGGGGTGTGTGCTCGAGTCGATCGCATGCGGTGTCTCAGCGATTCGGAAAGTGAAGTCTGGTCTTGAGGATCGTGCTGGTCAAGGATCGAGAAGATCCGACGGAGCTCACTTGTGCGTCGCCCCAGGATGCCAACAGTATCCAGAGAATTCGCATATTGGATGACACCCCACCGCGAAATCCGGCCGTAAGACGGCTTGAACCCAAGCACACCCATATATGCTGCTGGTAATCGGACTGACCCTCCAGTATCCGTCCCCAGTGCCACGTCACATTCGCCTTTGGCCACAGAGACGGCACTGCCACCACTGCTGCCTCCCGGCGACAAAGCCACGCCCCCACGGCTGTATATGCTCTTGACTGCTCCTTCATGAGCATATTGCGAGTGAGATCCCATGCCGAACTCGTCCATACTATGGCAGGTTCGAAGGTTATGTGAGGCGACCCCGGCATCCTTCAGGAGCTTTGTGACCGTGGCATCGAACGGTGAGTTGTAGCCTTGCAGCATCCGGGAAGATGCCACCGAACTACTGGACTGGTCCGCCACATCTTTGCACACGATGTTGGCTTTGACACCAACTTTCAGAGAGTCGATAGGCGCTGGTAGACAGTCAGTTCGTGTCAGCTAATGCTGTTGGATCGATAGCGTACCCGCGTCGGCCTGAGCTAGCTCATCTGTACACCGATGAGAAGACAGCGCCTGCTGCTGCTGGCGAGTCACATAATGGCTGGATTGTCTTTTGTGGAGACTGAGAGCACATTGTCGAAGACGCTGTTGGCGTATCATCACATCTTCAAGTGCATAATTCCAATGGAGGACGGGAAGCACAAAAAGCTCGAGCTGTGGTACTAGTCTCCGGCCAATCAACTCGGTCTCGGTTTTCTTGCTGACAGACGTCTTCACTTCCAGACTTCACCTTCGTGATCCATCACCACCGCCACCACTTTCATCAACCTGCACGCGAAAGTCATCGTCCAACAGCCTTCCGTCGGAGCTTCATACCGAACCTATGCCGCCTGGAACCTGGTCGACACCTGTCACCATGAAAGTCTGGGATGCACACGCAATTGCGCGTCGGCTACCTTGTGGTGGCCGTTGGCATGCGATGGATTCTTTACACACTATTCGGCTCCTATGAAAGTACACCTCCCTGCCCTACCAGATGTCAAACTACTGCGCTATTGGAGTCCTGGGATTCTCTGCTCGCAGAAGGATGCAACCACACCCGACTCTCCATTTTGACCCTTCGAAACGTGCAACACGGTGCGGAACGCCGATACTACCACATCGCACCTCAAAAGTCATGGTCATCCGACTCTTCAACTTTGAACTTCTTGGATTCGATGCTGCGATAATCAGTGTCGCTGAGCCTGGACGGCGCGGCGATTGTGGAACCCTGCGACCGGGGCCCTCCCTCCGACCCATCACTGTCCGCAGGTGGACTTAACTTTGCCTTGAAGTTTTCGCTGTCGGAAGAAAGATGATTCTCTGGAAGGTGGCTTTGGCATGCTTCATAGCTCTTGTACAGATGACGATGGTCATCCAAGGAATCAGTGGGAGAGATGCCGCTTGCTGGGGTCCGGAAAACATACTCGATCGGCAATCCGACTGCCTCTGATTCATCTGCCGATTGATCGACAGCCGAGTTGTGGAAAGGGACGCGCGCCGTAGCGATGGCTGTCGTCGATGGCACGATGGTCTGGCTAAGATCTGCTGTCTCACCTTGCTCAAGTTGCTCCCGAAGCTCGTTGGCCTGGAAGGTCGGTGTGACGCAAGGATTTCTCGATGAACTCCCGCATTCACCGACTTGCGTTGTGGACGTCGTTGGCACAGGTTCCCCGTCGCCGCTGGCATTTGAACATTCCATCACCTCGAAGTCTCCTAGGGCGTTCTGGAACACATAGTGATCAGTGATGACTTGCTCCAGATCAGATTCGATGCTGTCCGAGCTTGGTTCATGATCGACGACCCCACGTAGCGACACTCGTTCGGTGGGTAATGGACGACGGGCCGAACTAGTGAATGCAGTCTCAAAGTTCGGGAATGAGGACTCCCGATCATATCTGCTATCCAGACCTGCGCACTGAAGCATCCGGTGATGGCGCATTGACGACGTCATTGCAGATTCTTCGTGCTCCGGAACACTCGCATTACTCATCTCGCTTAGCGCGCTGTATCGCATGTTGCGATCGGAACGGTTCACGTCGAAGCTCAGACGGTCTCCCATGCACGGCGAATGCCCAAGGATCATCGTTTTTGGACTGATTTGGGGAGTTGTTCTGTGCTCGGCTATTGGAACCGAATCAAGACTGGCATTATCGGATCCTGTGTGGTAATGTGGTGGCTGCGAGCTCCAAGTTGCGGGTAGGCGTCCTCCCTGCAGCCAATCGTGCACCGAGAACTGCCAGGTGTCGCTGCTTACTGATTGCTTTTGAGCCGGACTTGGGATCCGCGGCATTGCAACACCAGTGCTTGGCCGAAGGATCTCTGGAGTGCTTGGCTGATCATTGTCTGGAGTGCGTGTCGGACGCTCGGGTGTGTTTTCTTGCTGTTCGATGGTGCTTGGGGGCGGATCTCCGGGCAGGCATTCCTCCAGTCCAAGAAAGTGCTCCGCGTGGAACTGGTCATACTGCGCTGAACTGAGGCGGCTGGAGAATTTGGTGCTTGCGTCATCTGTGCCTCGTTCCTGCAGCTTCAAGCTGTCCGAAACGGGTTCCAATCTCGCAGCAGAAGACATAGGCCTTGGGTGAGATGCATGGTCCACGACAGCTCTTGCTGCTATCAAACGCGCCTGCATCTGCCCAAGCAGCACGTCCTCAACAGGCGTCAAACCTAACTGAGGTACAGCATCATCCAAAGATGTGGTGTCGTTGCGGCTCACGTCTTGGTTATGTAACCTGACAGCATTTGCGGGTGTTCGCAATTCGATCTTTGGACAATCTGGCAACAACACTTCACGTTCTGGCGAATCAGCAGCCCAATCATCATCATCGTTTCCGGTTGCAAAAGGGTCTTCACTCTTCCAGGCACCTGTCGCAGGATCGCTGTGGTCTACACCCGGCTTCGACAAAGCCGTAAACTGATGCGTGAGCGGTTCCATATCGCGCGGCCAGTGCTGCATCGTCGATTCGGAGTAGTCTCTGACCTTGCGACTGGACGCTGAAGAGAGGCGCATACCACGTCGGAGAGAGTCCTTGATGTGCTTGCCAGCCAAGGCATTCATCGAGACTATCTTTTTCAAGCTCTTGTTCTCTCGCTTCTCTGGCGAACCTAGAGCCTCGACGCTTCTCTCGAACAAAGGTGGCTCATCAAAGATGCCGTCGAAATCCAGCTCAACACCAGTGCCGGACACTGGCGTGGTAGAACTCTCGGAAGGACTCGAGTCGCTGTCGTCATGTGGCATGGTGAGCAACTCATCAGCTGGCAGCTCATCTTGACCGAGGCGATCAGCGGACGAGATAGTATCAGGTGGGCACTCTGTTGATACACGAGAGTAATCAGTTTGTAGCCGCATGCCGGCGTCGTCCACCGAATCAGTAAGTGCCACTAGCTCTTTCTTTTGCTCAAAACCTGGGACATCAGAAAGAAAGCTCGTGGACATGTTCGAAATGTCGCCCAGATCTAGCTTCAGAGTGGGAGCAGGGACGTTGACCGGCGATGATGGTAGCGGCGTTGCCATCGCTTGGCTTGTGGGCGAGCCGTATTCACTGGGAGGCGAGGCTGGATTGGACAGAGATTGCGCTCGTCGACTCAGGCTGCGCAAGCTTCCAATCATACTTCTTGCGACAGTGGCTGTCTTGCCGTGTTGCTTCGTCGGACTCCTCTCGCCGGATCGAGCTGCGACACTTGGACCTTTAGCCTGCGATGTGAACACCTCTGGTCCACTGTCTCCGCGCATCTCGCTGTAAGGGCTACCAGTAATGTCTGACAGTACACCGCGCTTAGCCTTGCCCTTCCCACTCGGATGCATATGCTGGCGTAGACTGTTCATGGCGCTTTTTGGCGTGAATGACTTCTGGCGTTCTGTGCGTTTGGGACGCAACGGAGTGAGCGAGTCGTGGTTACTGCTCACCGATGGCTGTCCGGGACTATTGTCCGAGTCTTCGGCGGTCGCCTCGCAGTCTACGTTCCTGGAGCGTTGTCAGCCACTGGCACACAATCTTCACAGTCAGGTCTGCGGGCAGACGTACTCTGGATCCTCTCCATTGCTGCTCTTCCGATCACCACTTCTCAAGTGACCAACAACTCCCTTCGCGCCTCGCTGAAAGGCCTCGCGAGCGCTGTCAAACCACGACTTCTTCTTATTCAATGTCATAGTGTGATCGAGGTTGCTTTGCAAGGCCTCTCGTGCACCTGATGGTGCCACGCTGTCGACGCGCTCGGTCGGAGGCATTTTGGCGTCTCCCAGCTGAGGCACGTCGCGTCTTACGAAGCTGATGTGCTGTTGAAGTAAACTGTCCGGGGCTGCTAAGCTGACACGACTGGGCGCCAGATGTTGTTGCAAGCTGTTGATGTGTCAAATTGTGTACCAGGACTGGAGGAAGTCAAGGTGTGTCTTGGTGCGCAGGAGACGCCGCATGGCAATCGCATGTCATCACGGCAACAGTCCCGTCTGCTTGCACTTGGATCGAACGGTAGCTGCCAAACGATCGAAGCGGGGAAGTCGCAGGTCGACAGGCACGGCGACTACATGTATCACGACAAGGCCAGTGACTCCCGACCCGTTCTCTGGTTCATATTCTGCCAAAGAATGCGTCTGCTACGAGTCACCACACACGCATTGCTAGGCCTGCTGCCATATTCAACGAATATTCGTGCCTTGACGGGGTGGCTCAGCTCTGCTGGGATAAGTATCCCTCCTGGCTTGTGTGCGGAACTTTTGGGATTATGCTCGCAAGCGCGAATCACCTACATCCCACTGTCGCAGTCACATCTATACTGAGGAATGGTGTTGCGCACAGATCTTGCAGCATGCCCTATTGCCATCGTGCACCATTGCAGAGCTCAATAGAGCCTAGGGGGTATTCTTTGTCCTTCCGCACCCTGCGTGGCAGAAGTTCGCAAGATCCTTCCGAGCGCTTCCTGGACCATTGGTGTCCATCCTCAACCTGTCGCTGAGACTGAGATTGGTACATATATCAATCTCAGATACACGAGACTACTTGTAGTTAGCCATGGGCTCATTGGCGCCGACACGGCCGTCGAAAGAGCTGGGTGCGCTTAGTCTGGCGGCCGTACCACCGTGGATATTAAACCATTACTTATTACCAGGCCGATACGTCACTGACAACCAAGAGCTTCATTTCACGGACATGCATATCATGGTACGCGAGGCTGACATTGAGAGATTTCGTCACTTATCATTAGAGACCCAATATGTAACGCACAGTGGAAGAGCATACGGAGTCCATGAATGGAACTCGGAAAGCAGAGGAAAGGGACCCGCAAGTGGAAATCGAACTCGAGAACCCCGCGGGTACCATGAGCAATGTACCCAGAAGAGTCAACGTGGTCATGGGAAGGATAGAGAGACAAGGTTGTGTAGATGGTCAGCGCAATAAGCAGCATCACAGGTTGAGCTTATGCTCTCGATACTCAGCCTCCTAGACGATTCCCTGGCTGCTACGAAGCACTCTCGGATACAGAAAGCACGAATCTGCTGTACTTGACCGAGATACAGCCTGTGCTCTACTTACAGCACACGGCGCATTCAGGCGGGAACGACCTGAATGTACGGCTCTCGAGCTGTTGTATACAGTTGCCATTGCCACTGGGGCAGATCTACCCAGTCCTGCACGCAGTATAACGCTCAATGCAGACGGGGTTTTTCCTCCTAGACAATCGTCGCGAGGCAATGTAGCCACGTAGACTGGATGAAGTAGGTCGGGCGATGCAACGGTCCCTATTTGCATCTTCAGCCCCATGTCCTCATGGCCCAGGAATGTCTCAGGTTGCACAATCAGCCGGAGACCATGCCGACTGTACGGCCTGTTAGACATTACGTTGGTGAGCAGATGTGACATGCCAGCGCAATGGTACATGTACTCAGCTAGCCCGGCCTCGCAACCTGCAGCGGATGACCATGACCTGACGCATAACTACCTGGCGGGCTATCGAATTGGCCTGGAACGCTCCTCGAGCGGTCTCCAGCGCGCCTGTATAGCGATCCGCCTCACACTCAATCTAATATATGCCCGCTCCGTGCTTGACCCTGAGATCACGTGTCAAAAAGCAGCTAGCGCCTCGGCTTGCTCCACAACGGCATCCCGTCGCCAACGATCAGCATAAGAGGTACACAAGCCATCTTCTGCCTGCCTCCCTTCATTACTGCCCTTGGACTGTTGCATCGCCGCGCAAGGCTCAATATTCATTGACAAAAGTCCCTACAGGTACCTTAGCGCATATCTGATCTACCCTTCAACGGATCACGGCGGCAATCGCGATCATGGCCAATCCACAAGCGCCGTCTTTGGATCAGTTGCTCCAAGAAAGTAAGCAGCCATGCGCGAAGACACACTCGAGTCTGCACTACTGACTGCGTTGCAGGCCGAAGGAAGAAGAAGGCAGAGCAGCTCGCGCAAGAGATCTTCGGTAAGAAGAACAGGTCGCAAACACCGCAAGGTCCGCGAGGAAAGCCTGCTCCTGGGGCCAGTCTCGCAAGCAGAGTCGGCGTCGCGAAGGTAAGCCATCACTACTCTTGGATGTGGACACGGTCGTGCATCAGCGCTCACTCATAGCAGCGTCCTGCTTCGCTCCCTCGCGTCAGCTCCGCTCCAGCGCCACGAAATGCACGCCCACCCCCGCAAGTCAGTCGCCCAGCGCACAACGGCCCTCACCGAGCTCGCTCCACCCATTACGAACAGCGACCGCAGCAGCAACCACATCTCCCCTCAGAGTTTGTGCCCAACGTTAAGAGCAATGAGAGCAATGGATATGCAAACTACGAAGCACCAGGAGTTGCCACAAACGGGAGTGCCAACATAAGCTTCAGAGGTGCGGCGGCCACACAGCACGTGGTCATTGCCCAGAACTTCGCCCCGGGCACCACTGCCGCGGACATTGAAAGTGTCATGGTTGATGTCGGCGGTGCAGTCACTGAGTGCAAGCTGCTCGAAGAAGAGCCGACTGTAATTGCAGAGATGACATTTGTGGACAAGAGTGGAGCTGAGGCAGTGATCAACACTTTCAATGGCAAGAAGGTAAGTACACTGGGCGTTTCCGCATGAAGAAATAGTCTAACAGATTGCTAGGCGGATGGACGCACCCTCAATGTCTTCCTGAAAGCTGGCGGAGGAGCGAAATTGCCTTTCGTGGTCGATGTCGAACCCACAGTCGATGAACCCATGGAGATGGATGAGAACGCCCAGGCACGCGAAGCCGAGGATCGTCGCAGAGAGGAGCGTCGTGGCCCTGGGCCGGCCGAGCGTGCTCCACCAAGGGCCGCTCCACCAAGAGATGATTACCCGACAGGGCCTCGAGGACATGATCGTGGTTATCAAAATGATTACTACAACCGAGGACCACGTCGCGCTGAGCCTGCGTATCAAGATGGACGCTATGGTTTTGGAGGGGGCGGCGGCGGCGGCAGACATCACGGTGGTGGTGGCTACCGTCATGATGGTCGGCTCGGCGGCTATGGTGGTCGAGGCGGACAAACATACCGGCCATTGTAGGACATACACTGGCCATTGTAGGACACACTGGCCCTTGTAGGACACACACTGGCCATTGTGGGACATATCTTGACGACGCAATCGTCGGTCATCAACAGGAGATGTTTGAAGCTTGCAGTTTCAACATTCAGAATGACATTGTACGAGTAGCTAAGGTAGCTAGAGATGAACGCAGCATCGCGCTTATCCAGGGGGTCGAATGATGGTGGTCGACCTCTCATCTGCCACGCAGTGGCCTGGAAGAATGCGCTTTGCTCAGACTCGAAAACATCCATCTGACACCGCTTCATGTTTTACCTACCGCCCGCTGTACTGGGATGATAGAAAGGTGAGTCAGCAAATGCCGTTGCGTGAAGTAACGAGCATACGTCTCCCAGAGGCCCCATGGAGATCTCTGCACTCTCTCGGCGTCATGAACGATGATTGCTGCCGCATGTTTGTCCATTATCTGGAGCGGGCAGACGGGAGTAGGAGGTAAAGACAAGTGAGACAAGCAGATTTTCGAACTTCGGTGTCAGATCTCCGATGCCCGATCTGATTCTGCCCCGCGCGAGACTAAGAATAGAGTTGACTAGGCGGGTCCCCGTCGCGTTGCCCTGGACTACAGACCATCGCGCAAAAACAATGACGATAGAACTGTTGGAGGACGCGCAGACACAGTATTGGGACACAACGTTGCTGCTGCAAACGCATCATCTTCGCTACAACCACGGCCAAGCATTCATACTGCCTACCTACCTACCTTACTCCAGCATCGATACCGCACTACATCTCTCTCGCTGCAGCATTCAAACACATCATCTGCCATGCCTGGCAGGGCTGGCTCAGACGGGCCCACCGTCTCCATGTCGTGTAGGTGACAAACATGGTGGTGAAGAACAGCGCCAAACGACAATCACTGACATGACACTGTATAGTCGCGAACAATTTCTGGGGCAAAGATGACGCTGGCGTCGACCCTCTCTTGCAGCGTATGCATAATGCCAAGGTCACGAGCGACGAACTCAAGGCATTCTACACAGCGCGTGCTTCGATCGAAGACGAATACGCGAAGAAGCTCCTCAGCCTGGCGCGGAAGCCTCTTGGATCTGTCGAGACAGGGACCCTTCGAATGTCGCTGGACGTCGTGCGGGGCGAGGTGGAGTCCATGGGGAAAGCACATCAGCATATCGCTCAACAGATGCGTGGGGAGTTGGAAGAGCCGCTCATTGTATTCACAGGTGGTATCAAGGAGCGAAGGAAGATCATACAGACTGGCATTGAAAAGCTGCTCAAGACCAAGAACCAACAGACCGCCGTCGTGAATAAGACGCGAGACCGCTTCGAGCAAGACTGCCTCAAGATCAAGGGTTACCTGGCTCAAGGCCATATGGTCATGGGGCAGGAAGAGCGCAAGAACAAAGCCAAGCTGGAGAAGACGCAGATTCAAATGTCGGCAAACAGCACCGAATACGAACAAGCGGTGAAGATCCTGGAGGAGACAACTGGCAGATGGAACCGCGAGTGGAAGGCAGCCTGCGATAAGTTTCAAGACCTGGAGGAAGAACGACTGGACTATTTCAAGAGCAGTCTGTGGTCTTTTGCCAACATTTCCAGTACTGTGTGTGTCAGCGACGACCAGTCTTGCGAGAAGGTCAGGCTGTCACTCGAAGACTGCGAAGTTGAGAAGGATATCGGTGGCTTTATCAAGGACTTCGGCACAGGGCAAGAGATTCCAGATCCACCAAAGTACATCAATTTCTGCCGGGGAGACCTGGACGATGTCATTTCCAACCATGAGTCCGAGGACGAGAACTACTCAGTCGCCCAGTTTGCGCGGACGATGAACCCGACCTTCAGGACATCTTCACCCCAGCCGAGCACATTCGAATCACATCATGACCCGGACTCCAGCCTCCGCGAAGAGATGGGCATTCCGAAAGCCCGAACCACGTCTGTCCAGCTAGAGGACACATTCTCTGCAAAGGCTCGCAGCTCCCATGGAAGTGCTGCAGCGCCTCCCCCACTGGTACCAAGCAATGTCTCCTCAGTAGCTTCCAATCCTTATGAGAGCATTCCCCAGATTCCGCACAACCCGTATCCAGCAGATGGCATGACGCAGTTCTGTCGACCAGGTATGGGTCCTCCATCGGAGCGCAGCTCAATTCCATCTCCCATCAGACCTGGCAGCCGCGAGAGCCAAGGTGGCCACAGTGACTATTCTGCTCCAACTTCATTCTCTAGCATGGAACCGACCAGTGGTGCAGCGTCCCCGACAAAGGGGTACGGCTACAATGGATCTAATCTATCCGGAGTGTCGAGTATGTCTGGCGGTCCACCGGAAGAACGGTCTGTACAGAAAAAGAAGAGTGGCTTCTTCAACAGTCCTTTCAAGCGACGAGCAAGTACCAAGCGCAAAGATGAACCTCAGCCAGCCGCGCCGGCGCCTGCACCAACCGGACGGAACACATGGACTCCAGCGACAATGCGCAAGGCCGAGAGTGCCGGGAGCAGTCCAGTCAAGCCGTTCGCAGCGCAAAACAGGTCAAGCACTTGGGGCAACAAGCAGCCTTCTGTCAGTCCAGATCCCGATGTTGATCCTCGTGCCGACTATCAACTGGGTATTGGAAACAATGTCTTCGACGTTGCTCACCCTACCAAGAAGCCACCCGTCAGAAGTAAGACCGAGAGTGAACTTGATCCTATCGCACAGGCCCTTGCAGATTTGAAAGGGGTCACAAAGCAAGCTTCAACACGACAGTCTGCCGACCGCCACTATGGCATGTCTACTCCAGCTCCAGGCACAGATGCTGCAGAACGAGGCGTTCCTGCTCCTTTCGCAGGAAATGGCAATAGAGGCACGCCACCCCCAGGCTATACGCCAGCAAGCAGTTTAGGAGCCCCACCACCAGCGCATACTAAACGAGAGATGCAAAAGACTGCCGAGCAGTGGGGCACTCAGAAGCGTAATATGTTCAGTGCTGGTGCGTCTCGCCCTGGCAGCAGCATGGGCCAGACAGCACGCGCTCCGTCCCCTGGACCACCACGAGCCGCAAGCCCTCGACCATTCCATAGTGGTGATCAGCGCACACAGCCACAATACCGCGCTGCATCACCGAACCCGTACGTGGCACCTCGAGCAGCGTCTCCCAACCCATATGCAGGTGCTCCTCCATCAGCTGCAAGGCCTCGAGCACAATCCAACAGTCCTGTGAAGCCGCAGTACTCTGGACAATTTCAGGGAGGGGCCTCACCAGTATATCCCGTTGCTCGTGCTGCTTCGCCAAACCCAGCCTACAACAGACCAGCGACAAGTGCAGGAGGCTCGGCTGGTCGACCGTCCAGTAGTCGCGGCTCCGATCATGCTGGTGGCGCCATGGTCCTTGCTCCCGTTAGCCAGGACCCATACGGGTCGCAGCGTGGCGGGCGTCCGGTCAGCCATTACTACCCAGAGAACAGCGGCAACCAAGTCTCTTCTCATGTCAGGAGTCAGAGCCAAGGAACACAAAGACAATACACAAAGGACGGACGTCCGATTCTGCATTACTGTAAGTCAATAAAGCCCCCTGTAGATATGTGCATCGACTAACCCTCACACAGCTCGCGCCATGTACATGTATCAAGCTGCGATCCCAGAGGAGCTGTCATTCAGCAAGGGCGACATTCTGGCCGTAACCCGCCACCAAGACGACGGTTGGTGGGAAGCGGAAGTCAATGGACGACTGGGACTGGTGCCGAGCAACTATCTTAAGAATTGTTAGGGACTGATGATGAGATCGAGAACCCTGGGAAGTAAGCGCAAGGCGAGATGGGAGGCCCTCTGCAAGGATAATGCACATGAGATTGGAATGCCACGACATCAGTTTGAAAGGGTTTGTTATGGAGCTGGTGTGCCGGGGGACTAACTGCAAGCAAGCAAGCGTACATGACATTTTTTTCTTCGTTGCCTCTTCTTTGTGTTGCTTTCACATAGCTTGTATTGAAGGGTTCGTTCGTTGTATAAATTTATTCTCCTTTATATTTTCTTTCCGAGCATCACGACTATGGAAAATTCATGTCAGCGTATTTTGATGTACGTACGTACGCATATAATGGGGGTATTATTGGAGCTATGTACCTGGGTACTGTAGGTAGGCTACGTTATGGCTTGAATGTAGGTAGTCGTGCCGCGAATCCGCCGCCACTTGACGCCAGCTGAATGCATGCCCGCTGAATAAAGAGAAGAAGAAGATGCGTGGTAGGTAGGTAGGTAGTCATACAATCGTTGAAACTCGTAAAATCATTCTGTCTGTGACTTGAGGAGACATTCTCCCCTTGAACCTCTCGCACCTGGCTGAGATGGATGACATGCATTGTGCAGCAAGAAAAATCACTTCTTCTCCTGTAATTCAGACTCCGTTCTGGGTAATGGAACCTGCGCGGGTTCGGGCTGATGCAGCGTCTTCTCCAGCTCGGCCTGAGTCGTTGCATCATCCTCGTTATCGGAAGCGGAGACCTCAATGTCTCCATCTTCTTCCTCTTCTTCGATAATCTGGCTGCTGGCGGCAGAAGACTCGTTTGCCAGACGGACTTCTTTGCCGCGTTTATGACAATACCAGAAGACAAACATCAGGACTGCGAAAATTGCTGTTAGTACATGGTCATGAGAGTGAGAGGATATTTTCTGTTGCTTACTGAATACAGCCAGAGAGAGGACGACGTTCGTTGCGGAAGCGAGGAAGGGGAACCGGGTGGTTAAGAATGTCACGGTATTCCGCAACATGGTTGCCACGACGCCTTCTTTACTCATCAGCTTCTTCAAACCTGGTATCGTACGCTTTTTCTTCTTCTTGTTATTGTTCTCAACATTGCTCGAGCTGGATGTCGACGAGCCCTCGGCTGCCATCTTGGCTTCCATGTCAGCACCAGGCTTCGCACTCGCTGCAGCCATAATTTCTGGTGCAAGCGTGGTGCCAATCTTGGCCGGTAGGCTCTTCACAAGCGTTTGCACGAACGGAGGCATGGTCTTGAATTGCTTTTCAAGAGTCGGTCCCGCCTCGCGCATGAGCTTGTCCATGTCATCATAGGCCGTCGGAACTCCGTTGATTGTATCCTTGAGCACTTGCGCAAAGCGCCCATAGAACTTTTGTGTCTCTTGGTTGAAGGCGAACACGCGGTTGTTGATGGCTGACATGTTGAGGTTGTCCAGCAGGACAGAGACCTCCCTTTCTTCTTTTTCTCTCGTCTTCTCCTCGTTGATAGTACCATCTTCGTTGTAGACTGGTTGGGGCGTTGCATCCTTGTCCTTTGACCACGTCCAGGACTCGGGCCAGGAAGGAAGAGAATTGGAGAGAACGAGGTTCGAGGCATACTCGCCCCATGTTCGTTCTTGGCCTCCGGAAGCGTCTCCTGTGGTATCCTTCTGCGATGCAATGGTCCCTTCTTCACTTGTACCCTCTTTCTTCGTAGGCTGGAGTTTGGCTGGCAGATACGAGGTCCATGTCTTCTTCTCAGGCGTGCTAGCTGCATCCTTGTCGCCATCCAGCTTTACGGCTGAGTTCCAGCCTCGCGTCGTCGCTTCTGCCTCCTCCTGACTGGGCAGCTCAAAGCTCTTCCTCGCTTCCTTTTTGACTGGCGCATCCACCGACTTTGGCTGTGTCTCTGGCACGACAATATTGCCTTCTGCTGCTTTCGCCTCTGCTGGCGTGGCGTCCTTTACTTCTCCTTCATCGCTGATCTTGGCGACGTCAGCGGGTCGAGGTGGTAGATCGGGCTTTGGGCCTTCGTCCTGTGACAGGTGCCGCTCCAAGAACTTTTCGTCCTCATCCTTCAGTACCGGTTGTGTTGGGTTCGTTTTCTCGAGTTCTTCCTGGTTCTTCTTTGCTCTCGCGAACGACGGCAGCGTGAAGTAGGACGACATGCCGTGGATACAACAACGCCTTGGAGGTTGTACAGCAATTCGGGGGCGGCGGGGAGTGAGTTGGTAGGTTGTGTGGAGAGACTGTCAGAGGGAGAGAGAGGGTGAGAGAGAGAGGGGGGAAAGACTACTGAAGGAATGCATCTCTATATGGCACCGCCACTTTCTTGCTTGCGCCCGCAAAAATCAGCTCGACTGAGCTCTGCCATGTCGCGGTGGCACATGAAAGAAACGCTACGTCACTGGCGCTGTGAAGTTGGTGTGAGGGATGCGTGGAACAAGTTGCAAGGATTCCAGTTCGGGACTACCTCCTACCTCCTACCTCCTAACTCCTAGGGGGCTAGGGGGGGGGGGGGGCTAGGGGGTCGCGGGCATCGGGGGAGGGCTTCGGTCAAATATTGTTACGTCCCGTCTTGGCTCTCACTTCACGCGTCCCCTTTGAGAATGAATGCTTTC